>NC_054538.1:27513742-27836242 GCF_017654505.1 Polyodon spathula
CTTCATTCTTATGTCATTTTGCAAACTTTAAGTTTTTTCCTAAGAGTGGCTTTTTCCTTGGCCTGCGACCATTGAGACCTTCGCCATGCCATACCCGACCTGTGATTGAAATGGAAACCCCAGTCCCGCTTGCAGCCAGTTCACTTTGAAAATCTTTCAATCTTGGATTGTTATTAACATTCCTCACGGTTTTTCTTGTTGGTGAAATAACTTTCTTTCTTCCACACCAAGGGAGCATTCTGACAGTACCATCAGTACTTCGTGAAAATAGAAACAATAGTTGAAATTGGCATACTCAAATGCTTGGAAATCCTCCTTCAGCTTTATGACAATAAATAATTTCCTCACTAAGGTCTTCAGATAGCTTTTATTTTTTTCCCATATTGATTTATTGGTAATGACAGCATTCATCTTATGCCTGACTATTTATACTCTGTAAAAATGTTCACCAACAAACCAGCATTTTCTAGAATTAGGTTCTATATTCTCATATTGAAATTTCTAGCACCTTGTAGACAATACAATCATAACATCAAAGCTTATGAATACTTTTGAATTGGCATTTTTGGCAAGCTTAAAGCTTATTTTTTTAAACTAGACCAAATTGTGAATATATCTCTTGGTTAAATATTTCTGTCTAGCCTGCATTGCAGCAAAATACTAACAAGTACTGCACTGCATGGGCTGTTTTCACCACCTGTATTAAGTAGGTATGCAAGCTGAAGCTGTGAAGGTTTATGATGACCATTAAGGATTTTGCCCCATGAAGCAGATGATGGAAGCCGCTTGATGTTTTTATAGCCAGCCAAAAAAGTTTTTTTTCATATTTTTAATATGATTAGAATGTGTTGGAAAAGGTTGCTGGCTCAAACCCTGAAGCCTGAAAAAAGTTTCCCTACGTAATCAGTATTTGGCTGTGACCTCAGACCAAAATTTGAATGACGATTTAATTGTATCATGCCCAAAAGATGTTGAATCATCTCAATGCAATCTTTGCAATTTGTATCAGAACAAGATATGTTATGCCACTTCTCCAAAGTTCTCATTTTTTAAAATGTGTTATTTATTTATTTATTTTTTGTGGGGATCCAACCACTATAAATGCACTGCACTGTATATTCTCTGTTATAATACAAAACAAAGCTAGAATGAATCACTGTTGTGCTACACACCCACGGGCTTGCTTTGTAAATGCTAATCACCTTGATTCAATTCATCAGCCAGTAATATTGAGTGTGTCCATGCAAAAACAGAACATTAATCCACCTACCAGATCTGCCATTTTAAATGATTAGCATTTGGCTTAATGTGCCTTTGTTTAAGAATAACTGGTTACTGATACCTACCTACTAGAAGAAAACCCTTTCCCCATTTGTCACCTACTGAATGAACAGGAATACCAGTCTGTTGCTCTTAACAGCTGGAAATATTTTAAGATCTGACCAAAATGCTGACAGTTATGCCTCGATCAGATGAACCACTCGCAGACCTCTTAATGGCTCTTAATAGTCTATATAGGACCTCCAGAATAATGATAAAATGTGGCCAATATACCAAGTACCAATTTTTGAACCCCTATAAATACATGTAGATACTGCTCTATTACTGTAATAAATGGCATTGCAAGTACACTATTGTATGGGTATTTCGCAGTATCCCTAAACTTGTGTGGGCATTTTGCAGAACCCCTACAATAGCAACAAAAGTATTACAGTATTTTTCAGATTTCATACATTTATGCTTACTAGAATTATGGGTTTTTCTATTTTTTTTTTTTTTCATCATTCTTGTTCCACTAGAGGGCAATAATTCCACACAGAAGCATTCTGTTGGCAAACTCTGACAAGCGTGACATTCGGATTTAAACACTTGCGTAGTTGTGGAGCAGCTTTGTGCGTAGTTTATTAATCCAAGATTCAAATCCCTTTCTTAATGATATCTCCAGAAAGCTGCCATGCAGTGCACTTGGTAAGCTAGGGAAAAAATCAAAGAGATATCCCAGGGCTTCAGTTACATATCTTCAATGCAGTGCCTTTTTAAAGTGCATTTCCCTTACTCTGTCCACTTTTATAATGATTGTAATCTTTGATTTCATGATGGTTTATTCATCGTAGTGATATACAGGGCTTGAACAAAAAAGTAGAAACACCTGCCATAATACTGTCAGTAGGATATAGGGCAATCGTGGGCTGCTAGTGTGCAAGACCTGTATACTGATCAAGGAAAGGCTTAAACATTTTAGGTGGCTTTAATAAGATCCACAACTGTTTAGATCCTTAAATTAGACCTCAAGGTGCATTACATATACAATGTGTGTTAAATGTTATTCCCATCTCCTGTATTATATTATTTATCACCTGTTTGTTTTTTCCTGTTTTTTTTTTTATGTGTATTTTTTGTAAAAGATTTTGCGAGAGTTTGACTTTTTACTTCTGGTAAAGATGTTATGGCATCCAGTTTATATGTCAGTAACACTTTAAAATAAGTGGCAGGAATTCAAAGTAATTACAGATGATTATGAACTAAAATAAAATAATTTCACGAAGCTGCTCCACAACAGCTGCGTTATAATAACTCGTTCATACCATCTGCCACTTACTGGACATGTTGGTAACTCGATAAATTAGTTTTCTTGTTCAATTCACATGCCAACACAGGAGTAATTTACAATAGCGGTTTGGAGCACATGTGGATGAACTGTTAATTATTACAGCCGAAGTAACCTTCTCACTGGCACATTCTCCTGTTAACACAGTGCTTGCCTTGGACTGTTTCTTGGCTCATGCACTCTGGTAATTAGACATTTTCATGGCTGAAAACTTTAAAACAAGTAAAGCAATAAAGAAGTGAATGGGAATTGCTAGTTGCCCTGTTTTAAATGTGCCTGGAATGACCTGGAATAAGTCTAATAGTGCAGAGACACCTGCAGTTGACTTGTATTATGAATGGTTAGCAGCACAGCTTTGTCTTTGCACTGAACAGGACACAGCTTTTTTAAAGAAGTTTAAAACCCAGTTGAAGAAATAGTTCCGGATTTAGTTATAGGAAAAAAAAAAAAGTAATACATTTTGCGTGTGTGTGCTTGCTCAAAACATTCAAATATATTCAACATTCACAGTAGTGTGAAGTGTTTGAGATTTGAGCACGCACCAGTGCTTTTGATTTCTTGAAATGGTTGTATAGGACAGATTTCTTGTTACTTTTGACAGCAGCTTTTTTTTCTTTAATTATCTAAATATTCTAGAAGTTGGGGATATAGGACTGTTTAGATGCTAACTTGAGCTGTGGCATAATGTATTCACAAATGTGATGATAAAAAAAGAAACCAAAGACCTGACACTTTGGTTTTCTCTTTTTGTTGTAGGATGCTAGCAACATATCTTTATGAATGCAGCTAAGATTAAAAGCAAACTTTGTGCATGCAAAACTCTAGAAATACATCATGTTTGTGGTACTTCTTTATTGGAACGCAGATCGTTTAGCGAATTCTTGTTTCCCTTTGCCAGTCACCGATGCCCCAATAATAGGTGTCAATCACTTTTAAAAGACATTTTTGAAAATATAGTACTTCATCAGACAGAAATTACTATTGTTCTACTTTTTCTTTACTGCAGGATTAGGAAGGCAAAACTGGAAGGGATTTCTCCTCATCGCACTTCAGCAGACCCTTCTGGCCTGGCCTGATAAGCTCAAGTGGACGCCTGCCGAGCCTGGCAGCTTGCTACTCCCTGTATGAAGCCCACACTTATGATCTGACCGGTCAACCAAACACATTGCTTAAAACCAGAAACGGGGATCCTGGCTACTTTAAAAGATAAAGATCTGATCTGATCTGTGCTCATTAAACACAGCTACCATCCTGTCTTATTTGTATTATTATTCTATGCTATATTTAGACCTTTTATTATAGTACATGTTTTCATGACGTAGAGGGTCTGCTGTACTTCAATTACCAAATAAATGTATTTTATTGTAATGAATTTTGAGCAGGTGGCTTATTATATATAAAAAAAGGCAAGCTTGATTGCTTGCTAAGAAACATTAAGTTTCCTTGATGTGTGCATTTTCCTTTGTGTTTACCATTCAACATATGTCCTCAGTGGGGGTTGCAAGATATATATGCTTGCATGGAACTGTGAAGGCTGGCTGGTATAAAGTTTAGAATTGTTCCTGATTTCAGTGAAGTTAACATTTAAAAGTGACTTGTATTGATATCGGTGCAAGCATGTCAGTTGATAGGAGAACAACATGAAAGGGTATACAGCTAATGTAAATACGGCATATACTGTATTATTGCTAAAGTTTCAATTACAATGTCATACCATAAATGTAAAATGAGTTTGTTGGTCTCGGCTCCCCTTGTTGACATTACTCCACATCACTAAAGCACTACTTAATACAGAGAACAGCTGATGCAGTGCAGCAGGCAGAGCTACAGGGGGAGGCCTAATGGTGCTGCAGTATTCAGCAGATGTGCTGGTGCAGCCTTTATTTCCATAGAAACAGTATTGTACCACTTTTAAAAAGTGCATTGATTATTCTATATGAATACTGTTGCAACCCTGTGGAGAACTGCTTCTGTATGGATATATTAACCCTTAGTAGGGAACCCAGTCAAATGTAGTAAAAGTGTGAGTGATAGTAATTGTTACTGATTTGTTGATTATTTTTTCAGCATATAACAAACTAAAAACTATCCCACGTTTTTGTCAGCTGTTTATTAATGGTTGATATTTCCTGAATAATGATTTTAATACATACTGCAGGGATGAACAGAACATAGTATACTACTGTATGTCTCTGTGACAAATTGTTTGGACAAGTACTTACAAACTAGCAATGTCCCCTTTCTATTAAAATCAAAAGTCTACAGAGGTTAGAGGATATTTAGTATTCCTCAATTGCACAATGGTGAGCACTTAGGACATAAAATAATGTTTTTTGGCCTATAAACACTTCAATCCACAGTTTTTAATTAGTGTAAGTAAACAATAGTCAAGAGGAATTACTTTACTGCAGAATTTAATGACCAGGGGAGGACTGGCAAATATGTGAATATGAAAGTGTTTCCAACCTTCCAGGGATGACAGTAAGACTTCCATTGCATATCAGTTTGATCCACTCCTGGTTTTACTATGAGCTTAATAAGACACCCAAGCTTGTTGCTTATACACTATGGCTAATCAAGCTCATAGTAAAACCTGGAATGGGTAAAACTACTATACATTAGGAGTCTTGTTTCCATCCCTGCATACGAGTCAGGTAACGCTCAGAGAGTCGGATCTGCAGAATGTATCAAAAAGAGTTTCATAAATTTCCATCTGGGTGATCCAGATGTTTTTAGTAAACTGGAAATATAAATATAAAAATCTTAATGGAAACACATTTGGAGATTGAGGTCATTACATTACACAGTCAGACCAAGGCTTAAGTACACAGTAGTTTAACACTTCAATAAAGTGGTTTAAAAATGGTAGTAGGAAGTTCAATCGTCAGATCTACAGTTGAGAATCACTCCTTAATTAAGGAAACGGTAAATACCAAAATCTCAGTGAAAGTGGGTGTTATGTGGTGGTGTGTTTTATTAGGCTTGCTAGTGTTAAATGCAAAATGTTTCTTGGCACAGAATAAACTGCCATTGCGGGGATTCATGGTTTTCTGAGGTGTGAGCCTTGAACTTATGCAGTGGACCTGAGTGCCTATCAGTGCCAGTGCCGTCCTTGACTTTGCTAAATATATCAAAGCCACAGATATTAAAAGTAAAAAAGCATGACAGTTTAATCAACAATTCTTACCATGGGTTACTGACTGCTCAAAAGTGTTCTGCCAGTTACATAAACACAGTACGTCAGCTATACAAAATCTATAATATCATTTTTTAAATTTTATTTAGAACCTTGTCATGATGTTGATGATTTGGTGCTGTTGTGACGCTAGCCCGTTTTGATAAATTCTTCTGTATTATTTGCAAAAGGTAGACTCTGCAATTTAGAGTCTTCATGTATGCTGCAGGAAGTCAGATACAGTATGCAGTTGGCATATTTTAACACAAAATTGTATCAAAACTACCTGGATGTAATTCATGTGATTTATAAGTTGTGTAGCCTAGTTTTACCAAATCAAAGTAAAATGCAGGGGTCCCCAATCTTTTTACCTGAAAAAGCACGAAAGATAGGTCATTCAATCAGGGGAGTGCAGGCTTGCAAAGTTACTGATCTTCACTGAGGATCCACAGGGAGCATTGGCTCAGGCCCTCCTATTTCTCTTCACTTTTACCCCTTAGCAGGCCACAATAGACCATACTGGTCAGACACACTGTGAGCTCAAAGTGGACACCTGCAGGGCTGGTCTTTGTATTCCAATGGACAGTAGTATCCAGTTAGAGGCAATGTTCATGGTTGTCGCATTGGAGAACCACATTAACCTTCAGTTCTCCTGAATTGTGGTGGGGGTTACTATGGTAAAGACCATAATTTAACATTCTAAACTTGGGAGAAAAACAGGAGTAAATAATTGTTTTTTATTAACTTTTTAGCTTTTTGTTTTGAAAGCTATAACAACCCAATTGGGACCTTGACTTTGACCTTGTATCCAATTTGACTGCCTGGAAACCATCTACAGAGGCTTTTGTTGACAAAATGACTGTTCCATGATAGCAATTCTTAGATTTTCCATTGTCATTCCTTACTTAATATGGTCTTTTAAATAAAAATAGTTATTTAAAGTGAGACCGAGCCACTTTAGCTGCTTGTGCAAATGGATGAGAAATGTGATTTTATATGGTATGACTTCAAACAGTTGTTTGATTTTATAAGGCAGAATTTGATATATCTCTGGAGAGAGCAGTTGGTTTTGAAGTATTTGACCTTTTTCATCTGATGCTGTTGTGTCAGATGCACTCAGCCACGTTTGCTGAATTTTTTTTTACATTTATTTTACAAGCACCACAAATTCCCGAGCTGCATTATAATTTGCTTTGTTTGTTTACTCTCCCAAAAGATTGAATTACTGTTAACTGCCATATATTGTTAAGGCTTAATGTGACAGAGAGAGAGAAGGAATCTGAGTTGCAAATCTCCCTCCCACCCAGAAAGGGCGCAGTGTAAAGTCGGTAGTACACCTTCCCATAGATGGTCTGACTTGATGGTAGGTGGCAATTCGGCCATTTTGGGTAGAGCGCATAGCTACGGGTTTATTAAACAAATCCACTGAGGTCAGCTGCAGGGTATGCAGCGATTGGAGAGACCGTGGCGTCGGGCGGAGTTTGGTAGTTCAAAGGGGACGCAGTTCCATGAGTACGGCCCCTTACGCTGATGTTGCTAACACGCCGGAGCGCTGTGCTTTGTGTGTTTTGATTTGTATTGCAGAGGAGTAGGATCAAGGAGTTGCAGCCATGCAGCCAGCACAACACCCCCTCCCCCCCAGAGCACCACTCTCACAGCACACCAGAGCACAACACCAGCAGCACTACTACTCGCAGAGCACGTTTCGGTGCACAGGTAGAATAACCTTCGGGACATTATTATTTGTGATCTTTTTGTTTGGGTACTGAAAACCGGCCGTTTTTCCCCATATCATTGCTGGTATAGGGGCGTAAGTGATTGCTTTTGAATAAAGTTTTTGGGAATGCAAATAAACCTTTGTTGGACACCCCTCACCTTCCTGACAATTATTAATCTGGGTATTGTCTGTCAGGCTTTTCTGTGTTGGTATACTGCAGCTGTGCTATCACATCTGAAATCCATTTCACTTAACCTTTAGGCTGCCAGTCTGTTTCTGTTCACTCTTCAGTGCCTGCAAACATACAGAGATTGGGCAACAAATGGGAAATGCCTGAGGTATGTAACACACACTTTTATGTTGCTGCCCTGTCCCTGACATGACTGCTTTAATTCTCATACATATTGACATCCATGCCAATTGTTCTGTAATGTTTATAGTACCTTCAAATGCCATTTTATTATTTTTTTTCACAATTCCCTTTGAAATAATGTTTAGTGGTTCTGGCCATCCAATAATGAGAGAATACCATTTTTTTTTAACTTTCTCATTCAATTTAAATCATCTAACAAAACAGCCTTTTTAATTAAAGTGGAGCGGTAGGTTGAGCCAGCAGTGTTCTCCAAAAATTAAACGAGCTTTGCTTCCAAGACTGCACTTTTTGAGGAAGAGTGTAGAAAAGTCTTTGCTCTCCCAATGTAATAAATTGTTGAAAATTGTGATAAGTTGAAATGCAGTACTACCTCTTTAAGAAGAAAAAAAACCTCCTTATTCTTGCCACGGCAGAAAAATACTGTAAGTATCCAATCAGTGGGACAAGGGATTGACAGAGAACAGAATGGAAGGTTAGCGGTTCAGGAGTAAAAGAACGCTAATGTAACAGTTGTAATTGTCAAATAAAAACTGAACTTTTGTTGAGAAACGGTAGTCAGTGTATTTGGGAGATACAAGAAGGTTCTGAAAATCGAATGTAAGTAAGCCAGAAGATGACCAGGAGCTGGTGGTGTGTTGACTGAGTTGCCAATTCCGGACGGCGGTAGAAGCTGGATGTGAGACTGCTGTAGATACCGACAAGGCCTAACCCTGAAAAATAGGAACACTTTTTTTATTTAAAGAGGGTTAAAATAAGAGAATACTGTGTAAATTGTTATTGAAACATATGTCAACAACTGTTTATTAATTAAATTCACTAGTTAGTAGATTGACACAATAATTGGTTTTGTAGATTGACTGCTAAGGAACCAGCCACCATCAATCACCTCCAGATGCAGCATTTCAGGACACCTGTAGGAGATACAGTAAATAGTATAGATCCACCTATATAAATCTGACAGAAAGAGGAGACTGGGAAAGAAAGGGGGCATTGTGAACAGTGAACCGAGCAGGAGAGGCCACTGCACCAAGGAACGGATAAAGCTAGGTGAAGCACCAGTATCCAGAAATAATTGACAAAGAACATTGGAAAGTAACCAGGGGAGTATGCTGCTTTTGTGTTTGGAAATATAACTGTGGTTAATTGATATCAGTGGACACTAACTAAAGCTAAGTAGCTTTGGTAGTATACGCTGATGAGCAAGGAACTGCCAGGAAGTTAGTAAATAACTATTAGACAGTTGGGGATTGTTTGGACTAAATAATGCTGCTGTAAATATTACTCTCTTAAACAGAGCAGGCCGTCTGGAGGATTGGGAGAGAGTGAGGGAGAGGACGTGTTTCCGTGGAGACCAGACTTAGCCGTCACTGGTCTGTTAAGTACTGGTATTTCAGCCAGCCTAGGTGTGGGAGCACTATATGACTGAGGCAAAGATCTGTAGTGCTTAATATCTTGTTATACAGCTTTACCAGTTTTGGGGTGAAGGGAGGGGGGGTGGGGTGGGGTGGGGGGCTTAAGTTGGAATGAAAACCAGATGACCCTGTGGCCCTTGGACTAGAGTTTGACACTATTGTATTAGAGAGAAACAAAAATACCCTTAGATAAACAGGACTGGAGCAAGTTAGTAATAAATACACAAGCCTTTAGTGTGTTAAATGGACTATTCTGTTGCTCTTGCAGTATTTCAGTGCATTTGCATTTTCCACCTTTAGATGGATTCAGTTGACCCTATGGTGGGTTTCTTAAGGTGCGACTATGAAAGTCATCATTGTCTGTAGACACAGGTGATAATTTGATTGTCATTCTTCAAGTAATACTTCTGAACAAATTTAACTCATTTCATCCCATAATTAGCAGATGAGCTTACTTGCAGTAACAGTGGTACTGATATTTTCAGGCAAGGTTCTGGATACAGAGCCTGATAAATGGGCCAGATGTCATTCTGTCATATACTAAGTACAAGTGCTTGTCTAAAGATGTCCCTGCATCTCTGATTTTACAAACCACTAAATATAATTAACTCTTCTCCCGATGTCTCAAGCAGAGCTATTTAAATTCAAAGCCTGTATTTCAAAGCACACCACAAAAAAAAAAAAAAAAAAAAAAAAAAAAAAAATGAAAGTGATGAATTGGCTTTCAGAATAATCTAGATCTGGATGGTTCCACTTTTTATGGGTTGGTGGAAACTTGGATGGGTTCCTAGGCTTCTAGGTGACATAATAAAACAATGAGATGTACATAATTCAATCAGTTTATGATAAAAACGCACTGCCACTAGAATTAATTTCATACATTTTAATCTTCACCATTAGCATTTTTTCAACTTTTTTGGTTCAAGGTGGCAAAAAGACTCAACAAAGCACTTGGCGAGGAATAGATTTCAATATGATACCATTGTTTAGATGATGCAGAGAGCCTTTCCAATCTCTTAATGGCTTTCCTGTATTCATTTGTTTGATAGAGTGCCATTAAAGGGCATATAACTAATGAACAAACCCAATAAATCTTACTGCTGGTGTACTGCCATTCATTACTTAAGCATTGAACAGAATAAAGAAAGCAGAAACAATTGCCATAAATGTATTTATTTGTTTGCCTGTTTGTCTCAAGGTGTTTAAACTCCAAGACATTCAGCCGAATTTTGATTTCCTGCTGGCTTCTGCAAGTTCCTGACTCTTTCTCCTCCCCTTCTTAACTCTTTGCCTCTTAAAGAAAAAAAGTTGGAGTACCACTGCAAGACTAATGTATTAACCTCAAGAAACATTAACAGTTCACAATACTAGAAGCAGCACCATAGGCGATGTGTATAAGAGGCTTGGGGAGGCTTTAAATAAATTGTCCAAACCCTCACAAGAAATTGTTCTGACCAATACAAAAAATATTTGTGAGAAAAGAAGATTGATTTTTTTTTTTTTCCCGCAAGCATGCAAAGCAGGTCTAAACAACATATTTCTCGTTTTCCTACTGTGCAACCGCCAGACTGCTAGGACAGCTAGGATATCAAAATCAACACTGTAGTGCAGATACAGAATTTAGTTGGCATTTCAGTGTCATTCGAGGAGCCATTGCTTGGCTGGTTTAATGTCCATTCTTCCCATCGATCCCCCTGAGCCCCCCATACCGCTGTAGGAGTCAGTCGACGAAAATTCAGAATCCTTTTCGCTCATTCCCTTGCCTGGAACATCCTCTTCACAATTTCTACATTTATTTGAATTGCTGTTTTCTCTACAAACAGCTTGAGCCAAATCTGATTTTACAGAACTTGTGGCAAAATGTAAATAGTCCCATATTTTGCTTTCCGTAAGGTGTGTGTATTGTTTTAATTTATTTATTTATTTATTTATTTTTAACATTTTGACCACTTTTTAAACTTCTAAATTGCATTCCCTGCCTCAAGATGGCTTCCCATGTACCCGCATGACCTCTCAGAACTACATTTCCCAGCATCGTCCTGCTTACTGGTAAATCTGTCTCAGTTACATATGTTGAGGGTGTGGTAGCGTCAAGGCCCAAGATGTAACGGGCAGAAAGAGAGACAGAAGCTGCAGTTTTAAGTGCTTTTACGCATGTTTAATAAAACACCAAAACAAAAGGTCTTTACAAAAACTCACAGACATCAACACAACACAGCAACACGTACCTGTACCTCTACCCATACTGCCACCTCCACCTCTATCACCAACATTAATTTCTAACATTAACACCCGTGATTATCCAGTCACATTCCCATGTGTTTCTATTGGAAGGAATTTAACCCCATCCCTGCCAACCCACACACACCAGCAGGGCTTTCACATGTCTCAGCTTCGTCACTTTCATTCATCTTTTTCCATATTTTTTGGGGGGTAGGTGGCAGTGCGCCACTGCGGCTCGTTGCGTTAATAATCATTATTAATTTATCCATTCATGGTTTGACGGCCTTGTTTATCTGCGACACTAGGGGGCATGATATTATCGTGTTTTCCTAGGCGGCCTTAAGCAGGTAGCTGTCAAGCACCCACAGACAAGGTCTCTGGCCAAATCATTAAATCATGTGTTCAATTGCAAATCAATAAATCATCACATTGTGGATTCTCCATTCTGAATGGGTGATTCAGGAAAATGAGCCTACAGGGTAGAAGGAAACCCAGGGGAAAAGAAACTTCACTTACCATTATCACCTGACCATGAAAACATCCATCACAAAGGCCTGTCTGTGTATGCTGGCCTCCAATTCTGGTTTTCTGCCCCATTAGTTTGCACGCATTACATTAAAATGATATAGCTTTCAAAGTCTTTTAAAAAATAAATGAGAAGATTTGGAGAATTCTGTTAAGGCTGCTGCTGCTCCAGGTTGGTGTACTGTGTTTACTGCTCCACACTAATAAAATCAATGGTAAAAGCAGGTGGGTTCTGCCAATTACATGCACAGTAGTTCAGATCATTTTTTATGATTCCTTCGTTTTTATAGTTCAGGGGGGAGGAGGCGTGCACAGGGAGCTTACGTCTGTTTAAGAAGGCAGCAGCGCTAAAGTTTGTGGTTACTGCACGGCCGTAGCCATACAGACAGGCACTGAGCGAAAGCTTGCTGTATTGACATTGCGGAGGAGAGTCATACAGACGAAACCCTTCTACTCCAAGATGGTGCTCCTGAAGGCATTACTGAGGCTGTCAGAAAGAGGACAACTGCCAGGAGGATGCTAGGACTTCACTAGGTCAGTTTAGAGGATTTGGTCCCAAACTAAGTATAGAGAGAGGTTTCATAGTGCAGTAGGTTCCTGAAGCGGGATGTCTCTTCTAGTGAGGCTAGCGCTCGCCTTGTTTGACAAACTTTTATTTTTATCTTTGTTTTCTTTTTTTTATTTTTTATTAAATCTGGCACTTGGATTACAATTGTTGGTACCCTAGCATTGGAGCCTGTGTTATTAAATCTGCATGCCTGTGTGGTGTGTCAATACCCACTGCTCTGTGTCTAGTTCACATTATTCAGTGAAGACCCACATATGTAACATCACCCTCTTACATGGTGCCATAATTCAATGTCATCGTTGCGTGAATTCCATTTTGAATGGACAGAAGGAAAATAACCCCATACTAGTCATACCACAAAATTCTAACATGGTCACCATGTATTTTATTTTGTAACAGTAAGTTAAAAGAGAACTGATTATATCTGAGCACTGTAGGTCTTGCTAGTATGGCATCTGTATTTCAGTTGAAATTGTGCTACACATTTCCACTAGCTTGAAAAGAACACATGAGGGAACCAGCAACAGCCTGAGGTATAATACCAGATATTGCCGTTGAATATGATTTGTTATATGTAGCACTAAATAAAAATAACCTATCGATTAAAGTATGTATCAAGAGTACTCCTAGTAAAAATAATAGACACTATTTTAAAGTGCTGTGCAACAACAATGCACTGTATGCATATGCATTGCTTTATTGATCTGTTACTAGTCAGATGAGTATTAAATACTTCTACATGAAAAGTTAACATATTGGATTTTGACTTTAATTACCTTTTCAAGGATCAAATCTGTTAATATACCTATTAATTATGTGCAACAAAAAATACTGTACAACTTGATATAAACACACACTTGATGTGTAATGTTAAACTAATTGAAGTTGTTTTTATAGTATAAGCACTAAACAATTTGCTTATACAGGTACCTAAAGCCTAGAGAATAATCTTAGGTGATTTAGTTGGCATATAATTTATTAAAAATCAGCTCAGAGCAAATTTGGATGAGTGTAAGCATGCTTTCACAACACATATCAGAAGGAAAGAGTTTCACCCATTACAGCAACTATAACAATTAAAAAATTACCACATTTCATAAATGATCCTTATTGTGACTGATTATCGCCATGTTTTCAATTCCTGGAAGTAATCGTGAAATCATGAATGGTTATTTTATTAACAGTAACTATTATTATTGGAGTAAAAATACCAATGCTAAAACAATAGGATGGTGAGAGTGTTATTACAATTATTAATTAATCTTGACATGTATTGAGGATCAATTTGGAAATCTAAAATGATTTAAAATTATATTTCAATGCAGACGATATCATTATGAAATATGAGTCTATGTCAGTATTTAATATTGAATTATTGTATTGCTTTATTCTGACAATATATTTACAGGTTTATCCATAACTTAAAAATGATTTGTGTACTTGACTACTGTATGCAAGTCTAGTGTTTGTATCTCTTTGTATGTCCGAAGGAATGGAGAAACAGCTGTTTGGAGTATGAAATGAGAATGTGCAAGAAAGCTTGACTTCTATCACAGCTAGCAGAACAACAAAAGGTTTAGAGTGGTATTGCAGCCAATAATGTTTTAGATCATTATCTGAGACTCATTAGAACTATCAGGACCTCCTTTCAGCTTGTTCTGCACTAATTGATCTGGATTTAAAAAAAAAATCAGGGGAAGACTTTTTATTCATTTATTTATTTTTAAAATAAATTTAGTAATCACCAATTATTGTATTATTTTCTCCCAATTTGGAATATTCAATTATTTTTAGGCTCAGCTCACCGATACCACCACCGCGCTGACTCGGGAGCGGTGAAGACAAACACACGCTGTCCTACGAAGCATGTGCCATCAGCCGACCGCTTTTTTTCACACTGCAGACTCATCGTGCAGCCACCGTAGAGCTACAGCATTGAAGGACAACGCAGCCCTGGGCAAGTTACAGGCAAGCCCGCAGGCGCCCAGCCAGACTGTAGGGGTCAATGGTACGCGGTGAGCCGAGGGCACCCTGGATGACCTAAGCCTAATTGGCGCTCGGCCAATTGTGCGCCCCCTGAGAGCTCCTGTCTATGGTCGGCAATAGAATAGGGCTATAGGGCACATCCTGCACTCTACTCGGAGTGTCTTTAACAGATGCCCCACTTAGGAGCCCCTAGGGCAAGACTTTTAAAGATGATTTGAAGGTACATATTTAAAAACACCAATTGGATGTCTCATTTCATCCCATTGATGTGAGATATTTAAAAGGTCAAATCTATTGTGGGGGGGGGGGAGTACAATGTTGAGATCCAAGCATCCATAAATTCTCTACTTTTCGTGACTTGACAATCACACCACTTTATTTAATCGCATTTCTTGGTATTACTTCTCACTCTTCAGATTAGATGCAAGCTGCTGCATTCAATTTCTACAAATCAAATTGTTTGAGTGTATTCCAGGGATTGCTCAGGGTCTGGTGGATGGAAATGATTCATTGATCAATAATCTTGAAAAGCAGTCACTTAGTGAAGGATGGGGCACCCATAAGTCTATATTCCACAGCCTCTCCTTAAGATATGCAAGCAAGTTATACCTGCTCAGCTGGCGGCCAACATATTTATTGATTAAAATAATACAAAATCTTTTGGAACTCGAAAATACTTCATTTTGCTCAGTTTCTAAAATGTCAAGTGCATTGGGTTGCATGAATCCAGGAAATACTAACCCTACTGTCAGACTTGAGAGTTATGGTACTTTACTATTCCTATATTAATATTATTGGCTTTATTTAAATATGTGTAGTTATTACGGAGGCAAGGCAGCTGTCGAATGTGAAATTTTCAAGCAATTTTATTTTAGTTTCAACTTATTATACGTTTTACCTTAGGTTGTATGACTGAGGGGTTAATGTTGTGTGTATGGTGTCTCATTGTATGATTCTTTAGAAGAAAGGTATAACATCACCTGCTTCCAATCTGAAAAGGAAAAAAAAAAGCAAACTAATAAAACCCCTGCTGTAGAATGGCTGCAAACATCATGGAATGTATTAGATTGCACTATTAAAATGACCAAAAGTTAATTTTGTGCTGCTGTACCGGCCCAGTCCTCTTTAATACAACCATAAAACAATTAACCCTTTCCCTTTTTCAAAGACACAAAATGAGACACAGTGAATGGGGAAATGTACAAACATCTATATTTTAATGTTCGGCAATAACAGCAATCCAGGGGAAAAAAAACAGTAAGTCCAACACACTGATTTTTACATAGCCAAATAATTCAGGCAATGACACAAACACATCACAGCTTAACAAGACCTAGAGGCTGCCTTGAAGATACAGGTATGACAGACAGCTCAGCTCAACATGAAACAGTATCAAATACACACATACTGTGATGAAACATTAGCAGAGTAATTCGGCTTGTTTTGAGTAAGGCATTTCATTTAATTATTATTGGCGAATCACAACATACTTTTCAGGCAGCATGCAGAAAAAAAAAAATTTAGTCTGTACATTTTATGACACACATAGCAACATCTAATCCTTTCCCAAATTCACGTCAAATTAATTATAAAACATTCAATCTTCTTATTGTTATTTAGGTATTAATTTAAGTTACTATTTATATTTACATGTGTATGGAGAATCACTCTAGTAAATTAAAATGATATTTCCATAAATATATTAACAAAAATGCAAAGTGATCTTGATTTTCTGTTGTTATGATATAAACATTGTGTGAAATACCTGCCACGACATTACAGCAATGGAATTTCTTTTACAAAACCTAAAATTAATATAAAGCGAAGGTACCAGAAGAAATTAATCAGATGATTTAAAAGGTTGAAGATCATGATTCACTTCATGAAGTTGCCTCTGTATATCAGTAGGTATCAGTGAACCAATGCCTTATTCTTTACAGTTTATCCACAGTGTATGTTTCATAAACAAACAAACAAAAAAAACCCATATATTTGCTATGCTAGTTCAGTACAAATAATCAGCAACCACAGTCTGCAACTAGTTATAACTTGTTGTTTGACAAATGATTGTAAAATCATCTATTTTTTGGCAGAATTTTATACATGTTGAGAAGGGTCCTTAACTGGACTGTTCCATAGCAAGTTTAAACTTTGTTTTATCTACAGTATTAAGAACAGCGACATTAAATCAAATAGACCATCTCTGGATTAACACAAATAGAACGATGTTGAATGAATACATTTGGATATGTTCTAGCACTGTGAATGAACTTTCATATTTATTAGACACAAAGGATTATGTAGTTACTCTGCAACCAGTTTGCAAGGGTAACCATGATAACTAAGCATTTCTAAAGACTTAAAGAGTGAAATGCCATTTTAATTCCATTTTGCTAATACCTAGTTTCCATGGAGAGCCAACTAGAGTCGACTCGAGTGCGCTCCTATTGGTCTGAATCTCCCAGAATTCAAGTTATCATGTGAGTTGGGCAGGAAAGACTTGCAAGTTAAGGAGTGTGGTCTGAAGTCCAGGATTTGTAACCAGAAGGTCACCGGTTCAAATCCCACCTCTGCCACTGACTGACTCACTGTGTGACCCTGAGCAAGTCACTTAACCTCCTTGTACTCCATCCTGCCAGTGAGATGTTAAATCAGTGTCCTACTGTAAGTGACTCTGCATACAATGCACAGTTCACAGCCTACCTCTATAAAGTGCTTTGTGATGGTGATCCATTATTATTATTATTAAAGGTCAGACGGTATTACAGTCAAATTGTCAATGATTTAAAAGATAAATCCATCTAGATATTCTTTCGCAATTGCTTCATGCAGTACATATACCATAAACAGTTTAAAGAAGCGCTGGACAAGGGAAATAATGTGTCAGATGTCGAAGTGGTATGAGAATGGCAGTGACAAAGTCAATTTGCTTGAAAACATTAAAAGTAGACCAGACATTTCCATGAAAGGATTTATCTGGAATTGATCTGATGCGATCACAAACCCAGAGGCAGTAGTAGGACTGTTTTTTTTTTTATGATAAGCTTTTTTTGTGTTTTTTTTCTTACACTTTCATTAACAGCCAAAATTGTTTATGCCAGACTTGTTACAAAGTCTGTAACAAAATGGTTGATTGTTATTGTCAATACGTTGTAGATATTACTAAATATCGCGCAGGTATCGCAAAGTCCATAAAAAAACAAAAATAAAAAAAAAACAAACAAACATTAAAATAAATGAGTTTTGCACTATATAAAACAGAATTGATTGCACCAGTGCTTGCTAGTCTAACTGATTAGAATGCCTTTTTTGTTGTTCTCCAAGTTGCTGGAGTGACATTGTAGATGCTTGTATAACGAGTTACTGTAAATGAGATACTGTTTTAGCAGACAGATCTCTTTAAGTAAACACTTATTTGAAATTTTTTGGAATTAAAAGTATAAATGCAAAACTGTTTTGCATTTTTTTTTTTTTGTGTGACCGTGCTAGGTGAAAACCAGCAATTCCAAAACCATCAAAAAAAGGTAGTAAATCTGCCGAATTTAATACTAGCCAAAATGTCCTGTTATACGGTATGTTCCCGTCTCTACAACATTTCTGATTGACATTTAGAATTCAGGCCAGCCTGAGGAGTGAAATCGGACCAGAGGATTCTGGCTCCCTTCCGAAGTGGAAGCCAACTGGAGTAATTTAAAAACATGGAAATGGAGCTGTGTCGGGGTGGGGGGGGGGGGGTTATATGGTTCATAGAAATGTGATATTAGAGAGTTTGTGGGGCCAGCAGACATAAAAGGTGTCAAGACATTAGGTGGGACCAGCAGAGTTGAAAGGTAACATTGTCACATGATTTGAGTGGATGGGGAAATCTGTTAGTGTTCTCATTCAAGGCTGAATCAAATGCAAAGCCAGGTAAAGACAATATGCAAAAAATGATAAAAAGTCGATATTTGGCACGACAGAGCACACATTCCCTGAAAATGATTTCAAATATGATGATAAAAGTAAGAAAATGGAAATAAATCTCTTGAAGATACTCTTTTAGGAAATCAACTGCCACCCTTGTCAATACTAATTTTGTGTTTCCTAAATAACTATAATTCATTGCACTTGTTCAATGGAAACAGTATGGGAATATACCGATTACTATTTATTGTGAATACTGTTTTTAATAATGGATCCTTATTCTCTATTAAACCGATGTAAGTTTAATGTCAAATGTATCTTTATGAAAATTACAAAACAACCCTACTGGAAAGGACTCAGTAGCTGGGAGCTGTTGCAATGAGGTTAACAAAAAAAAAAAATACAAAAAAGCCTTTAACAGCTAACACACAGATAAATTATGTTTTGACATTTGTTTTTCTGGAAGATTTAGCTAGCACATACAATAGGAACCATTTACAGGAAAGGATATTATGGGAGACTCACAGGCCAGAAGGCAACAGTTTCATTTGTAATGACACCGAGTAACATTTTCTGGGATTTTTCAGAGGCTGCTGTCAAAAGATATTCCCTTCCTAACCGAGATACATAGATATAATGCAAAAGTGCAAGGGCAAGCACAGAACAAAAATAACGACATTCATTTCAACAGCTCGAAAGCTTAAAGCCAAATTATATAAAATCCCCAAATCAACCATTGTGCCTACAATGATTCAAGCCATTGGACCGCAAAGAGCATTCACAGTCTGTCCGACCTTGGGTTATGAAAGTAAAACAAATACAAAACGTCTTTACTTTTAAGTTGTTATTGTTTTACTTTAAAATCATCGTAGTATGTCACCTGACCATGGACCTTAACCTGTTTGGTATCTGGTGTGTAGAGGCCAGCTTGTTAAATGCTAATTTTACATTTCCAGTAATGTACAATATGCAAAATATATAGTGACAAAGACTGACAATTTTAGATTATATTACTACAGTTTGAACTGGATTTGTGCCTAGACTGATGTCATACTATTGATTGTTGGTAATTAATTATACATCTATAACTATGTTGTAAAGATGTTATTAATGTATCTTGTCATTAATAATAAAAAGCTGTAATAACACAGGGCTATACAATATTAAACAAAGGCTTCATAATAATCTTTCCAGTAATTACTTTATACAATGACATGTACCCTTTTTGTAGTCAAAATTATAGTAATAAATGGTTGTTTCTTATTACAAATCTTATAAAACTTTGAATAACCTTCATGGATCCTTAAAGTAAGCGTGATCATCAAGTAATGGAAATTTTTATTTACCAGTGATGCTTTCTCAATCAGTTTTGTGCTAACCTCCGCTGTCACATAAATCACAATATAATCACCCATTAGGGGAACAATAATAATAATAATAATAATAATAATAATAATAATAATAATAATAATAATAATAATAATAAATGCCTCACAGCTCCAAGGTCCTGGGTTCGATTCTGGCCTCAGGGGTCTGTCTGTGTGGGGTCTGTCTGGCTAGGTGGATTGGCCTCTCTAAATTGCCCCTTAGTTGCCCTGAGATGGACTGGTGTCCCTTCCAGGGTGTGGTCCTGCATTGCGCCCTGTGTCTGTCGGGTTAGGCCCCGGCTCACGGCAACCCTCTATAAGATTATGTGATTACAGATAATGGATGGATGGATGAATAATAATAATAATAATAATAATAATAATAATAATAATAATAATAATAATAATAATAATAATAAATAATCCGAGGGGAGACATACTAAAACAAAACAAATATTTGGTGTACTGGCGCTCTCAAGTTCACAATCTTTCCTGCATAAGCCAGATGAAAGCAGGTCACCTTTCAGCTTTGAAGCAGAACATATCCAAAGTAAAAACTAACAGAAAAGCATACAAGAGTAAACAGATGGAAATTATGTTGCAAGACAATCCATTTTAAGTTGTTCCTTGGGGACTAATTCTTGGGGATTATATCTTAACATTTAATTACTGCTGCCGGGCCTGTGCAGCTGGTGAAAGGTAATGAATAAGAGATCCTTTATGAAAACAAGCATGGCTTTAGGATATAAGTAAATGATTTCTAACATACCCACTGCATTTTGCTAATGTAATGAAAGTTTAACTCATAAGGACACGTCCGAAAACTGCCTTTCCTGGTAAGCTGGGGTCCAAGCGGACCCCAGCAATAAAACAACATATAACTAACAACTGGAGTAAATTAATAAATCGTTTGGTATAATGTGTTGTTTATGTTATGCAAAATGGATAATACGCCCAATGTGCACAGCTGTCTCCTAGCAAGTGAAGGCCCCGCTGTATTCTGGATGCTGTAGTTTATTCTAGGAACATGTCACCTGGACACGTGAGATATCATTGGAAAGCCCCAAGTCGCCTCTTTCATTGTGTTCCATGTTCTCTCCGTTTTTGAGATACATGCACTTGAACACACCTACTGATTAGCTGTGCGTCACAGCACTGGAGCACTGAATGAGGGGGTGGTAGAGAGTACACATACGAACATGCCTGATGTCAATGGAAAGCATTTTAAATGATGTTGAAACTAGAATGCTATCTCTTGAAATGACCGAGTAATAGGCAACAAACGAAACTTATGACCTGACTAATATCACATGACTCAATCCTTAGTTTTGGTTTGCTGTAGGTTTTGCTTAGGATGTCTGTTCGGGACATACGATACATCAATATCTCTACACTTGACAAGAATGATCCTTTGCATACTGTGACAAGATGGGTTCCTGACAATTACCTAAAATGAAACAAAAATCAACCACATAACTGATACTAAAGCACTGTGGGGTCCAAATGGATCCCAGGTTATCTTATCAGGGTTAAATAGGATGTGAACGGTCCACTGCTTACTTCCTCCCCACTCCTTCAGGACACCTATTAACTCTGGGTACTGGAAACAACTGTACAGCAAATTAACAAAACAATACTGATAAAGTGACATTGTTTTATATTAAAAATACTGACTTCCTTGCAGTTTTACCTATCATATTCTCAACATTTGTTCACAAGTCGCTGTTTGGCTATTATCAGCAAAAATGTACTGTGGGGTAGGCTACTTTCAATACAGATCTTTTATTTTCTGTCTGTCAAAACCCTTCCTCCGACAATAACTTGGCAGTCTAACTGCAGGACTTGACTTTGTCATTGGCTCTGGCACTTGCCTACATAATTTAAGAACAATTAAAAGGTAAACAAGGGCAAGACGTTTCAACAACATCTTTGGATTCTTTGAGAAATGTTATCAAGAAACATTTTAAAGTATTTTAAGTAAATTAATATAAGGGACATTTATTTAACTGTAAGGACTGCTTCGTTTTTGAACTGGTTTCATATCCTATGTCATTTGTATTCTACTCACTAAATAGGTTGGGAAAGCAGAAATGATGTGATGAAATGTCCAATCTGACCTTTATCCACATGTTTCAGACTGTGAGCAAGTTTCTCCAGGTACACAAATGGCATTCATATGCCTGGCTTATCCTAATCTAAATTCCTCTCAGTCCAAAGTATGCACAGTTCGAAAATCTGTATTTTTTGACATCTACACTAGCTGCATACTAATCCCAGAAGTGCAGGTTTGTCCAGGCACTATTAACATAAACTTGGAAGCAATCCGCTAATAAAGAATACTAATATAAAGCAATCATTTTCCCCTATGACCTCAGTTCCCACTACTAATATTTAGGTAAAAGATGCCTAATTAACGTATTTTCCTTGATGTTCCTTGGCTAGATGTATGTCTTGATAAGGATTCTTCAGAAAGTTTAACATTTTATATATATGTTTTCAACCACTAAATCGGCTTTACTTTAATCACATCCTCTAATGAAAGTAACATTTCCTACCATTCCATTTAGCAACTGTTCTAGTAGGAGTACAGAGCTTGTTCCACACAATGAAAAATCCCATTAAAAATGGGTGTTAGAATAGAACCACGACAGCAGTGGGTCTGCTTTACTACCCCAATTACTCTTCTTAGGAGCCAAGTGTTCCATGACTCCCAATTTCACAGCTGACTTGGTTAACAGTCCCGTGATAGTGGCCTGCCAAATTCCAATCTCCCAACAGGACTGGAGCTAAATAAACCACTGCTCAGGCATCCCTAAAATCAAATTAGAAATGGCCTCAAAACTGTGACACCTGGCAGTGATAATGTAAACTTTACAGTATGATTATCACTGTTTACACATTGCTAAAATCAAGATAGCAAAGTCCTAACTTTGCTTTTGAAATGGATAGATATAAGCTCCTGGCTTTTGAGTCAAGGTTAAAAACTATTTT
This sequence comes from Polyodon spathula, assembly GCF_017654505.1. Classification (NCBI taxonomy): domain Eukaryota; kingdom Metazoa; phylum Chordata; class Actinopteri; order Acipenseriformes; family Polyodontidae; genus Polyodon; species Polyodon spathula. The sequence goes on from NC_054538.1 coordinate 27,536,591, forward strand.
TTTTTTAGATTAGCTTTTGAATCTTGACTTTGTGTATCAATCTGTTAATATTATAATTTTACTCCTCTTTTTATTGATTGTATTGCATGTTTTTCTTTCACTGTAATTTTGCTGCTTTTAATACTGATTGTTGCTTAATGGATTTTTATCAATCTTCCAAATTTTTCTGTACTTCAATTATACTGTATTCTTGTTTTTGATGTTATTGCATTGTAAAGCGCTTTGCGACACTGTGTGAAAGGTGCTCCACAAATAACCTTTAAACTTTAATGCAGAAGTCTTGGTTGGGAATGACTGGCAAATTCTCACTTTTGGTGGTGCCTGATCTTAGTCAATTCTGTGTTGCTAAGAGAGGGCCAATATGCATTACTCAGCATGTTTATATCCATATTCAGTTTCTTGCTGTTCAGTTGTTATATATTCATATTGTACATTTATTTGTTGAGTTCAACGGTTCTGGCAGTGCAATGCAACAATTAGGTTTTTTCAATTCAAAAGTCTAATATTGATTGAAGACACACTGTTAAATCAACACGTGTCAATAAATGAAACAGGAAGTCATAGTTGCACTCATTCCCAGTCAACATATGGAAGTTGAACGGTACTGTATATGTTCTATTTTTGGAACTATTGTGGAATTATTTTTCTGTTTAAAATGTCAACCGGATTATTAAAACTGCAAGAACACTGAATGATTTTTTCACATAATTTACATTTTAGTAAATTTGAAAGCCAAATTGGCTATTGATGACTCTCCTTAGGATTACCGCAAGTCCATTTTGTTTTTCTCTCTAATGTACCTTCAGTTGTAATACTTATGTAAATAGTAAACCAGGTTCTGTCCTGAGGGTTTTTTCAAAGCGAAGATGTATAGGAAAGGTATTGTTCTGGTTCAAAGCTGAACCAGCACTTCAGAGCACAGACGTGTTATTTTTTTTCTGACCTGTGATTTGAGAGCGTAAAGAAAATACTAAGTTAAGATTCCAATCAGTACAAATAAAGCTGGCAGTGCTTTAATCATATTTTGGCTTCCCCTGCAATCAAGACATTTTTAATTTTTAATTTTATTTTGTAAAGCAAAATGCAAAATCAAGCTACCCATCTTCAAAATAATAAAAAAAAAAAATATTCCCCAAAACTATTATGGACTTTTCTTTATTCAGACAATGCTAACAGAGTAGAGGTTGTTTTAAATACAGACCTGAGAATAATGATATTGGGCTGCAATGTAGTGTAATGAAATTGGAAGCATATATTTATATAATACCGCCAACAACTGAAGCCAGAGATGGGTGAAATGAGCACAGCATTTATGACTTTGCCACCATGCTTAGGTCCAATGTGTTGCCTTTGAAATCAGAGATGTATTTGAAAAATATCAAAAACATTTTCAGAATAAGTAAAATCAGACTACAGTGCAGACTTCAAAAGGAGATACAACCACTTCAGAAATCAACAAAGGGAGGTGCTACTGGAAGCATTGAAATATATATGTAAATATTAATATTATAACCATTGCTCTTTAAAACAGGATATCCCAACTTTATTTTTCTGTGTCAAGAAGTGTACCAAGTATAACTATCACAGTTTGTGCACTTCCTTCCTATTTTTGTGTGCAACACAAACAAAATGAACTAAACCCCATAAAAGACAACATAAAATCAAATTACAATACTAAAACATTAGAAAAAAAACCTCACAATTCAAATCTATAGCATAACCCTGAATAACTGGAAAACATGATGGTGCTGTCATGAACAATAGATATGTATGAATTAGTCACATCTGGTGATGATATGCCAAGAAATTTAGTCTGCCAGCATCAACCGGTATCAAAAGTACCAGATTTAGTGACAAAAATAACCAGTCTTTGTTATATATATTTTTTTTTAAATTTGTGGACAAATTCATGAAATACCCAAATGACAGCAGGACACATTTTGAAATCACCCACATATGGTTTAAATAATAAGTCGTGTGCTACACCTTGAAATACTGGTTGCAAAAGCTTCTCTTTGGATTCATCGTCTTGTGTGTTTTAAAAAAAAAATGTGAACATGTTATTTTATTATATTTTGTTTGCAACTCTAAGCTACCCTTTTTTCACGAGGGAGGAGCCAGGCCTGTGTAAAAGGGCTACTAGAATAAAGACTAATTTCTTGTGACTTTAGCAACAGAATAGGGGTTTCCCCTTGACTACTTAGAGAACCGTCTTCGCTGAGGTGAGACCGAACCAACTGACCTCCAAGTTCGGGAAGTGAGGGACTTTCCCCAAGGGGAAACTAAGTAAGGATAGAGGACGAACTAAGGTCTCCCTGGCTTACTGAGATAACTGAGTCTAATTGAGAGAGGTCAGACTCAGCTGACGCTCTGAGGCCACATAGAGAGCCTCGCGATCTATGCAAGGAGAACAAAAACGCAGGAAGAGAGAATAAAGAAATAAACACAGAGGACCCACCAAACTGTAAGAGCCACCTTCGATAAGCTGACTCAATGACTAGCATGAAAGTTGAGCGCAAGCTTTGCTCTCTGAACGGGGAGACTGGCACAGGTGCAAATCAATATACTTAAGCAGGAGAATGGAAAATGAAATGTAGTTAAAGTTGTTTGGCCAGGGGTCCCGTCTGACCAGCGGGAACCATCCTCTCAGAGGGCGAGACGACGTTGTCGGCCTCTAAGGTTGGGAAGTGAGCTTCTCTTGCCCACAGAGGGGACCGTTGCAGAGGCGGCAGTGGAGGAGGCAGGGAGGATGAAGGAAACTGAAGAGACAAGAATTAGGGAGCTGGCTACAGTTTAAATAGGGTGACTGATAGGTAATTCAAGGGTGACTGACAGATATTTTAGCAGGATGACACAAGGGAGGAGCCTCAGCTCCAGCCCCCCGAAATACACTCAGGTTCTTCTAAAAAATCCATCTAACAATACAGAGCTAGATGAGGCCGAGAATGATATATGAGGTGTAAATAAATATTAATACTGAGATTTGTCATCTCAAACAACAGTACCTTAGTAGATATATTCTTGAAAAGGAATTTCCATGTTTTTAAGTTTTACTTTACATTGTCCAACACAGAAGAAACAAGACTTAAACAAGCTTGTAGCAACCAGTGGGATAAAAGGTAATATTTGATGTCAGTTGCATATTGAGGGACTCCAAATAAATATGTAGCTTCTATAGATTTAACATTTAGACTTTAACGTCACTCAAGTCAGCATTATACACTATATACACACAAACTGTTGAAATTCTTGAGTTATAATAGAAATATCTTCGTTGTATACTCTTCTTTCTGACTGTCAAATACTACAGCTAAGTCATTTAGTCTCAAGCAAGCAGTAGTTGTACAAGTATCCATGCAATACATGATTTCTCTTTCCCCAATATACAATACAAGAGATTTGGATATTGCCTTTTTAATTCAATGTGCAAGATTCCAAAGAAACCCCCCCCCCTCCCCCCATCATTCAAATCTCCCTCGACGGCCGTTAATGAATGGGATACTGCTTACTATATACAGTCATGTTTTCATCCATGCACAGTGTTTACAAGTACCACATTAACATGCCCAAATATGGACATGGCAGATGAGGAAAAGGAGACATGTACAGAGTAACTAACTGCACAGTTGCTGTGCAGCAGACAAAACAGTTTAAAATGAAACTGAGCAGAAACTTTTTATATATATATATATATATATATTAATATATATATATAGATATATATTATATATATATATATATATAGATATATATATATATATATCTATTGACTGCACTGGACGCAAAATGTATGGCTCTACTTCACACATGATTTATTTTTTTTATTGGTAAATAGATACAAAGCTACAGGTCAAGTCCCTTTTAGTCTCTCATTTTTGTATGCTAACAGTCGCATATATCACACCTTCATGGCCTTCTTTCATATTGTTGGTGACGAATCACCAAATGAACTTCTTTACTCAGTGCTAGTGCAACGTCTTCCTTTTTAAAGCCAGAATGTGGCTAAATACTTCAACTCTAAAACAAGCAATGCTAGCCAAACAGGTTCACAGATTTGGCCTGATCTACAGAGTAAAGCATTCACCCAAGCTACAATAAACTCTCAGACTCCATTTAAAGCTATACAAAAAAAAAAAGACTTTAAATTCAGATAGAGCTGACAGATGTTAGCAATGCACTTATCCTCCACCTTGAAGTAACTAGTATTTAATGTGAAGAGTTTTATAAAGATACTATACTCCAAAGCATGGTTTTAAAAACTGGCAAAACAAGACATTGGTCACACACTGATTTTTAACTTTTACAATACAAGAATGTGGTTCATGACTGCTTGTTAGCCATTTTCAGTATTTAGGCTAAAAATCAAAGTGTGTCACACACACACACACACACACACACACACACACACACACACACACACACACACACACACACACACTTGTAGTTATTCGTTTACATACCCCAATGGAAATGTATCATTTCTACAAATTTCTCAAAAGCAAATAATTGTAGGAAACATATTTTGTAGCAAAAGTTTTGCTTTTGTAGATGAGGAAAAAGAGTTACAAGAAGTAGATGTCTACAATTATTTATTTCAGCAATTTTTTTTTTTGCAAAACTCCAAAAATGCTAATTCAAAAGTATTCATACCCTTTGATGCTAAGATAGTATGTCTAGAAATACCAATATGATAATGCAGAAGCCAATTCTAGAAAAGTCTAGAAAATGCTCTTAGGATGAGTGCTAACATTACCAATAAGCCAATATGGGAACAAGTAAAGAACTATCTGAAGACCTTAGGCAGAAAATTATTTATTGTCATAAAGCTGGAGAAGGATAGAAGAAGATTTTCAAGCATTTCAGTATCCCAATTTCAACTACTGTTTCTTTTTTCATGAAGTACAAGACTCATGGTACTGTCACAACGCTCCCTTGGTCTGGAAGAAAGGAGGTTCTTTCACTAAGAAGAAGAATTGTGAGGCAGGTTAATAACAATCTGAGATTGACTGCCAAAGATATTCAAAGTGAACTGTCTGCAAGTGAGACTGGGGTTTCCATTTCAACCACAGGTCCAGTATTGCATGGTGAAGGTCTCAATGGTTGCAGGCCAAGGAAAAAGCCACTCTTAGGAAAGCATCACAAGGACAATTGCTTAAAGTTTTCAAAATGGCATTTGAATGATGGATATCAGTTCTGGACAAAGGTTTTGTGGAATGACGAAACAAAAATTGAGCTATTTAGTCATGCTGATAGTTGTTACATTTGGAGAAAGTGTGGTGAGGCGTACAAAGAAAAGAACACCATACCTACTGTTGAGCATGGAGCTGGTAATTTCCTTCTATGGGGCTGTTTTTCCTCTAATTGTTTATTTAGCTTCAATACATGGTAAAATGGTTTCCATAACATACCAAAAGATACTAACAAATCAGCTGAAACCCTCCGCTACAAAACTTGGTTTAACGCACAACTGGACGTTCCAACACAACAACGATCCACAGTACACATTAAATCTTCTTCAGAACTAATACTTTTTAATTAGCATTTTTAGAATTTTGCAAAAAGATTGCTGAAATAAATAATTCTAGACATCTATTTCTTGTAACTTTTTCCTCATTCACAAAGCAAAACTTTTGCTCCAAAATATATTTTTTCTAAAATTCTTTGTTTTTGAGATATTTCTAGAAATTCTAAATTTCCATTGGGGTTTATAAACTCTTGAGTGGAAGTGTGTGTGTGTGTGTGTGTGTGTGTGTGTGTGTGTGTGTGTGTGTGTATATATATATATATATATATATATATATATATATATATATATATATATATATATATATATATATATATATATATATATATATATATATATATATATATATATATATATATAAAATAGTATCTTTTAATTTTGAGTTACTTTTAAGGGATGAAAAGCAATGAATAGGAAACCCTTTAAGGGTAATTGGGAAATATGCAAATTTGATCAAATCGATTTAATTGGCTCTAATGTAATGCTTACATTTGCCTATTTCCTGATTACCCATTATCTCTCTCTCTCTCTCTCTCTCTCTCTCTCTCTCTCTCTCTCTCTCTCTCTCTCTCTCTCTCTCTCTATCTCTATATATATATATATATATATATATATATATATATATATATATATATATACACACACACACACACACAGAGGATGGGGCAAATGTTGGGCACAATAGTACACAGAGGTCCTATCAAATGTCCACAAGGTCACAATATTTTATGTAAACTTTATCACTTTCTCTGTGTAGATTGACTGTCATACACTCTTGCCATATTGAAATCAAGCACAATGGTTGAACTCATTCCAGACACCAAAGTCAGTGCAATGTGTTCTCAACCGCTGGTTTGAGCATCTCCCTCAGTGAATGAACTAGTGTTTTGCACCTATGGCACTCTGTTTTGCCCCATCCTGTGTATGTAAAATAAATGTCATCATACCAGCAAATTAAACAAAAAAAAAGAAGCTAAATAAATGTAAAGATTGGGTGGTATCTATTTACCAGTGTATTAAAAGTGTTGTATCAGTGGCAGGTTATATGGTTTCATGGGCAGGCTGGAGAATCCTGCTGCAGCCTGGCTATATTAGTAGCAGCAGGAGGTGAGGGTGTCATGGACAACATTGGAGTAACACATTTGTATTGCACATTTTTCATCATGTACCTCAGTGTATTGTGGAAAGCAGCTTACTGTGAAAGTGGTCCTTTTTAAATGTATTTTCTTTTGTTACTACTCAATGTTTGTCCACTTACAAATAATTCATCAATTGCCATATAGAAATACTAAAATAAATAATTAATGTATAAAAGGTTGTAAGATTGAATAAACTGGCTGCTGTAGTTCATGGTGGAGGATAAGAAAGAAAGAAATGCTACAAGTAAATAACAGCATTTTCTTCTTTTTTTGTTTTTAAACAACTGATCTACAAAGCTGTTTTGATTAACTGTAACTAAACCACCTAAACCAATGATGAAGCAATGTATTCAAAACTGTAGGGTTGTCAGCAGCATCTATGGTTCTTAGTCGGTTTTCCACCCACTTAACACAGTAAGCACCACATTTATCACTGTGACATACTGAAAGCAAGAAAGCCTAAAGATGATAGTGTGTAATTCTGCATCTCTATGCAATAGTGGTGGTTTGGGCATCCATGCTTTTATATGCAATACCCTGTGGGCAGGGAATCCAATAATCATTTTATTTCATTCTGTAAATTTGTTACCATAAGAGGTCAACAGACATGCTAAATGAGCAACCCTTTTTTTTTTTTTGTTACCTGTCCTTATTTGTGAAACCATAGTAATTACATTTCAGGTGGTCTTCTAGTCATCCTTGGCTTCTTCTCAACGTGCATCTTCTATAAAACATGGTCTCTCAATAGGGATTTGATGAAGATGAGTTTATTTGAACCTCTACACATGGGTGACATCCTTTTGAGATCTTTCCAAAACTAATAAAGAGAATTCCCCCTTTAAAAGTTGCATTCCAATTACTGTTTTGCTGTTGTTGTTTCTGCTTCTTGTTGAAACTTCCACTGTTCTTTAGAAGCCCTTTACATGGCAGTAAGCCTCTAGAGATGAGAAGAGAATGTACAAGAGCCAAAGGCTGACAAAAAGTAATGAGGTGAGGATCTTAGGAGTCCGAGGGCCACCGAGCTCCCCCCCGATCTCAGGTCTCCGTCGGTACATCAGCACCCCGACGCAAATGAAAGCAAAAATGGTGAAGAGGGTGACAGAGAAAGCCAGGGTGCCAGGGTCCACTCTGAAGTCCCTTCCTTGGGAGTTATGGTAGATAGCAGCGATGGACCAGGCGACGCCAATCCCCAGGAACACATTCACAGCATTGCTGCCGGTGACGTTGCCGATGGAGGCATCAGCGTACTGGTCTTGAGTGGCAGCTACTTTACTGGCAAAAGTGTCTGAGGAAACAAAAGTAAGCAAAGTCAGTAAAATAAAGACAGAACTGACCAGGAGATCATCAGCGAGTTGTGTTGAACTGGTCTAAGGCCGAGTTAGTCTACACAGTCAGATTGGTCTCAGTTTGTTTTTCAGCCTAGTGTGAACATTGCTCCAGAGCAAGAAACCTGGATTATAAAACACCTTTCAAGACAGAGCCATAGCACACATTCATACTGTACGGAATAACATTTTAGCAAGTACTCTACTTAATTTGGTCTCTATGGCTCAATATTCCCAAAGATTATCAAAAAATATTTTTCAGTGTAAGTAAATAAACGACTTTTAAGGGTTCTGTTTAAAGAACAGTTATCTGAACATCCGATCTGACCATTTTAGTACATGTGGCACTATCCTCAAAGAAAAGCCAATATGATATCCCTGAAACCCTCAAGTGTCTCTAATAAAAGACAATGAAAGATGCTTTCAGAGACCAGCACAGAGCATCTCTGGGTTACACGCCTGAGCAATAAACAAGTTAAAGGGAGAAGGTTGTGCCGCTTTTTAAACGAGAAAATGGCTGCACTGTATGCAATTATTGACAAGAAAAAGGATATCCAGGGATGCCATCCTAATCCATTCGGTTTAATGGCGCCTGTTTTGAGAGGTGAGATGCATCTTTGTGGCTGCATGAGTAAATGCATTACCAATTAATGCATCTATTTTGGTCAGACTTTTACAGCTGGGATTTTTGGAAGATTTACAGTCACGTGTCTCTCAGAACTGGCAATTAATTCTGTGCTGATATTACAAGAGGTATCAACAAGTCCTGGATATAAAATGATTAATGACATTTAATCATGTCTTTTATGACATAGGATTTTATTGACAATCTCAATGGCCTTTTCTGCCCATGACACAGAATCTCTGTATGTACTGTTGCTGCAGTGGGAAGTTAGAGCAGCGTTTTTTTTTGTTTGTTTGTTTGCTCTGAAGGAAGAACTTTTTGTATTAAAAGGTGTTCTGGTGTTTGTATTTCATTCATAAAAGATTTATTTAAGACAACTTCAGTAAAATGCAACCTCTCCTTTTCAGGTATTACACAGCCATATGGGACTAAGGCAAAGGGAGGTAAACCTTAGTGTGTAAATATAGCTTATAGCAGGGGTGTTTTCCAGTGCATATTCATGGCATCACTCTGAGCTTGGGTGACTTTTGATTAGGGATGGTTATTTCACTGCTTGAAATCAACCCCGAAACAAACTGAAGCAACTAGCCAGCAACTGTGCCTCTGGAAGGTCCCATAGCCATATGAAAGAATTGCAACTAGAACATTTTTACAAAGCACAGAACTTTTCAATTGCAATGCATTCCTTAAACTGAGACTTGCATCCAATCAACTGAGGCCATTCCAGTTGAAGACCTTTAAACAAATCAAAGATAATGTTGCAGGACTGCTGGAGATAAGGACATACCTCCCTTTGAAAAGAACTATTGTTTATTGCGTACTTCAAGCAAAGTACCGTCCTCTTTCATTGGAACTTCAAACTGAGAGAGATGGGAAAAGCTGCAGTGTTCATCACCAAAGAAGACTGACTTCTTTGTTGAAGATTGGTAAGTATTCAACATATCAAATATTAAACATTTTATGACCGAGAAATTAACTGTAGCTTATGCTATCAAGATAATGGATAAATTGTTCTAGGAATAGAATATAACTTCCTGTTTTAAAGTGTGCAAAAAATTTATTTTGTTTGTTGAAATGTGTAACTCAAAGGAGTTACCTAATAAATACAGAGAATTTGATCATTGCCCCATTTATGAGTTACTTTGAATATAGAATCAATTGATAACATATCATCAGTTCGGTAGCTCACGACTAAACTAAATTAACACGGTAAAACTAATTTGATAAATTAGTTAGTGGAATGTTAGATTCCATTCTTAATGGGAAGTTGAACTAATTCTTGTGCATTTTGATATTAAATATATAAATATCGATCACAACAAGAAAAGAAAATTCTAATACAAAGTAGACACTTTGTGTGATCAGCCATAGTTAATATTAGTCTATTAACCATGCATGCTAATAATGTTGTGATCGCTGTAATGGTTTGACTGAGAAATCAATGAACTGTATACTATTCATGAATATCTCTAACCAATAGCCTTTCCTTTCTGATATATTAGATTCGTTGTACACCCTTTTTATTCTTAAATAAAATCTTGTTCTATATTTCTGACACGTTGTGTGACTGTCGATTATTGTCAAGGGAATTCTGATTCAACATGATGCGGAACTCATAAGGTGTGTATATATACATATATATACACACACCTTATATACATTTTGGCGTCCCTGGGTGGTCAACTAGTGACTTATTTATTTTTTAATTAATTGTATACACATTCCAGTAAAAAACTTTTTTTTTTTTTTTACTTCATATGGTTCATCATTTGCAAACTGTTCAATTCTTGCCATGGTTTTAATAGCTCAGTCAACATAATGTGGTGGAATGGGTCCAATATGGATTCACCCTGAATTAACTCCATTAGAAAATGTAGGTGTGTTACACACATCCATAACATATCAAGAATTCAGTGTACATGCCGCTACCTTTTTCAAAAGCATTACATGTAGTAAATGTTCTATTTTGGTCTTTGCTATAGATTTCAACCTCCAAGTTCCTTGAAGTAATAAGAGATGGCAGCAATCACAAAGGAATTGCCATGTATCCTTCCAGAACAATTCAAACACTGTGTTGACTTGTGGCAGGTGAACTACTTCAAATTTCATTACAACAATGGTAACATGTTTATAATATGTGTTTGTGGCAGAGCAAAGCTCTGCCCTTTTTAAATTGGCAGGGATGGGGTTAATTTCCCCTACCTGCCTGGGTTTATTATGTTCAGGTGGCTGGGGTTGATTAGTTGATTAGGTTAATTAACAATCAATCAGCACCCAGCCACCTGACATAAAAGGAGGCCTCTGCTTCTCATTTAGGAGGAGGGAGCTGAGGAAGCAGGTTGTTTTTTTGTTTTTTTGTTTTTTTGTTTTTTTGTTTTTTTGTTTTTTTTTGTTTTTTTTTTTTTTTTTTTTGTTTTTTTTTTTTGTTTTTTTGTTAATCCAGTGAAGGCATTGCCCAGCCTGGAAATTGTTATTTTTGTAAGTTTTGCTTTTTGTCTTTCTTTTTGTGTTTAAATCGCTTTGTTTTGGCCCTTGTGCCCTTTCATTTTTGTGTTTATTTATAATAAAAGTTATTTTTTTGAACTGCAGTCTGTCTCTGGGCTTCTATCCACTCACCAGCCTGCCACAGTGTTTTGCTGGAAAACTATTAAGAAAAAACATTCATTCAAAATGGAATGTTGCCACTCATATAGAGCAAGACGAGAGAATGATGGCGCCAGAGGTACATGATTCTTGAGTTCATGTACAATCTATAAGTAAGTTCTCTTGAGTCAACACATATTCTGTAACTTGTACTCCAGGGAAAAACATTGTTTGATTGATATCCATTACTGAAATAATGAAATGACTGAAGAGATGAGGACTCAACATTAAACCATTACTCTAAGATGAAATACCTCACAGACTAAAGGAACAAGGCTTGAATAGAACTAGAAAATGACCACAACATATTGATTGCCCCAGCTTGCCCTAGGATAGGACACCTACTTAGATACAGTGGAGCCTTCACAAAGATTTACACTAAGACTGCAAAGCTGGTGCATTGAGACAAGGATTACTGAATCAAATTCAGCTAGGCTTCCACAATCCAGCCTGCCAACCCTGGTACAGCACATGTTTAAATCAACCTCACTGTCAAAACAGTTTATCAATCCTACATTTTCAATAATAATAAATGAAATGAGGTGTATTTAAAATGTCTATTTACAATATATATATATATATATATATATATATATATATATATATATATATATATATATATATATAATCCAGGGCGTATATATATATATTATATATATAATAGATATAAAAGGTGGGGCATGTTAAAAGACACAAGAAAGCAACACTGGTCTATTAGTATTTGCTACCCTTGAGAAATCTAGACTAGATTTTAAATTCTCCTCTTTGGGAAAACTGTCAAAGAAGCCGGAAATTATATTGGGGCCACTTGTAGGGGTTGTGTTGATATTAGGTCCTGATAGCAAAGTGGAGTTGAACTCTGTTGCATCTGCAGTCTGTTTTAATTTGCATCTGATAAAGGCCTTTAGATAACCACACAATACTTGAATTAATTAACAAAGAATACTGTAGCTTGCAGTCTACGTGTTTTTTCTTTAAGTAATACAAAAATATGTATGCACCTGCTTGTTCATCAAAACAGTCTTTTTTTAAACTAACCGAATTCATTCAAATCTGTTCATAGACCAGTCCCATCAATGTCATTTCTATCAGCTCTTTGGGTTTCTCAGGCTCAAAGGGTATGAAGTCATTGATCTCAGTTTCAAATCTGCTTCTGTTTGGGATAATGATTACAGCTCTCTTCTCTGCCAAATGAATCCTCCCAGCACTGTGCAGTATATTCAATCCCAGTGGATCAGCACCAGAAAAGACAAAACATTGAATATAAAAGTAATCATCATAATGTTCAGATCATACAGTATGCCCTTGTATATCTACAAGCTTCTGCTCTAAAGCATTTTGTTTTGAGGAAACAAAAAAAATTCCATGCATTTCAACCATGAAGGGCGAACCATAAAACTGCACTGCGTAGCATATACTGCTTATGCTAGCAGCCATTAATGACAATGATTATATACTTATTTATATAATTATTTAACATATGCACTTCTTGCAAAATGACATGATTTGGAAAACAATTTCATGTTAAATGCATGTTGACAATGTATGGAGTTCCCTTTTTACAATCACATACTTGTGTGCTAAGTGCATGCAGTGCATACTAGTAAATTACACTAGTAAGACACTGTAACTACATATAGTTAATACACTTGTATTTGGACTTGCATCCCTGCTATCCTTAGTATTAGATGCATCTAAATGTATTAGGAGCAATTAAAAATAATAAAAAAGGAACCATCATCCTAAATCCAATGCTTATCATGATACCAGCTTTCTGGATTCTGGCACTATTCAGACATGTCTCTTCCATGCATTCACAATCCTAAGGACATGTCTGTGCCAACCGGCTTCTATTAGCTTTATTTAAAACTAGGAATTGACTGCACACTTTCTGTGAAACACTATTTAAAGCTATTACTGCAACTGTGAAAGACTCAAGTATTTGATTCCCCCGTACTGCTGGGCCTTTATTAGATTTTAGGTACAGTGGAGAATTAGCCTAATGACATTACCAAAACAATGGCTTGCTTGCTCTTTGTGCGGCTCCAAACAATAATCTGAGCCTGAACACCAAAGTCCCGTCAAACAGCATTTATCAGTAATTATTCACTGTTATTAAAACCACCAAACAAAAAAGTATGATGACAATAAAAACCGTTCTAGAAAGGATTTTCTTTTTTTTTTTAGTTTGGCTCATTTCTGCTGTCTTGATTTCACAGCATGCAACATATATTTATATATATATATAAACAGAATTATTTCATTTAGCACAAGCTTGGAAGAGATTTTGACTTGCAATTTAACTGTGCTGTCAAGTACTTTTTCTTAGCTGTTTAGCCACAAAAGCCAGAATCCACAGGAGTCTTCTCTTGGAAAGCTCGGCTAAAAGGCAGCTTTCAAAGGCTCCATGGAGACTGTGCCAAGCGGTAATCATTCTTCATTATACTTTGTAGTATTTTTTAGAACAGCTTAATTTGCCTTCATAAAAAGTATCAATTGCTACAGCTTGCACACAGTGTATATTAAAGGGGTTGTAACTGATGAACTAATTCCACAGCTCTTACCTGTCGTGCACTTTAGAAAGAAATCCTATCTGGTATCTTACTAGGAAAGCACTCAGTTTGCATGACTTCAGGTTGTCAGTTAACGCTTCCTAAATCACCACAGTTTGTTTAGGCTTCTAACACCGCTGTTAAATTCAGTGCTTTTTAGCTACAATTATATTGTTCCTGTCTTAAACCACTACTTTTTTGATTGGTATTATGCCAGGGAACCAACCAAACTCCTCTCTCCGTTAAAGATAAGGCAATTTATTTTTAGGGGTTTGTTTGAAGGATCTTCCCACTAGTGGTCTCTTCTCTATCTCTATCTCGCCCATGCTACCCAGACAAAGAGAGCAAAACATCTTGCTGAATTCCTCAGATCGCCATGAGGGTAAACCAGGGTCGGAGCCGAAGAAAGAAACCCAAACCGGCGATGGCTGGGCGAGTGCCGGAGTGGGAGTTTGTTTAGTATTTAACAGAGAAGATTTGTTCTGTGATTGTAGATCGCACCAAGGTAAAGAGAGCGAGGTGAATAAGCGGGATCTCCATGTATTAGGAGTAGTGCACACCGTTTTCACGGTACCTTTTATTTTATTTTTTTGTACTGTGTTTTATTTTTGTTTTAGTACATTCCCCTGTACGTACTACGTGCACTTCCATTGCTGCCAGTGTCACAGGAGTTGTAGTCTGTGTGTCTATGTAAATAAAACCTGTTCACCTGTGGAGCGTATCAACTATAACCTCCATCTCAATCCATCTCAATCTCCTGACTGTCATCTCCTGCCTGTTAGCCATGAATGCATGCACCCACACTGCACATGTCTCGTATGGTGGCTGTAGTGGGATTCGCTGCGTTTTTCCAAAGCAAGGTGGGTCATCAGGAGGGGCTACAGAGGGGAGGACCTCTGGGGAAACAGCTGATGCCCCAAACCCCTGAAATATTTTTGGGGGACAAGGGCAAGGAGGAGGAGAAGCTGCCAACCGACAGCCTGAGGAGGAAGGAAGGAGAGAAGCAACAGATTTCTATGGCAGAGGAGTCGAGGAGATTCTTGGTGGAAAACATTTGGTTACATTTTTGACTGAGGAAAAAAGCAGACAGCATGCTTTAAGCATTAAACTTGTGAACGTGGAGGATTCTTCATTTTGGTGAGGTTGATAAAACCTTGATGATTTTATTCTAACTTCTAAATTCGTCTAAGTAAAATATTGCTCTACATTCACTCTTCCACTTAGAATTTCACCAAACTTTATCTTCCGACTAAAAGGTTACCAGTAATTAAATCTCAAACACTAGCAATCAAATCATATACATATACACAATATCAAATCCAACAGGATGTCTTGGGTGACAACAACATCCTGCATCATCAGAAAAGCATCTATTAAAAAAAATAAAAAATGCGCAAAAGGCTGAACTGAATTTTCCAATTCCACAGCACAGGGTGTCAGTGGAGGTTCAGTATGGTATAGGACTGAACCTTGGATTTGCTTAGAACAAACTGAAATTGGGACTGTGTATTAAGTTTCATTCAGTTTAATAATTTCATAGCTGTATTTTACCCAATCCCCCCACTCCTCTCCCTCTCCCTCTCCCTTTCCTTCTCCCTCTCTCTTAATTGTCACAATTAGCTCTGGGCAAAAAGAGAGTCTGAGGACTGGATGTCTACAGAGAATGAACGTGTCTATTATTTAATGCATTGAAGTGTGCTTGTGGGGCAATGAAGGGAAGCTCACATTGTCACCACTTGTGCTATCTCTGATTTATGAATAAACAGTGACAACTTAAAATAAACATAAAAAGCAAACTCAGACAATAGGCCTAGTCAGATTATTAGATGTATCTCAGGGTTGAAATGAAAACATACACACCGTGTTTTCCAGTTGTTTTAGGAAGAGTTATGGTTTAATGGCTTTCTGAGTAACTCCAATAATAATCTTCTGTTTCCATCTGTTTGTGCCGGGGTAAAGGGAGATACAATCTTTGGGCATTCTCCTGGCTGCTTGAATAACTAACTTGATAGAAATGGCTTTTTTATTATGCCGGCCGGATCCCTTTAATGGCTGGTTTTATGATTTAGCCATTTATGGTGCTACAGTTTGAAAATAGCTGGACTAACCTTTTAGAGAACACTATTTGAATATTCTTTAGGAGTGGGCGTGGTCACATTACTGTTTATCTTTTACTTTTATTAAATCATTTTTTCCCTCACATTTGTAA
Organism: Polyodon spathula; assembly: GCF_017654505.1. NCBI lineage: Eukaryota > Metazoa > Chordata > Actinopteri > Acipenseriformes > Polyodontidae > Polyodon > Polyodon spathula. Next base: position 27,552,608 of record NC_054538.1, read on the forward strand.
ATTTGTAAAGCTGAATTTAACAAAACATATAAAACATTGAGTTCCCATAGACTTACAGAAACTGTACATATTGCATAGACGGCTGCTCCTCACATATATTACTGTTACAAATCTGTTTGGGTTAGATTCCCACATTAAACTGGCTTGTCAATCACTCACGGTAGGCCTCTAGATACCAATAGTTCAATGCTCTGTAAAACATAACAACAGCAGCTATCTCCATGTTTTTATTCATGGTCAAACATCTTCATAACATTTTCAGACAAAAATATTATGCTAGATGGGAAAAAGATTGTTTATTGTGTCTGTGCTTGTCAACCAACACAATATATAGTCCTCAGTTTTCAGCTTTTAAGTATTGATGGAATTCATGCTCGACAAAACAGACTAGGCAAAGGGAAAATGAATAGTACATTGGCACTTTTTTCATGTGATGGTACTTCAACATGTTTTTCTAGAAACTTCTCCAGACAGCTTAGACTGTTCCTTTGTTTACAGTACGTTTGAAACATATACATTTTTTTTTTCTCTTTGCCAGTGTGGAGCCGGTCAGCAGTACGTACTGGAATTTGTGCTGTGGCGCTCATTACCTAAACCTAAGCTTAGTACATTTGTTTTTAGGTTCTTTATCGTCGACTGCAAGGGATGACAAATTAATCTAATTTGGGGTTGACTGATATAGCAGAAAAGAGAGTGTGTTATTTAGCATAATTAGCTTAGGAAGCAGCAATCGAATCCATCAAGCATCAAACGGTTGCACTTTTTCTTGCTACAAAATAAATGTCCCCTCTGCACCACTTAATTGCTAAAATTTATATCGACACGGGAAAACGTGTGACTACACATGGATTGTTTACAATTTAAATACAGAACAAATATTGGTAATGGTCAGCACTCAAAAAGTATGATAGTATATTAGTGGTTAGGTTAAACCAGGGGTTCCAGCGGATGTCTTGTAGACATCCGCTGGAGCTGGAAACTGATCGTCTGATGACCAAAATATTTTATTATGAGCTACTGTCTGGCTGACAAAGAGAACTCTGTTAACACTGCTCTATGCCCACATATAACGCAAATTAAAAATGTCAGGTCAAATAACAACAGGCACTACTGGTAAATAAATAGGGGACTACTGGTGGATCTTTTGTATCATTGTCAGGGAGCAGTGATAACAATCAGGCTTGAAGGCTCACCTGTGACCAAAACATATATCATTATCTAAAGACATTTTAAAAAGAAAATGGGCTCTCTTCACAAAACTTTTAAATAACTGTCCATAATAAAACATTTCTTTTTTGTGCTGAATAATTCAAATAATATATGACAACCTAAAGCATATTATATAGTTCTGTTTATGGTTTTTAATAAAATAGCAACATTTCCAGTAATTTTCTACCTGGTACAGATGTTCCCAGTGCAACAAACACAACGGCAGTCACAGAATCCTTCAGACCAATGGTGCAGCCAAAATGGGAGGCCAGATCTCCAATAAAAGCTGTCAGGAGACCAATCATGCAGATGGACACAATGAAGCAAGCCCAGCCATTCCAGTACTCTGTCGGGGGCACCACTGCAAACAGAACTTTCCAGAACACAGTCAGGAAGTGCATGACGTAATCAAAGCAGGAAGGGAGTTTCTCCTCGCCACATTCGTCGTCATCCTCATCCTCACCTGTAAAGCAATCGCAGAAAAATATGTAAAGAAGCACAACAACAAAAACACAAATAACTTTTTTTCTACACATTCTTTTATTTTAAATACTGTGTTAGTATTGGGTTGTTTATTTTAAAATCAACAGTAAATTCTGTCAAATATTTTATAAACCATTTTGAGCAGTTGCCATATTAATTATTAATCTTTAGGCATCTATAAAATATTAGTGAAGTAGTTTACATATTAAAAGCTTTAGGTGTTGGAGGGTTGAGTGGCAGTGGAGTGGTGGCGTGACTCCACCGTCTAGAAATGCCATTGTTTAAAACTAAACTTGAACAATCAAACATATGGTACAGGTTGAACTTGAATGTAAGATATGCTCTCTCAAAAAGTCTGTAAGAGGTTTACTCCTGTCTGTAATTTATCGAAAGGAGTAAAATACATGTTCATATTATGAAATGATAAACAAACAACTTGAGTGCCTCAGAGACCCAGAGTCTCAAAGCTTTTTACTCCTTTTGGTAGCCCATTTTTTCCTGAAAGGAAAAAGCAACAATTCCAATTCCAATTCCAATTTTAAAAATAACTAAATCAAATGCTTGAGTTGTTTATATATGATTTGGTATGGATTCGATTTCTTGAAAGAATAATGCTAACAACAATTTGGAATAAAAAGCTTTGACAATTTAGCATTATATTACTTATTTAATTGGTTCTAGTTTTTTTTTTAATAGAAAATATTTCTTATTATCTTTTCAAAAAACAGTGTTATTCCCATTGTTCTGTAACACTTTAAATTCAAAACATATAATATTGTATCATTTATTTTGTACTTTTTTCTTAAAAAAACACCTTTTTCAAGGACTGCATTGTAACACTGATGAGAACCACATCAAAGCTTTGTAATTGGAACTATTTTCTAAAATTGTTCCTTACATAATAAAACACTCAGTACAAGTAAAACCGGCATTTTTTAACACACATTTTTGTTCAGCATTTATCAATCTATCTATCAATTAAGAGACAATCACATTAGGTGTTTAGAAGCCCTTTTTCTAAAACAATTCTCTATTTGTTTTTACTGGTTCTATTAGTTAATCATCCGTTTCACTTAACTAAACACTCAATGAATTGCATTTGTATTTGAGACAACCATGTCCCTGATAGTTGCCCAGCCCATGTAAGTATCACATTAACCATTCTTCTCTTTTTTTTATTTAGAGTGTCCAATTATTTTACACCTGATTTTCTCCCCTCGCCACAGCAATTCCCCACACAGCTCAGGAGACCTGAAGGTTCAGTGGGTGTTCTGTAGCGCGAGCAGAAAGAGTCCCTGGTGGTTTTGCCTCTGCGAGAGCCAATGCAACGCTCCCTTTGGAATCCCTGGTGAAGACCGACCACGCACAGCCAGGAAGCTAACCTGTGCTGTATGATACCCAGCACCTCACGCAGCTGTGCTTCTACCAGGTGAGCCACTTGGGGACCCCCAACAATTCTTTTTTTGCCACTACACAGAGAACACTGGATAGCTGTAAGATTTGAATGGGAAAAGAAACAGAAGGAGGGTAATGCACGTGATGGAATGTATGTATGTTTCTCTTAGAGATACCTCATGAAAGAAAGCAGATAAGTAGAAATTAAATCTGTGATGTTCAGGTTTTGATCATAAACTGCTTGGCAGGTTTACTCCCTTTTGAAATGTAATTTGTACAACATTTCAAGTGCCTGGTGCCTATGATGGGACCCTGATTTAAACAGTATTCTCTAAATTCATTTGATGGTTTTTGTCTGCCTGGAAAAAAATTAGTATATAGCTGTAAAACTAAAATTATAAATTTATTAATGTTTTAATGGTGCTTCTACAGTCAAAAGGTTCAGAACTTGAATGTTATGATATGTTATGACAATGGTTCAGTGAGTGGGCCTCAAAAAGCCCTCAAATATTATTTCAGGTCTTCTTTTGTGACTTTATGGTCTTCCTGTTTTCTGCACTAATAATTACTCATTTAGCTCATTACATCCATAAAGATGAAATCACATTTCTAGAAAAACAGCAATGATAAAAAAAAGCCAAGACTAACTAAGTAAACCCCAAAAAGGTGTTATATAGATCTAACGTATACAGTAGAAACATACGTATATACAGCAGAATCACTGGCTAAGAAATGTTTTAAAAAAAGTCAAAGTGTGGAAATAAGAATGTGCTTCATATTTAACCTGGATAACCCATACAACCTACAACGCTCTGAAACTAACGAAGAGGCCACTCATAATTAGATGCAGCTATGGATATATATCGCTGCTAGTAAAAGACATAGCTTGAATATGTCCCTTGAATACATCAAATAAAAAGTCTGCTGGAACTCAAATACTATTGTCAGGCTCTGTCTTGCAGGTAATGTTGATGAGTAAATATATCATTCAGTGCCAACAGCCCAATTAACCTATAATATGCTAATTGCCATCTCATAAACTCTGCATTGAAAACTGGACAGTTGTAGTTCCTGTACACGTACTATATTTGTTTGAGACAACTAATCATACACAGCCCTCATGTACAAACAATTTAATAACTGTGGTCTAGACTTCCAAATGTTTGGGGAGGAGAATAAATATTTTCTTTGCAAAGATGAAGGTTTGCCTACCTTATATGAAACCACTTGTACAGTATCAACTCTTCTTAACTTACTTTTGAAGAATCCCCCTGAAAAGTTGTAGGTTTCCTGACAATGCAGCAGGCACAATAATTGTTCTAGATGTCACAGTGGATTATAAAACCAAAACCGAAATAACTGTGCTTGAAAATTAAGATGAGCCCTTAATCATTTAACAGTTTAGTGTGGCCTGGGAAATTACCCATCTCTAGTTAATTGTGAGCAACTGTTTTTCTTTATTGCTGCTATTGCTATTTGGTCTTTTTCTAATTTCATAAGCTGGGGATAAATCAGTCACCCCCTCTCATAACCAAACACCTGCTCAGGCATTTAAATTATTGGATTGTCTTCCTTCAAGTATTTGTATGTGTGTTCAGTACTGTAAGTAAACAATAACACAAGACACAAGGCACACCAGAGTGTCTTCAGCCCCCCTGAGAAGGGAGTTGAATGAGTTCAAATTTTCCTGGATGGAATGAAATGGGAGCTGAACCATTATAAGCAAGAAGTTATAACATCACAGGTTCTAATGAGGTCTAACGAGGTTTCTGCATTCCAAGAGAGTTTACATGTTTTAGTCTCAGCATTCCTGTCAGCCAGGTTACTAAACGCAGTGGCAGTTTTGGGATATCAGTGTCACTACACTCAATGGGGTCACGCTCCTCAGTGATGGGGTGAATGACTCCCTCCCAAGGGAAATCTGCAAATTATCGGAGATCTTTCAGCATCAGTAACATAAGAGCACTAACAGCCAACAGACCAGCATGTGTCAATGTGGAGCAGAGGAAAAATCCTCAAAATAGGTACTGGAACATGATATTTAACCATAGTATTTTTGCAAAGTTACCATGCTTTTACCGTGGTTATACTATGAATTTATCACAGTGTACACTGTTTTGCCATGTTTTTTTTATAAATATGGTTAACCATACCTCTCTGTGTTTGATGACTTATTCTGTATATAATTTATCGAGAGTCAGGGATTGTAGCACACATGTCCTATAAGGTGATAACATTGAATTCAAATGGAGTTCTGATTAGCAGTACCTGCTTGCCAAATATATATTGTCTAAGTTTCTTTGAAAGCGAAGTCAAAAATGAAATTGTCTTCCATTCCACTTTAAAAATGGGTGATCTTTAACCAGCTACACAGATGCAGGCTTTCTCTCTCTGTCACTCAAAAAGAGGTCTGTATCTGAAAATATACACACGATTTATCATCTTAAATAGATCGTAACCACTGTCCAAAACAACTCACTGGCAAAGTGGATAACATAGATGTATCATACTGACATTGTGGATTGACAGACTAGATCTATGACTTGTGTAGACAGCTGGTGTACCAATATATTTAATTCCTACTCAGTAGGTAATCAGCCAGAACAGTGTCCACTGCAATCTAAGCTTGCAAATACAGCTGCTTTGCCTCTATGTCATGTAAAAACGATATGGGATTAGATTATTTTTTTTCTACTGTGGAGTCAAAATTAATGAAAGGTTAGGACCTGTTCAAGCAGGCTGGCACTATTTTGGAATTAACATCTAAAAATATTAAAAACTTTTCACTTCATCAGTATTTCATGAATTACAACCAACAAACTAGGAAGAGCACATATTATATATATCTTATTATATATATATATATATATATATATATATATATATATATATATATATATATATATAGTAATAATGTCTCCATCTGTCCCTTATTCCTTAGGATTTCAAGATGATCGCTCTCAGCCCCCAACATTATCTCCAATAAATAATAAATCCAGTACACAGTGCATCAATGAAAATGCGGTTGCATATGCAGATTTGTTTACACACCGAAAGCAAAACAAACAAAACTAAATTAAACTGTTCCCAAAGAGTCCTGACTTAAACTGAATAATGTCCCTGACTAACCGTGGTGGGTCAGGCTAAGCCTTTTTACCACAACCAAAACCCTTCTTCTTTTAACACACACTGTTTTGTTCTTATGTTTTCTCCTCACACACGTCCTCTCCAACCCCCCCATCATCAAATAACTCAATTATGGTCTTTTTATTACATGTCCTTATCAGTTGCAGCTGATCAACATTTAGAAATTAAGACCAATTTAGCAATTAATGATCCAATTTAGGAGACCTTTACCAACATGGCCTCAAATTTACCAAGACGGAGTGTCGTCTCCTAAAACCTCCAAATTCTTGTTAGGAACATACACTCCATCACATACCCTCCCCCTCTGCATGATCCTGTGGGGCAGCGCATACAAACCTGCTGTCGGTTGTGGAAACTTTGACAAATAACATTATGTAACACAATTTTTGTTCCTGGGTAGTAAGTGTTATTTCCTAATTGCTTATGCCTCAAAAGTATAGAAAATGGCTATTATTCCCCACAAACTTTGCTTTTGTGACCATATTTCAAAATATCACTATTTCCAATGGGAAAACGGGCAAATGTGTGTCTTTTCGTTCACATAAAGTCAGAAAAAAAACAACATATGAATCCAAATTAACATGTATTTATACTAAAGTAAAACTACAATGATACAAAAGATTTAGACGTGAGTAGTTTTTCGAGATTTACAATTATACTGTAAATACTGATAAATCCTCTCCTGATCACTCATTTTCTCACCAAATCCCTCAATAATGTCATCTAAGTAATTAATTTATTACTATAACATCTCAAAAAGCTCTTTAAATGTCAGTGATATGCTTTGAGCGCTAGATACGAAATCTCCTTGTTTGTGTCCATGTTATCTCTGTGGCACATGGGGCTATCAGATACACCTTTTTTTCGGCTTCATTTGGCTCCTATCGGCCACACTCGGCCATTGAAATGTTTTCTCGGCTTTTTCCAGAGAAAATATTTTAGAAACCTGTGCATTACGTCTTTTTGATGATGTTGGACACCTTCAGTTTTACCAAGATGGAGTGTCCTCTCCTAACCCCAGGGTCCTAAAACCTACACATTCTGGTTACAAATGTACACGCCATCACAACGATAAATGATCAATTATATCTGCTTATGTCCAATAATATATGTATTGTATTTATTTATCTTTCACTAATACTTGCAATCTATTGCTAGAACATGTATAAAGAAAACCTATACTATAAAGTAGGCAGCTATTAAATGTAATCTTTGTAAACTACGTAGCCAAAGTTAACCTATTATTAAATAATAAAACCATTTACTAGACACTTTGGAAAGATTGCAATTAATTAAATTAGATCTGAATTAAAGTTCACAGATAGAAAAAAAATCTCCACAGAGAACCTTGCCTTTAAGGTCTAAGATTCACGCATGCTTAGAAAGGCTCAAAAAGTTAAACGCTAACTTATTTCCTGTGACACCAGTACCGAAGGGATGCAAACTATTAAAAAGACTAGTGGATAACTGACACTTTCACGTGACTGACCTCTGACTGGAAACGGATCGTTCATTCATTTATTCGTAACTACCAAGTGCAGCTGGTTACAGTGTCAGTTCGTAATGAGTGAGAAGCAAAAAAAAATGTTCTTGTTTAATTGGATTTAAAGCTCAGGTTTTTTGGGATAACAAGCTTGTCAGCAGAAAAAAGCATGTGTTTTTGCATGCAAAACAAATCGACAATGTTTGATTTCTGTGTGAAACTGTAAGCTGTTTATTATTGTTTTTGTTCCCCAAGTTAATTCTGTATAATGTACAGTTTTTGCTATTTAAGCCGTCACATTAAAGAGTACAAGCCTATACCTAAAAGTATAGTCAACAGTTTGTGCACAGTTTGTGGTTGGATTGTTTTCGTAAAAATGCTGCTGTAGTTATTTCATTAATTCTTATTTCAATCAAACTATACAAGTCAGTACCAAGTTTGTACAGTACTGTATACTGCAATGGGTTCATTCAGTGCAGTTCTTTCAACCATTTTCACAAGGACATTTAACTAAAAACAAACTTGTAAATACAGTAATACTGTAAAGGTGTTAGTTCTGTTACTTGTATGCATGTTAATGCCATGGCTCATGCGCACCTGTGGTTAACTCGACACCTTGGATAAGTCAACACTAAATGGCATCCCAGTAACTGAGAATGACTGTGTGTGTCTATATATATGGCAGTAAGAAAATCACAGGCTGTAAATTTGTTGTGGAAAACGCAATTTCTAACAGAAACTGCAACTTTTTATAGTTGCTGCAACTTTTAATGTGACTACAATGTTTCTATGATTTATGGCCTATTATGTATATGTAATTTCATTGCAAAACAATGCTGAAAAATAAACTGAAACAGAAAAGGAAACGTCACTCTCATGTTGTCTTTTGCTTGTGAAAGACAGCTTATTAAATGAGGTTTAGGCTTTTCAAGTCATTCAGTTAAGACACTTGAACTTTACAGAAACAACTGTACAGTGACCTTGGTTTCCCATGCTAAATTACAAGAAACATTAACTAATTACTGCCAAACTAGCATTGCTTCTTGAAACCCCAGTACCTCTACTGATAAAATAAATTAATTTCCTTTTTTTTATTGCTACTTGTAATTACCTACATCTTGTAGCTCCTACCCATTTAAACCGATGAGGCTTTAACGTTTCAATGTTAATAAATACATCAATGCAGAGAACTAGGACTGGACCTACATAGCAAGTGTCAGAAAAGAGAGAGCCCGAATCTTTCCCAAATTTTAGAAAGACTTATATATCTCTATATATATATATATATATATATTATATAATATATATATATATATCCGTGATAGAGTCAATACTATATATATATATTATGTGGGTTAGAGTCTCAGATTTGTTTTGCAGTTCTTGAAAAAAAATCATTATTCCTTCTCTTGATATGCACGCAAAATGTCTTTTGTATCGTGTACCTTTCAGTTATACTTTTGTTAAAAGCCGGATTTCCCAATCAGACTAAAAGGGACAATTACTTATCAGTTTAACGCAAGCCAGAAATCCTTGTTTCTGTTAATTGACGACATTATAAGATTCATTAGGTAATCCCATTCCCAGGGTAGAGGAGCAAGTGGAGAAATACATTTAAATGAGAAAGCAAAGTGGCAGAAATGATGAATGGCTTTCCCATTGTTTAATATGTACTTGTTTAATATGCTGGCAAGCACATAATTGCACCAAACATGGTTACATGTCTCTGGAATACCCTATTGTTTCCCTTTGCAACACAATTGAAGGAAATTGAATCATTTTAGAATTATTTATTTGGGATGCATACTAAAAATGTGAACTCCAATTTCAGCTACAAGTAGAGTTGATAAAGTCTGCCATCGCTATTCAGAAATTTACAGTGGGTTCCCAGACCATCCTGATAGATATGTCATTTCTTACTTTGCCAAAGCTTATAATTAGGCCCTGGGTTCATTTCCTTTATTTTGGTGCTACCAAGTGACAAATTTGAAGAACAGCTTGGTTGTAGTAGGCCTATTAAGGAGCTGTTATTCGGTCCTGCTCATGCTCCAAAAAACCCAAGCAGTAGTACAAATACTTTGCAGTATTATTAAAAAATAATTACACTGGGAGTTAACAACTCCAGAATGACAATGAACATTTCCTATTATTCATAAAATTTTAAAAAAGAAAAACAACTAATAAGTCCAGATCTTTTATCTTCAACTTTTGACAACCCACCAGTTTACATGTGGTAAAAACATCTGGAATCTTTCTTAACATTTACTGGGTGAATTACTAGGCAAACATATTCTACTGATTCAAATAATGTGTGCAGGAGTCAAATCCATTCTGTATGGAGAATTTGTTCAGAGGAATCACAGCTTTAGGTAAAATAATGGAAGTAATCTAGCTAAACACGGCATTCCTTAAGCACAAATAAAATAAAGCATTCAACCCCATTTATATATAATATATATATATTATATATATATATATATAGAATTATATATATATTATATATATATATATATATGCATATATATATATAAGAAAATAATATGGCGGATGGTAGGCCTAGTAATAAGTTTGTTAATCTAGTACATTCAAAAAACTGAACATCAGTTTAGTTTTTCACACTTGCCTTTCACACTTGCATATCCGAGCCAAGCCAAGCCGAGCCCTCATGGTATGGCTAGTTCACAACTTGTCATTTTCGTCGAGTCGGGTCGGACCGAAAATCTGGCAGAATCGCAAGTCGAGTCGGAACTGTGAAACTCTGGCCTCGCAAGATATGTGGTACTGGCAGGGTGTTGAGCAAGGCTGGGGGCGGGGTTGACTTGTACTGTCCGAAACGATAAAGTCTACCAAAAGTCTCCCAAGGAATTAAGAAATATTGAACTAAACCGCAGTGTGAAACAGTGTTGTGAAAAAAAAAAATAATAAAAAAACAGGATTACAATAAAACAAAAGATCATAACTATAAAAGGTGCCAGACTGCAAAAAATGTAAACATTACGATTTAACGGACAAAGTTCTTCGTCACAGACCTGTAACGACCGGCGACGATATGTTGAATTCAACGAATTGTCTTCTGGAATCGATATGCAGTCCTACACGTAATGAAGCTGAGTTTACACCTTACAACATTCTTTAAGCTGTGCCACTTTTTTCTTCTTTTTTTAAAGTATTTCTCCTTTAAATTGTTTAATGCTGACAGGTATTATTTAAAACAGAGACAAAACTTAGGGTCTCATGCACTCAATGATAGTAAATTACATGAAATACTGCATAGTAAGAGAAACCCATACTGTGTGCAAAAAGAAAGGCATGACCGCTTTATTCACAATATAATAATATGCACGAATAAGGTAAGCTAAATGATTCATTTGCCAGTCATCATAGCACGCAAAATGCTGTGCGTGTTACACACCCTTTATTTTAGTATATGGGCACTCCAAAAGACAGGTAGTGTGGCCCTCACTTTGTCAGAATGATAGTGATAGTGATACCAGCTACACCTTCAATGAGTCTCCATAGGATGAGGGGAGGTGGCCCGAGAATGTTTTGCTTTGAGACGTTCAAAGCGGAGAAACAGAAAATTATTAACTGAAAACAAATATTTACTTGTTCACCTTTATCCCCCTCTGGTTTATTTTAAAGGTACTCTGGTACCCAAACATTGGTTAAATATAAATGTGTTTCTTTTCAAGGGATTACAAGTGTGAGGTTTAGTTCTTTTTTTTTCTTTTAAGAAACTTTAACCTTCCAGCTGTTTATCTGACATGCTGCACAGGCTAGTCACAATTTGTGCAGTACTCACTGTTGTCTTTTCCACAACGAAAGTACTAATGGTTTCAGGGCCAAAATAATTCGGTGTAATTCATGTGTTAAAATAGCATAACTGTCTCTTGGCCGTTTTGGCAGTACAACGTCATAATGCAAAAAACACAGTAATCATGGGATTTTATACAGCACTGTCTAGTCCTACAATGCATTTTGCATTGAGAAAGCAACACATTTGGAATTGGAATAAAGGAAATGATTATGTAATACAGTTCATGTGCAGTCATGTTTTGGTAAGTTGCATTTTCCGAATCATATCATTATGTACAGTATTACAACACTGTATGTTAAAATATTGCCCTTAAGCCACAAAAACAATTAAATACATTCAATCTGGCATTTTATTTGTAGTGTTCTGTGGAACACAGGCAATCGTTTATCCTGGAAACAAATAAATATAGTACCTGAAAACAGATATACCTGTTTATCATGTTTCCCGTGCAACACTATTTGTGGTCTGCTCTATTTATATTGTGATTTAGACAGACACCTCCTGGTTTCAATAAGCGGTAAACTTAACACGCGCTGAGACACTTAGGAAAGTTAGCATCTTACAAGTCCCTCCCTTACCTTTATTAACTGTATGTAAATGACTCACACGTGGTATCTTTTTCCACGCAACTCATTTAGTGTGTAAGGTCATTTGCCACTGGTTAGTGAATATAGCAGGTGTACAAAGCATGCAGTAATGGTTTTACTGCGTGGTAAACAGGTTACCGCTGCTTAGTGCATGAGGACCTTAGTGTGTTAACTGCAAGATCTACTGCTGGTTGTATTCCATATATATATTTCTAATGAATAATATGATCAGTAGTTGCACATATTATTTTGTGGTTTCTTTATAAACCAGTCCTTAACAGAAAAAACAAAAAACAAAAAACAATTAAGATACACATATTGGAAATGTGCAGTATCTGAAAATCACATTCAATATGGTCATTTATTTAAAAAAGTAGTAGTAGTTAATCCAACTTTAATAATATGAAATGGAAATTATTCGGTTTGTATTTGGATTCAGCAACATGTGAAAAATAAATACAAACAAGAAGTTTTTTTTTTTTTTTTTTTCACAACACTGTTTCACGCTGCGGTTTACTCCCATATTTCTCAATTCCTGTGAAATCTTTTGGTAGACTTTATCATTTCGGACAGTACGACCTTGTGATCCATTCTCAAAACAAATCCACACCACTCCTCTGTGTGCCTGAGTCTACGGAATTTAACGTCACGTTTCACAGTGCAGCTTCTACTTTGAACAGTAGTGTGAACACACCCGAGCCGCACTGGGTGGGCTTGGCTTAGTTCCGGCTCGGCTCAGCTCGGCTCGGGTGTGCAAGTGTGAAAAGGCTATTAGTCTACAGGGAACAGTTTAGTTTAATTAAGTTTGGGTTTATTCACTTTGTGTCCACAGGGCCAGCACAGGTATATCTCAATAGTGCAAGCACTACTAAGAAAAACTCTATTGTTCTGACAAACACCCCACCTTCATACCAAGCAAAGTGTACTGACAAATCAAAGAATCTCATGTGACACTAAGTTCCATGTTAATCAATTTTATTTCAGAGCCCCACATCCAGACCCTTCGATACCGTTTTACAGGATAATAAAGGAATGCACGGTTTCTTTGGCATTTCCTTGTTTGTATTGGGGCCATACTTTTTAATTCGATTAAAAAAAAATCAATAAAAAAAAAAAAATTAGCCTTATTTGTGAAATTTCCTTTTTTTTTTTTTTTTCTAAAAACATACACAGCTCCTGTTAAGTTAATGTCAGCAATTTCAGTGCTAATGTAATTGGATGCAGAAAAGATATAGCTACTCATGCTGAATATCCTCCCAGAACAAAAAAACAGTTAAACTGAAAGTGAATCACACAAAATCCAATTCTCTGTAGAAAAGCGATTAACTTAGCCTGCATCAGATTTAATGTATTACAATTTCATAGGGACCAGTTCCAGAAACAAAAGTATCACTGCTAAGGTAGAATTCTACAGGCATGTAAAGAAATAATCACAGTTAAAGAACAGTGAACCAGCAAAGCCTCTCAGTACGCATCTATTAATTACAGTTTATAAAGTGAGCCTGTGGATGTCTGCTTAAAAGATGCCTGCTTGTCTTAATCACCAAGCCCATTTCATATAAATGGTTTTCAGCTTTTAATTAAAGTAAAAACATTAAAAGCCTGAGCATCCTGCCTTTACTGTAACCTCCACTGCATCAGCAATTAAATTAAACTCGCTCTGTTAAAGTAAAGACAAAAGGTTTTTTTTTTTTTTTTTTACTGCCTGAAGAATAGAGCAGTAATACAGGTCTACCTGTTCAATATAGTTGGTATCATAACCCATTTCAGGCAGAAATCTGCTCTCCAGGATGTACCAGATCATTACTTAAGGGCACAGCGATTCTAGAAGAGAAGTGCACAATTTGAACATCACAGCTAAATATCATCCTTTTAAAAGTGTTTTCCTTGGATTTAAAGTTATTCACACTTGATGCAATCACACGTCCAGTAAAAAAAAAAAAAGAAGAGATAAAGACAGTAAATTGTATCAGATCTTCAATAAATGAAACTTGGGATATTGTTCCAAGCACCTGAAAAGCACTTAAGATTTGTGGGATACTGTAAAAGAGGGAATGTCTTCGGCAACTTAATTTTGCAGACCTCCCATATACTTACAGAACAAATGTTTGCATACGTAAAGTGTACATGTACTATATGAACTCAGTATAGTAATTTTGCTAATTTGGCAGCATGCATATTTTGCAGATTTTCAATAAAAGGAACATTAGTAGAAATGTCGTGTCAGTAAACAGGTCATGTTTTACATATGGTCCCGTCTGACTGCTGGTGCCGAGCTTCAGTGCTCCAGTTGCACTGCTTGCTTTCACCCATTTTTTGTTACATCAGCAGGCCTTGCATTCACATTGAAATCAGCAGCAAGACATGGTTTCACTCAAGTGGGCCTAACATGATTTATTAGGTTTTGGAAATGTGTTCCCTTTTTCAAGAAGGCAGTTGCTACCCGCTTTTCACAATATCATTTTATGAATTATTCTTTATACCTACTGATTCGTACCCTAATACTCTCTGTCAGTTACTTCGAAAAGAGCCTTTCATTAATATACTTTATACTTTTCTATTTTCTATGCAATTATGACAACTTGTGAACCAATCTAACAATGATTAGTCTGAGGAGGCATCTAAAAAGTGGGACACACATTTTTAGTAAGTATTTGGCGCTACACACAAAAATATAATTTGTTGTGCTGTAATAAACAATGCTGTAAATCCATTTGAGGTCAAAATGACCGTGTTCATATTCATTCCAAAACCAGAATTTATAATGACTGACCCTAAAAGCTAGCTTGCAAAGGAAGGCAATGTAAAAATGGCATCTGAAATAACAACACATTCTGTTGCACAGTGTTATTCTCCTTTTTTTTTTTTTTTTAACTCCTTCTTTACGGTTCTCATTTTAGTACAATTTGAGAAAAAAAGTTAAGTGAAAGATATTTGAGTATTTGAATGTATATTTGAACATGAAAAAGTGACACAACACCTTCAGCTGATTGAAGTGATTGGTGGTAAATATGAACTCCTGTTTATTTTAATTTAATTGTGGAATCAGCAGTCAGAAGCAACTGCTTATTCACTTCAAAAAAGCTTTTCATCAAAAATGTGTCACATTGGAACGGGCTGCCTCAGATGCTGCTTTGGTTGATTAGCTTTATATGAAAGTCTCAAACGAGGGAAAAGGCTAAATGATGCAGAGACACCTTACAATGATGTTCAATAGTAAAAAAAAAAACAAACAAACAAACAAAAAAACAAAAAACAAACACTGTGTGTGCTATGTGGACACACTGAAATACTATTTTGCCTGGAGTGTAACACGCAAACCAGATTTATGGAGGGTCAAATTCCCTTGAATTCCAATATTTAACAGAATAAGGTCTTTGCCGAGTTTCAGATACTTCCAAATTCATGTTATTTTCACTGGTTAAACCCAGATGGGGAACCATAGTAGATTTCATTTCACTCGCCAATACATTATAAGTGTTCAAGCACTTATTACAGCTTTTATAAAAGTTAATTACAACAGCTGTCCCAGAACCTTTCTTGCTGTAAGAATGTGATTTAATCATTTCAAACCTGGAAATGCATGCTGTGGCAAAAAAATGTAAAACTATTATAAATGTAGACAAATTAACAAGAGTAACATAACTATTGTGTTCTCTCCAACACACTTTATACCTTGCTTTATACCATCCACCAGCTACTTTCCCCTTCTCTATAAAACTAAGTTCTGTTTTTGCACAAGACAGCTTGATGTCTATTAATTCTGGTTGTACACTTCCCTTTATTTGTACAGCCATTTCTGCAACAGTTGTGAGTTACAATCTTGATAGATCATAATGTTTGGATTCCAGTCCCAAGCATCAAGTGAAATCAGATGCTCTGTATGCAGTACTTCACTGGCAAGGCAGAAGATGTATGGACTGAAACAGACATATCATCCCAAGCATGGAACCTGGATAAGGTTACTCCAGTGTTTTATTTGTTAAAAGGAATCTTTTTCTGTGTTACGACTGTCGAACTCCCTGGATTGAAAAATCCATCAGCAAACAGTGTTTGTTCCGAGGATGCTATTTGAAAAGAAAGCGTTCCACAGTGTTGCTGCCTGTGTAATATAAAAACACTGCAGCACTGATTCACAGTATATAGCTACAGTATTTCAACAGGTTGTTCCGGTGCTGAATAATAATGGCAATTTACCATATGAATACACCCACTCCTAGGTATAGTTGTCAAGTCCCATTCCAGCAAAAGCATGGAGATGCTATGCCAGTCAAAGAAGATGTCTTAGATACACTGTCTTGAGAATAATGCTGTTTCACGCCACCTGAGGTGAACTGGATTAAGAATGGAAGGGTATAAATGATTATTCCACATTCCAGCGGTGGCTTCTCACATATCTAGCTAAAGTAATCAGCCTAATGAAACACAATGCCTCCAATAAAATCTTAAATTGTTCAGGCTTACCAGCACTGACTGTGATAGCTTCAATAAACTGGTCTCTCCAGCTGTTAGTCTTGACCAGCAGGGCAAGGTTAGTCTTCTTGATCAGTTTATCCACAGTGCTCTGTAAAGACATACAACATATAAACCACATGTCACATCACAACTTAATTAATATGCTTTTGTGGAAAATAAGATAGTGTTTGTATTGCAAAATAGGTAATTGATTTGAAATTATCTAAAGGACCATATTTGAGATATTGACTGTTTCCACAACATTTTTACACAATCTCTCTGTATGTGAATGAAGCAACCTCATTTTCATTTGCTCTGAAGTATAAATTACTTTGATATACTATACAAATTAACACTACAGCCATAAAAAAAAAAAAAAAAAAAAAAAAAAAAACAAACACACACTATTGTATGGCCTGCTTTCTAATGTCTTTGAATAAAGAGACAGTCCTCACATCCCATGATTAAAAAAATTCCCCCTAAAACTACCTGGGACTAAAACAGTCACACATGTTTTTAATATTACCTCTTGCCAATGCCTGTTATTTGGTCTAATATATTATTTTGACTTCAACAGCATGTGGTATAAAAACACTTCTAAAATTCACAAACTAACCAAGAAAGCCACTGAATAGAGAAAAATCAGACACCAACTCTCATACATTTGTTGATACTCTCATATTGAACCCCACTGTATAAATAATGTACATGACAAGTTCCACAGATTTCACAAAAGTCTAACAACTACCTTCTGAGTATATTACCTGCAAACCACAATGTATGTCTTAATCTATCAGAGAATGTCAGCTATGATTGTATTATTACTTTAAAGAACAATATGATAACTGTTCCTCTATATACATATCTTTAGTTTGCTATATTTGTTTTCCCCATGCTTACACGATGCATTTAGCACAGCTTGTTAGACCATACCTCTTTACAATGCCTAAACATGCGCTCACTCTGCTTCACAGCAGTTCCTTAGTATTTTACTAAGGAAATCCTTTTATAGGAAGCCAATTTACCGAAAAAACATCAACAACAGAACCAACCTAATGTAGAAAAGATATTCCCACAATAACAGGTCACTTTGTGGTGCTTACCGTTTCTCATTAAGAGGTCATTTTAAAATCTGGTCTGAAAGCACACAGTTCAAAGGACATAGCAATTAATCTTGTTGTACTCATGCTTGCAAAGCCAGATCCAAAGTGGCAATAAAGCAACACCAATGAAACAATTAAACACAAGACAACAATAAAGCAGCTGCCGAACAAGGAGCTCTCAAATGCAATACTACGGATACTTTGAGGCTGAAATCCATTAGTTGATCAGACTTCCAAACCTAATGGATTCTTCAGAAGGGAACTCAAAACCCTCCAGTGTCTCAGATATACAATACCAATGAAGAGTCCATTAGCTGCTCACAAACAATACTGCCTAAAACATCTTAGTTCTGTTGCAAGCTTCTATGGGGTAAAATCACCAGGGGATGAGCCACTATATAACATACTATAAAAGTTAAAAAACTTTATTTGTGGTGCCCAAAACAATTAATAATACGGTCCGGAGTGCTGCTCCTGGGTCTATAACTGTAGTAATTTGAAGTGCATTTCTGTGAGTTGGTACCTTGAATTCATATGATTCTTCGATGATAACTTCTAGTTTGACATGCTCCCCCAGTGTTGGGCGTCCCATCTCCGCTATGCGACGCTCTTCATCGTCTTTGCTCTTCAGGGGTTCCAATTCATCTTCCTCCTCTATAAGAAAAAAACAGCTAGGTACATTAGCAATATGCTGTACTTTGGTAGATTTCCTTAACAGAAATACTGTGAACCATCACCATAAATCAATATCAATAAGGTATCAGCGATTATACATAGCAGAACACTCCACTCATGACATGGAAGCTACTTGAAAACTGGAATATAATCAGAATGGGGAAAGTTACTATATTAATATAGACTGGTGAAACCTAATAATTAAAATAAACACCCACTCATTTCCGGCTTTATCGTTTTAAGGGCATTTTTTAAGTAGAAATATTTAAATTTTTATAAATCCTGTAAATATTATCTGTGAATACAAGACTGGAAAATCCTGAAGAATAGAACGGGTTGACAGTTCACGCAACTGCTAGGTTAGACAAGTCGACTCACTTAAACAATGTGATGACGCATTTGATAATCACAGCAGGTACATGCAGTTTAATTTGAGCTTAACCTTTGATTGCAGAGCTTTTTGAGGTTCTTTAAGTAGGCATCCAACAGTTTTCTGAACCCTAGTTCACCCAGCATTTATATATTGGTAAATGTCGGTCCGCAATTACAATGTCTCTTTTCCTGGTAGTTTCAAACATTCTGATTAGAACTGATCTATGTAATATTGCTGTGTGTGTGTGTGTGTGTGGGGGGGGGGGGGGGGCACCTTAGGTGTCCCTACAGTACAAAAATGAAGCATCAGAACTTCATTCTTTTTATTGTCCTATACAGCCAATCAGAAATGCAATGGGGCCCTATATGTTTTAAGGGCTAATCAATAAATTATGTTTTCAGGATTCCCTTTTATAATCCCTTAGAAATGTCCCAGTGAAGTACAAAACATGTTTATTCCAGTTTTAGCTTTTTAACGTGTTTGAATGATTTGTAAACTCATTTCTATATTGTGCATATAGAAATGTTGTATAAGTTTATTGTTATAGGCTTAACACAAGTCCAGTTAGATTTATTGGCATTTCTTCCATTATTTAAAGAATCTCGATTCTCCTGTAGAGATCAAACGAATTGGTTCCATGGAAGGAGACTGCTTTGATTTCTGAATTTTCTGGGAAATTGCATGTTGTAAGTACGGCAAGACTACAGGAAACTGAAAACAGATCAACTGTGACAGGTTATAGCACAAACTGTTTTATGAAACAGTCATATTTCTTAGTTTTTCTTGGACTTTATTCCCCATTGAATCGTACTTCATAGACCGAGGTCTGTTTTATAACAACAGGGCAGAGAAGCCGGCATTAAAAAACATCATTTAAAAATGCATTTCTGAAAAAATTCCTGCTACAAATTAAGCTGAGTCTTCACAGTGTATGGCCAATTTTCAAAGAGCATTAATTGTATTATTAGGGTTCATTAATTTCTGAAAACGTTGCCATAACTATTTTATTATCTAGTATTCTTAAACACATTTTAAAATATCAAAACTTTAACATTGTTTTTAATGTATTTGAGACAACATTACATATATCATTATTAAAAACGTTAGGTCCACTGCATCTTACTCAGTTTATTTTCCTTTGCTTCGAATGACAATTTATATTTTTAGTCAGACAGGAGGTTAGTTGTTTTAGGTCAGGACAATGACAATTGTAAAACATACTTACTAGATCATATCAATGCTTAAGTTATATTAAAAAATAAGTGCTAGAGCATCCTAAACCTTGTGCAGTGTAGCTATAAGGGTGCTACATTGAGTTGTGTTCATTCCCCAGTATACTGCTTGAGTCTGGTTTGCATGCGTTCAAATAGTTTTTCATTAAGAGATTGTGGCTGTGGATGTGACTTGTGAGTGAAAATATAATTATTCCTCATTGAGGTAAAAATAAAATACAGCTGTATTTATTTGTTCAGTGTTAATTTAAGTGCAGTTAACAGTAGGTCATGAGGAAAAAAAAAAAAAATACCTGCAATGCAGACTACAGTAGAAGGGATTGGACGGCCTCTACTGTGAACTTTCCTGTAGACACGTTTGCCTAATGGAGTGATCATCATAAAATTAATTTATTGAACAGTTCTCAATAGGAAAGAGGAGGAGGCTTATTTATTTATTTAGTGGCTTGAAGGAAAAGAAACAGTGCAAGAACTCAGTTATGACAGTGCTTTTTCTAAGCGGCTTAAGGTAGCGTATAAAAGCTTGGCTCAAACACTGCTTTGTGAAAATGACGCACTCTTTGAATCATCAATAACTGGGGGGTCTGTTCCAGTAAAAAATCCAACTGTTTGCTGGTTGCAAGAATCACCAGGAATGCAAGCTTGTAGTGGCATGCTGGCTCTTAATTCCAATTATCAGTGTCACTGTTTCCCATCTAAAAAACAAACAAATCTTTGTTCAGCACATAAAGACCAGAGTTATTGAATTTACTGGTTTAAAGACTTGCCAACTCTAATTTGCCTATTCTGAAAATAAATCTGATTTCTGATTTCTTCTCATCTGTTTTAGCCACCATTGTTTAATCTTGAGCAATTAAAATAAATAAATAACAGGAAGTTAATTTGTACTAGATTGCTCAACAACTGGTGGACAGTATTGGATACCAAACGCTCTCTGTTTAGCAACAGAGGGTTTGCATGAGATGTGGCAATGTGAGCTTCCAAACACTGCCATGTGAGCATTTCTCAAGTCTGCCACTGAGGGACAGCCCTCTTCTGGGGTAAGGGAACAGCTCCACCCAATCTGTTGACTCTTTCCGAGGGCTAATTGTCTAAGTTCAGACCACCAAACACCTGACTGGAACGCTTCTCCATTACAGAGGTGAAAGGTCACTCAGATCACAGTGCTTGAGCCTAACACGAATCTGTAAAAAAATACTGTGGAATGTTCTTATTCTACTAGACAAATCAGACTTATTGTTCAAACTTCAGTCCATCAAATGTATACTGTAGCAAGAAATGTGCTAAAAGGTAGGGATTATGTGTTCTACTGCAAAACCAGTCTTTTCTGAGGAGGTTACCCATTTTTTTTTCTGACTGATAGAACATACCAAAGAAATCTATATATCTGCAGATAAAATATTCAAATAACTCTGACCTTAAACTGTTAACTTAGAACATGAGGTTTAGATTATGTTAAAGATAACATTGTTTGTTGCAGGCTTTTGCAATATTCTTCTCTAGAGGGACCAAGAATGATAAAGTGCAATTTTTAGTAATACCAGCTATAACCACATCAAAGAGTCTGTGATTGCTTTGCTATATAGACAGGAACTTGCTCTACAAATCAGACACAATATTGAAAGGGCAAAACACCATTCTGAGTCAGTCACCATGACAACTGTTGGTCTTTAATTCCATAAACCTGTACAGCATTTAACAAATGTATTAGAATTTAGTTACACAATTCATATTGTGCCATACAAATTTCTCACAGCTGAATAACAATTTTGAATTTCGGGCCCATGAAATAGGGAGAAACATGTTTCCCTAATAGTTTTAGAATATCTCTCTCTCTCTCTCTCTCTCTCTCTCTCTCTCTCTCTCTCTCTCTCTCTCTCTCTCTCTATATATATATATATATATATATATATATATATATATATATATATATATATGCAGGCTTAAAAGAAACACTGCATTGCAATTTGTTCTTCAGGAATTAAGCAAGCATTTCTCCTTGTGACACCCAGCAAACTCAGCTGCATACCATAAGCTTTTATACAAACATGACCATCCATATGAAAACCAGACTAAACTTGAAAACATTGTTATTAAGCGAAATGCTAAATTTACTATGTTTGACTTAACTATCAAAATTGCTCCAATATCAGTTCTGTTTTTCTTTTATATATGCTTCAAAGACCTTAATCTTCAGCCTGGTTTTCTGGCAAAGCCACACCGTTAAAAGCTGTAGATATTTGGAAGTTGCAATTCCCCCCACCAAAGCATTAATTGCATGATTAGTGTAACTATTTCCTTTCTGTAGATTTTAATCAATTTGTTACTGCATTTGCAGTCCAAACTGAAGTCATTTTGCAGTTGGTTCTGAACAAGTTGCTTACCATAGTGCAGTGCACTTCTAAACAAATTAAACTATAGTTATACTTCGTTCTTAACAATACCCCTAAAATGAAACAAATTAAACAAAATGAATTTAGTTGGATTGCAGTTTTTTTAGTTAGTGTACTACATTTGGGTTAGGTGGTAAACAAAAAAGATGGATTCTTACCATACTGAAATTCCCCTTTAAAAAATAAAATTATTTATCATTAATAAAACAATACATTCTGTATTAAGTGGAAAGTTCAATTTTAAATATTTGAGAGATTTGTCATTTCTAATAAAAATGTCCTACCTGTTTTTATAAAGTCACCTAAAATGGAATACAAAAAAAAAAAAAACATGTTGAAAAATGCTGACTTTTGAATTAGTCAGTCAATGAAATCCCTTCCACTGATAGTGTACTATGGAAAATGGTTAATAAATAATGCATTTTTAATCAAGAAGCAATTAAAAATACACAATTTAAATCTAATATTTTGTTCCTGCAATAACAATACCAAAAAAATGTGTATTCCCTACATAACAAAACCAAAATAACTTACTGACAACATGTGATGTTAAAAAAAAAAAAAAGATAAACAACATAACCATGAGAAAAGGAAAGTCATTAAAGATGCATTACTTTTAAAATACTTTTCAGTGACTAATAATTCAAATTCAGAGGATCTGGTTCATGCATTGATTTTGGTTTTGCTTATGTTGCTTTCGGTCTTTTATCCTTTCATCCAGCCATTGCCCTGTGGTGCAATGCGTATTCCACTAGTGACAGTACTCTCTTCTACATATGAAGAGACCCGATTTTAGAGAAAGCATAAAGACATTTTTTTTGTAACTATCATGTGTTGTTCGGGAAGCAGGTGCACAAGCTCCCTAGTTAATCAAGCCAATCTATCAATTAACCTCCCTATTTAAGCCCTGTGTCGAACACTCATTCTCTCTTTTTTTCATTTTCCACTTTCCTCCCCTCCTCCTCCAAGGCACAGCACCACGTCTGCAATGGTCTCTCTCTAGGGGCAAGTAACGATCACTTCCCAAGCATGGTCCGAGAGCCAGAGGGGACCTCCGGCCAAATCTATCTTAACAATCTCTCTATCATTCCAGGTGGGGGCAGCATCGATGCTCCCAGCCTTGGAGGCCGATTGGTTCGGTCTCACCTCCAAGAGGGTGGTATCTCCCTGACTAAGGGCTCAACCCTGCTCTTTTCTCGAATCTCCATTTTCTATCTCTTTTTTCCCCCTGGGGCCTCTCTGAATGAGGAGCAAACCCTGTATCCTTCACTAACAATGAGTAACACTTTGTTACAAATGGAACTTGTTCCACGTGTAATTTTGTATACACAGTTAGAAATGCTTAAAGAAATGTGATGAAGACGTTGAGAAATAATTTGTCACTGAAGTTTCCTTTAGTAGTGTACTTCTAAATGTGTATGTATACACGAGTAAATACAACAACATGACAGATTTAAAAGTTTGGTACACTGTAATTACACATATGATGATGTACCTGTACTGCTGTTGCAGTTTAAAAAGATAAAGTACATAGGCATTTAAAATGTTGTTAAAGGGTAATGCATCTTTACATTTTTGTATGAAAAACAAGTTAAAGCCGTACAATGGAAGAGAATGACAAAACCAAATATTGAAAAAAAAAAAAAAAGACAGGAGAAGCTTACCAAACTCATGCAGTAAAAAATCTGTCAAGAAAACCAACATACAGGGAACATAAATAAAGAGAGCATTAGAAATTAAAGCAGAAAAAACAGATATGGGAAAAAAGCCACTGTCATAATAAATAAATCATATGTCAGATCTTAACATCTTAAATCAATTAGAAATTTATGTTCAGTCAGTTATTTGCTTTTTATTTCAAATTTTAGAGACTGAATGGCATTTACATAACCTGCATTGAATATTCTGTTTATTAAAGTGTATCTACCTTTATGCCCCAGTTCTTGTCACAACAACTGCAATACATTTGCATGTAATAATATCTTGTGTTTAGAAAGAAATCAAAATGAAAGAAACCAGACCCTTCCCACCAAATAAACAAACTGGGAGGTGTTGTTGTTATAAAATGAAATATGAAGTTTGTGAACATGTTTATCACGTAAAATATAGACTGTGCATGCTGTTAGTGCTGTTACTGTTTAATGTTAGGCAAATGGACACATCTGCAGGTGAGTGAGATTGTATTAGATTTGTAGCTGGGGTTTAGGACTCCCACACATCATATTACAGAGTCTACAGCCCACCGGATACACCTGCATCTTGAAGGCTAAAAGCAAGCAGTGGAGAGCATTGGAGAACACAGAATCCTTCTTCATGCCTGCACTTCTATTTAAGCAGCCATGTTCGCCACTGTTTTTTTAAATATTTCTTTCTTTTTAACAAGATGCAAAGGGCTGTGGGTTGTAGACAATGGAGGTAGATTTATGAAGGTCTTTATATTAAATGCAATTATTTAACAGTGAGAATTCTCCAACAAAACTGGACCAAATTGGATTTTGGTGTCAAAATGTAATACATGCGGCCCAATATGTTAATTAGGATCATAGATACACTGAAAAAAAATATATATATATATATATATATATATATTATCTTTAATATATCTTATATCTATATATATATATATATATATATATATATATATATATATATATATATATATATATACAGTGCCTTGCAAACATATTCAGACCCCTGACCAATTCTCTCATATTACTGAATTACAAATGGTACATTGAAATTTCGTTCTGTTCGATATTTTATTTTAAAACACTTAAACTCAAAATCAGTTATTGTAAGGTGACATTGGTTTTATGTTGGGAAATATTTTTAAGAAAAATAAAAAACTGAAATATCTTGCTTGCATAAGTATTCAACCCCCACACATCAATATTTGGTAGAGCCATCTTTCGCTGCAATAACAGCTTTAAGTCTTTTAGGGTAAGTATGTACCAGCTTTGCACACAGTGTTGGAGTGACTTTGACCCATTCTTCTTGGCAGATTTGCTCCAGGTTGTTCAGGTTGGTTGGACGACGGTTGTGGACCTCAATTTTCAAATAGTGCCACAGATTCTCAATGGGATTGAGATCAGGACTTTGACTGGGCCACTGTAACATTCACCTTTTTGTTCTTGAGCCATTCCAATGTTGCTTTGGCCTTGTGCTTGGGATCATTGTCCTGCTGAAAGGTGAATTTCCTTCCAAGTTTCAGTTTTTTAGTGGACTGAAGCAGATTCTCTTGCAGTATTTTCCTGTATTTTGCTCCATCCATTCTTCCTTCAATTGTAACAAGATGCCCAGTCCCTGCTGATGATAAGCATCCCCACAGCATGATGCTGCCACCACCATACTTCACTGTAGGGATGGTGTGTCTTGAGGCATGGGCAGTGTTAGGTTTGCGCCACACATAGCGCTTTGAGTTTTGGCCAAAAAGCTCTATCTTGGGCTCATCTGACCACAAAACCTTTTCCCACATCGCAGCTGGGTCACTCTCATTCTTTCTGGCAAACTCCAGACGTGCTTTCAGATGGCACTTTTTGAGCAACGGCTTCTTTCTTGCCACCCTCCCATACAGGCCAGTGTTATGCAGAGCTCTTGATATGGTTGACTGGTGCACCATTACTCCACTCCCAGCCACTGAACTCTGTAGCTCCTTCAAAGTGATTGTTGGTCACTCTGTGGCTTCTCTCACAAGTCTCCTTCTTGTTTGAGTGCTGAGTTTTGAGGGACGGCCTTTTCTTGGCAGTGCCTGGGTGGTGTGATGCAGATTCCACTTCCTGATTATTGATCCAACTGTGCTCACTGGGATATCCAAACATTTGGATATTATTTTGTACCCTTTCCCTAATCTATGCATTTGTATTACTTTATCTCTAACTTCTGTAGAATGCTCTTTGGTCTTCACCTTCCTTCAGATTCACAGCCTTACCAATGATTCTTCAACAGTGGGGTTTTTATCCAGAAAATGTGACAGCAACTTTAATGGTAAGGTAATTGTGACCTTGTTTGGGCAATTTCCTTCATATATATATATATATGGGGGTCTGAGTGAATCCTTATTTTTCTTTGTATGTGTATTTCATTTTTTCTAGCCAGAAAGGTACAGTAAAACTCAAGAAGGAAACTAATCTATATTTTATAGCTGCTACAAATGGTTTACTTAAGGGCTGTTTTAATAAAGTGGTTACAAGTTCAAAGGAATGAAACTACACAGTTGAATTACTGTTTGTTTATTCAGCATATACTTTTGGTTAACATTTCCTGTGTATGCTTTGTGTTTATTTAATTGAGTACGTCTGTGGAATAGCCAACTGTGGCTTTAGTGTCCAACGGAAGTATTTGATTTTTAAAAGTTGCTCTGGTTTTAAATTAAATTTACCATATACCTGCTCACCGAAAAATTAGGAATTGATCCATCTCTATGCTGTGGTAACAGATTGAATAAGTATCTCATCTGTAACCTTTCTTGTAAGACACAAAGCAATAATCTAATAATTAGTCTAAAAAAATGTACTGTAATTACTTTATAGCAAGCAGCCTTTATTTCTTTCTAACCGACTGGAGGAGTACTCTGATGGAAAAGTACTCAATAACTATATTTTTAAATATTTAAATAATATACTATTATTTTCTATAAGTAATCTATTTCGATTTTTTTGGAACTATTCCATGTTTGAAGTTGTTCAAAAATGCTGCCCTTCAGAGACGGATTGTTTTACAGGGACTGGAAAAATTACAAAAACTGACATCTCATCCTTTATAACATTTTATCACTGTATTTTTTGCAGTTTTAACACAGTTTACCCTGGTTTTTAATGCTTATTAATACAGTGCTACCCTGTTATAAAGCGACCTGTTATAGTACAGAATCAGTTATAACACAGTAATCATGGTTCTGATTTCCCCCATAATGCAATTTTACTCGCAAACATTGGGTGAGAGTTCTAGATATACAGTACGAAGCATGGCAGACAGCAAAAAACGAAAATCTTTCTCTGTTTTCTTGATAAGACTGACTCCAAAGACGGGGGGCTCTAGGAAAGAAATCTGCTACGCTAAAGACAATGAATTAGACTCTGCTTTATTCGTTTGGTTTCTGCAGGCATGTCAGAGAGGCGGGAACATGAAAGCATATAGGAGGGTGCCCACATCAGCACCGGCAGAGCAGAGTGAGGCAAGCTATTGCATGAATGTGCTACTGTGAGAGTGCAAGACTGACTGTTGTTTTTGGTGTGGTCCAGGCTAACAGGTGCCAATATTCGTTATAAGGCGAAACACAAATAACGCGGTCACCTAATTATGGACTCCGGCAACCACATTATACCTTGTTATTGCTTACAAATAGACATGCATCAACATTAAATGCAAAGGTAAATGACTAAACAAACAGCTTACAGGCAGGCTAAGCCCCATACCTCTTGCATTTAGAGTTAGTTAATTAATATGTGCTGCTGCACATCATTGGAATGCTGTCATCTACAGATGTATTATAGATGCGTAATTACCTTAACTGCCTATATCTGGAATACACAAAGACAGTTAATAGATATTAAATTAGTACATGTGGGGTGTAAAAACAGTTCTTGATAAAAATACACAAATTGTCGTGAAATTTTAGCTTTGAATAATAATTGTTAACCAGTTTTTAAGCAGTGGGGAATGTTAATATTTCGATTTAGGATAATTATTGAATTAATCTTCTCAAATGATGTAAACTTTCACTAAGGAGGTCACAACATAGCTGCTGTATACTAATGTAGAAACATTTTCAGTAAACTTCTGTTTTAATGTTGCTGACCTATATTTATAATTGTGGGAGGTTTACAATGATAATGCTTGCCTGGTGCTTTCACAGACCCTGAGCAGCACTAATCCTGGACTACTTTCCCTATAGCAACCATTGTCCTAATCAGGGTTGCAAAACCAGCCGTTATTACTATCTTACAACACATTAATGAAGTAAATTTGAATTGATTAACCATTTATCATAACGTTTTAGAAGGCTTCACACCTGACATAAGATTATTGCTTTGTTTGTATAGCTAGAAGATACCGTAAAGAATGAACAGAGCAAGCCAGAGGAGAAAGGCAGGGTGAGAGTAGAAACACAAACAAGAGATGAGAAAAAAGTTCTCCAGAGGTTCATTTTTGTCATTGTTACTGATTTGTCTTATTGTACTCTCACACCTGTCCATCCTCGTCTTTTCCATATCGGCTCTGCAAGCTCAACGTAGAAAGAGGACTGTTTGTCATACTCCTTGCGGTCAAGAATTTTAATGGTAATGGTCTGCCTGTGGGGACACAAGACAAGTTCAAACAATGGGTTGGAATCACACATACATACACACATACACATCAAAATCAACCATGTCGATGATTAATGAGATGTCATGGTGGGAAGCAGCCTGTCTCACATTCATTCACATCATCTTGGTGTTTAAACAAGGGGGGAAGCTTTTACCCAGTTTAAATGTGCCATTTTGGGTGGCAGTAACAGACTTATAGTACTAGCTATAAAAAAGAAATGTGTACTGTGTTTAGAACAACAGTTTTGCATTTGGGGCGCTTTTGGAAATATTTACTATAGAAAATGTTATTACATTTAGAGCTTTTTAGGATTATATGAAATTATATCAAGTACATTTCTTCTAAATTAGATAATACAACCACATAAGTAATTTCATAAAAAGCTCTGTGTTATTGCAGTTGTTTTATAACACACAAGCACAAGGGTTCAGCCAATGAGAAGCTGTTCAGTTTCCTGCCTTGTGTGATGTCACCTAGATGTGTGATTGCTGTGGGTCAGGCCAGGCTTGGCTGGGTGAGACAGGTCAAGCAATGAGTCTCAGGCCTCAGTGCAGATCCCCCACCTTTCTTCTCACTCATCTCCACCAGGCGGGGCTCCCCAACCTCAACGAAGAAGTTCTTGTTTTTCTCATACTCCTCGTCATCAATTACTTTGATCTTTATTATTTTGCTGAAATAGAAAGAAAGAACAGAGATTGCAGAAACAAAGCGAGGAAAAACAGACAGAAAATAAGACAGAACAAGGAGAAGTGCTACTGGTGCTGCTGCCAAGAAGTTAGACAAATCAGTTTAAAAAATGAGGCTGCGGTTAAGGTTGGAAGGAAGGGGAGGGGTTTGGGGAATGTAACAAATGAAATAAAAAATAAAATATGATGGGAATGCTATTGCTTTTATCCACACGTTAAAGAGGATATGTCTAATACTGTCCTGATAGAATATAGTAGTTGTTGTCAGAAGTGTTTTTGCTCAGTACATATTACATAACAGTATTAATGTGACATTATATTGCATTAGGGTTATTATACTAAAAACAAGTTTATGTGGTTTATTTTCCATAATTTCAAAGATGCAGTAAAGAACTACAACCTGTTTCTGAGTAACATACACTGACCTGGATTGTACAGCAGAATACAGTCTGTACACCTTTTCTATTATCTAGAGGTTTGGATGATTAAACTGCTACCAGTTATCAATTTGTGATGTATTAGAATTGTTATTTTACCTTCTTGCATTAAGCTTCAAGTAATAACTCTTCATAAGGCTGTCAAGTTGCCAAAGAATGTTAGCTTGGACAACACTTCTATTTACACACCTAACTCTGTAAAGTGTCTGTAGCTAATAAAATAGTGATTCTTTTTATTTTACCTCTCAAGCTCCTCCATTTACTACATAGGTCTCAAATGTGCAGTTTTGAACTAAACACTTTTTACAACAAGCACTCATTATCATCCTAAAACATGATAACTAGTACCCCATTTGGTTAAATAATGTTTCCTTGTTTTCCTCTCAGGAATTTTGTCACACTTTCTGCTGCAAGTCATTTCACCTTAGCTGTGTCTTCTGGGCCAAAGCATGTACTGGCTGCATTGTACAGTATGCCATTCAATTAGGGAAGGAGATAGTTGTTTAAAGGCAGGAAAGAAAGGGTGTTTCTCCTGGTGAAACCATCAAGGAAGTGCAAAACAACACAACTGAAAAGCAAGGCTTGCAAACTGTTGTGTCGGATATTAAAATGAAAATGTAAAAATGTATTTCAGCACTGCACACTGAGAACTACAGTATAAAGTACATTATTTTGTTAACTATAACCACTTTAGAGCTGCATGGTCCCATTATCATTTTTGTATCACACTAACATATACATCTTTGGTGTTTGTTTCTCCTTTGCCTCATGGTTTAGCTTTCGTGCACTATGCACTTGTTTATTCCTGTTTGTATAACAAAGGCAGTTCAACAGCAGTGACACACACTTTTTGTCCTCCAGGAACACTCCTGCCACAGTGTCATTCTGGCTGCTAAACAGTTTCACTCCTGCTATTACTACTGCAAAACTGAAAAAAGATATATTTTGTTATACTGACAACATGAAATATGCACCCAGTACACATAACACAGAACAACAACCTTTTGAAATTAAAAAAAACAAAAACAAAAAATGCAGTTGAACAATTAATCATGAGGACTCTGGATTTCTACAAACTTCCGTTTCACAACTAATTCTCTGCCTCCAATCAAGTGCATACATTATTCCCCATGTAACATTTGCTACACAACATAAGGAGATGTCATTAAAAATCTGTTCCTTCGTTTTGGTTAAAGCAATGAACCCGGAAGGACCTGTATTACTGTATCATGATCTATTTCATCAGAACTGTGTTGTTTGTTGTTGTTTGGAGCACTGCATCACCTTTACACCTGTGTACTGCAAACCACTTTGCCACAGAAGCACATGAATGTCTCTGCTTCAGAAGTATTTCATGTAAGAGATGCAGGGTATATTTACAGTGCTCCCCAGCTAATATCAAACATGTACTCCATATGGCAGGAATTCCGTACAAGAAAATATTACTATCTTGATCATTTTTTTTTTTGTACTTCCTGGGAAAATGGGGTGATATAGTACTGCTTGTGTCAGATCTAAATAGTTGCATCAATCAACTTAACAAAAGGGTTTAATCCATAATTTCTATTAATAGCTGCTGTACTGAATTTATAAATATAAAATTTCAGTTCCTCCTGTGGCGGAACCAGGATTTTGTTTCAGGGATGGATGGAGATTTTTTTGATGATGATTAACAACACTTGAGTAGTAAGGATTTAATTCCAGGGTGGGGGTGGGGGTTTAATTGTACCACGTAGTTAAATAATACCACCACCCTGAGTTCCTCGTAGTAGTTTTGCTCTTGTACCTTTAAGGAGGGACTTATTTACCCGCTGCAAATGGGGCTTAAGTATATTTCACTGTTAATCTTCCATATCCATTCACAGGGATTTCTCAGGCTCATATTGATCTGAAGAGCTGAAGGCTGCCAGTACTCATCTATACCTATATCCTCTACAGAAGACCACTGGGCATTAAACTGTCTCCAAGCCAAGCACTAATCAAAACTTCTAAAACAAATGTCAGAGGTAGCACTTTACTGATGTTATTTCAGATACAGAAGAAAAGGAAAGCATAAATATATTATTCATGCTCTGACCTATGAGCCCCCATGGACCCCTCATATATCTCTGTCTTTATTGAGCCTTTAGTCTTAGGACACAACCCAATAGGTTTTTCACAGATGTGCTGAGTAGGTCCTTATTTAAGACTCACAGTCCAGTCTCTTAATGAGTTTTAAATAATTTTCAATGGATGTCACATTTATTACTCCCCAAGACTTTCAAGACCAAGTTTCTGAAGTGCTGTTTTCTAACATATCTCCTTTCATGCTATCCTTGGTTGGACTGAATGAAGATATATACGCAAATATCCTTAACAACTACAAAGTAATGGTTTTGAATCCTTCTGCAACTCCGAAATGTAACCATGAACAAGAATTGTATTTTATCCAATTGCTGTGTAGGTTACATAGAAATTGAAAGCAATATAAATCAATATAATTTGGTTCATTAATTGTTGCCCATCTCAGAAAATACTACTGTATTGCATTGGCAGTCAAGCCTCTAATTGAATGAACAGCTGAAATGTACATGTAACAAAATGCACACTTATCAAGCTGAGAAATCAACTTACTTTGCCTACGTGCGGTTCAAAAACCATGTAGTGTAACAATGGCTTGTATATTGTACTACTCATATAACTCCAGCTCTACATGTGACTCTCTCCCTGCCTGGCACAGAAAAAAACAGAAAGTCACTGCTTTAAACTTTAATAATCGCTCTTCATGTATAGGACCCCTTAAATCTGGGTCTATTATTTATCCCAATTACATCATTCCTGACATTCACTTTTTTTCATTACAGAACTGCATTACCACCTAACCCTATCTGTACAGTATGCATGTCTCAGAAAGTAAGATAAGGGAGAGAATGGCACCTGCATCTTCCATACCTCATGCACACAATACAAATTAACATGTGCTTACTGTCACTGAAAAATGAACTCACTAATTACTATGATAGACTAATTATTATCTTAAGGGACACTAAGTCCTCCCCTTACTCACAGACAATATATTATATATAAAAGCCTGTCATCTCTTTTACTTAGTTGGTTTATAGGCCAACAGTAGGCGTGGGTCCTTGTGACCAAAGCCTGTGAATTGTTGACAGGGAGTCACTATTTATACAGATATGGCGAAAATGCTTGCTAAGGTCTACAGTCATACACCATATAGACAGGCTTTGCTGTGCAAGAGATTTCATTCTGTTTAAAATGAAGTCTTTCATAAATACATTGCCACCATGGGAACATTTTCTCCATTAAGGTGCACTTTGCAGTAAATTAGGAAAAGAAAGAAATGTACACCTGCTACGGAATAAAGAAATGATGAAAGGGAAAGAAATGTTTTTAAATTTTCCAGCGAGAAACTGGTAGACAGAGAGAGAGAGAGAGACAGAGAGAGAAAGAGAAAGAGATAAAAGACTATACAAAGAAAATAATATGTCTAATTGTATTATTATTGTTTGTTTGTTTTGTTTATATGTAAAAGCTTTGGCAATACTATGCACATTGCCATGTCATGCCAATAAAGAAATTTTTGCATTTGAATTTGAATTTGAAAGAGACCGAGATTGAAATGTGTCTCTCTCGTTTTCCCTACCCTGTTATTTATGAGGTGCCATTTCAGAAAACTGCATTTTTCATAATAATTACATACTATCATAATTTGTCAATGTTGCTGTTTTTTTCAAGAGACCTTGGGAAAAAGTTAAATTTGCTTCAAAAGTTTGATGCATTTTCTTTAACATACCGAAATATGACACAGTACTGTTGACTCAATAGAAACATTTCTCCAGAGCTCTATAGATCCCATAATCCTTTGCGCTGCAATCAGATTCCTTGAGTGCTGAAAACACGATCCTTCGTGCAGTAGAATGACCCTTCACTTGCTGAATTTGATACACTTTTGTCTAAAACGTCACCTCAGTTATTTGCAAAGCAGCTGTCAGCACAGGCATTAGACAAGCCTCAAGTCAAGATTAAAAGTTTTATAATGCTAGCATTGTAAAAAAATGCTCTTGTTTTTCTGAAGCTGTTTTGCAGAAGCAGGAGGTCACTGTGACAGCTCTAAAACGTCTTCTTTAATGGTTTCATTGACGGCTTTGAATATTTTACTGCAACAAAAAAAACACGTGTAAATCACAGACTATTACTTGTCATGGAATGGAAAAAATATATACTGTATTTTCAGTGAAATCAAATTTAGAAGGACTGCTGTTAATGTCTAAAGTTTCAGAATAAGACACATGCTTGGTAATAATAATAATAATAATAATAATAATAATAATAATAATAATAATAATAATAATAATAATAATAATAAAAGAAAGGCTTTTTTCACTTTAAAGAGGAAGCTTTTATATTGTTGCTGTGGTTTATAAAAGCTCAGTCAGGGTTAAACGCCATTCTATCACCCTGATGACACGGGAGGCCAGGCCACTTATCCCTTTACAAGCACACATTGCTGTAGGCTGGCAAGGTACACAGTGGGAATTGTCAGGACAGAGTGTGTGCAGATCCACCAGCTCTGGATGACAGCAGCGACTTAACACACAATACAATTTCTTTCAGACATGACAGCAGCTATTCAGCAGATACTAAGCTCTGATTCTTCTCCATTCAGACTTAAAAATAAAGATAAACGTTTACAGCAAATAAAAGCAATCATAAGATCTTGAGATTAAGTATAATTTTCAAAATTACACTTAATGGCAGCAATTAGAAAAAGTAAAGAAAAAGTTACACGATCCGGAGCTGTCGCCAAAGGCCAGCACTAAACCTAGATCAACAACATTGCACTTTTGTTGTCACTAAAGAACTGTACTCACCACGAGCACTAGAGCACACATGTGTTACATGTGGGTGAACTGAAATGGGACTCTTATTATTTCAGGGCAAACTCATGTATTATAAATAAACAATATACGCCGCTGTATTGCTTCATTAACAGTGTTATTGTTTACTGCTGTTAGCCATCAGGCATTGGATTTTCCAATTAAAAACCTTCATTGCACCTTCATTGTTGCTTGTGTGATTATTGATCACCTGCACCTGCACACTGTTAACCACTTTACCACAAACACTTATGTCAAACTGTATTTGCACCTAATGCTCCTGCCTCTTAAATCGTACCTCAAACAGACCAGGCAACAGGAGTTGTACAAAAATGTAAAAGTTGGAAATGGATGACTTAAGACACTGCCAGTAGTTTTTAAATTGGCTATATTTCTTTATGTCCACAGTTTTCTTTTTAAATTAAACTACAGTCAGTCATAATCCTAATACCAGTGCCCAACTTTAAATGGCGCAAACTGAATAGTTTTGATGGAATTTAAACATTACAGTAAGTGAACAGATGATAAAAATATCCCTCTATACTTATTACCTCCTATTACCATTAAAGGCTTTTAGTTCACATTGGGAGCTACGTTTACCACAGGAGCATGGGCCACGAGATACCAACCGTATTCTAATGTACTTTCTTAACAGAAATCTCTTACTGCAAAGCACTGTCGGCAGTAAAGGCAGTGAACCAACAACCTACTTCGCTAGCTTCTCTAAAGCAAACCTCCCACTTCCCATTAGTTCCAAATAATATTGTGCTTCTATTGCAGAAATATTGCAAGTTAATATCTAATCTGACAGCAACATTCATGCTTAACTTACAGACACTGCGTTGTTACTGTAGTTATTAATATGGATATAGATATAGCTGCTGGTGCCTTTTTCCAACCAGATATTTAATCATTCAATTGGTCTTCAGAAGGGCACTTAAATAAACAAAGTCCTGGTTGAAACAAAAGTCCTGCAATAGCTTAACTAAACAACTGGAAAGTACCCTCCAAAGCATATTGGAAACAGGATGCCCCTATATGTGTTGGAGAGTATAAAAAGAAACAAAAGTAACATATATCAAATACTTCATTACCTAATCACCTTACTTGATGATGCTATAGTACAAAGTGTTGCCGATAGTATCTCAGGGATTATTATGTGGTCTAAAAAGTTTCCAAAGCTACTCTGCTTGTCCCTCTGGGATCATGTACATCTGTGCCTATTTCCAAGGCAGATAAGTTAATCACATGCCGAAATACCAAACTAAAATTCAGCTTGATATGATAGCACTACCGTGTAAACGGATCTGTTTCACATTGCAGATCATTAAAATTGATCTGTGACGTTCGTGTTTTCTTTGAAACTGAAGCAAGTACGTGGCCCACTCGGTTACAGTTGTGGTTGATGTAATAATACCTTCTAAATAAATCAAAATAAGTGTTGGTCAATGGCATTTTGAACACCACTGTTACTTCAATCTTTCAATCTCCAAGTCTTTCAGACAGTGCCTTCTTGCTCACAATGTTTAAACAAGGCTTGAAGTTTGAAGCTCAAATTATGGCATGCTTAGATTGCTTCTTTTTTTTTGTACTGCTTGCTAAGCATTCCTACATTTATTGTAAATGCAGTGCTTTCTTCTCAGACATCTGCCACTCCTTGTTAATGTTCTTCAATATAAATCTAACTGTCTTTCACTGAAATGACAGATGCATTTATTCTATCAGACAGGAACAAATATGGAAAAATAGAATGCAATTCAGGAGGATTATTTTTTACTTCAGAAATACAGTTCATTGGGTGAGGGTCCT
This sequence comes from Polyodon spathula, assembly GCF_017654505.1. Taxonomy (NCBI): domain Eukaryota; kingdom Metazoa; phylum Chordata; class Actinopteri; order Acipenseriformes; family Polyodontidae; genus Polyodon; species Polyodon spathula. The sequence goes on from NC_054538.1 coordinate 27,589,075, forward strand.
CAGACAGGATGCCTAATGTTATGGGGGGCTTGGGAGAGTTCACGACTCTTGATGTAGGACATTTGGTCCCACTAGTTCCTGCTGAACAAAGCAGAGAAATGTCTGCTTTTATGCCCACAGATCTCAATATTCAATACTTTTGGGTGTCATCATTATTTCTTTCTAAAATTGTATTTAAAATCAGTATTTTACTATATAATTAGAATTTAAGTAATAAGAATTCTGTAGGTTGAACCATCAAGCTAAAACAACGAAAGAGAAAGTCTGTGCACATATAGCAAAAAGTAAAATGTTAACAGAATTTTTCTTTTTTACCACGAGTTAATTTGTGTGGAGTAAGCTTATAACTTTGAAGGGGAAATTACAAATATATTATCACAAAAACAGCTGTGCCTGGTCCAATTCAGACATCCATAACACTATACTGCATGCCGCAACACAAGAGGATCTGCGGGAGACAACATTCACCGTCTTTCCCTGTTTTACTGTTGTAGATTTGTTTTTTAATAGAACCTTGTTGTGGAGTTATTCAAAGGCTGTGCCTTAGTACAGTGGTTGTCAAACTAGGGGACATGCACTGTATCCTGGGGGTGTGTTTGAAAGTTCAGGATCATTATTATCTATTTTTTTATTATTATTTTCTTTTTTTAATAACAGCGCTCATCTTAACCTAGGCTATACCGTATAATGGGTGGATACTTTATTTCTGATTTATTGGCTATTTTGATTGGACCACCAATAATAGTTCCACCAATCAGAGGGTTGCATATAGTACTCACAGCGATCCCGCCCTCTGTCAGACAGGTAAACAGAATAGATTAAAGAAGCGCTAGACAAGATAAATAATGTGTCAGATATCAAAGTGGATATGAAAATGGAAGTAACAAAGCCAATTTGCTTGAAAACATTAAAAGTAGACCGGACATTTCCATCAATGGATTAAAAGAATGTGGAATTGATGATGCAATCAGAAACTGCTACTGTAGTAGGACTGTTTTTTGTTATGCTAAGAAGTTTTAAAAAAAAAAATATTATAGCAGTCGCCAATTATTATTTTTTTATTACTTTCTCCCAATTTAGAATGTCCAATTGTTTTTAGGCTCAGTTCACTGCTACCACCCCTGTACTGACTTGGAAGGGGTGAAGGGGTCAGCTGCCTGCTTCTTTACACACTGCAGGCTCACCAGAGTCAGAGGACAAAGCAGCTCTGGGCAGCTTACAGGCAAGCACCTGGCCAGACCACAGGGGTCACTGGTGTATTGACAGCTGAGGACATCCTGGCTGCCCCCCCCCCCCCCCCCCCCCCCCCCGGATGGTGATTGGCGCTCGGCTAATTGTGCGCCGCCCTCTGGGAGCTTCTGTCCACAGTTGGCAATGGAATAGCCTGGACTTGAACTGGCGAAGTCCAGGCTATAGAGCTATGTCAGTCGTTGAAAGTCTGTAACAAAATGGTTAATTTTTATTGTGGATGCGTTGTACATACAACTATTAATGCAGGCATTGTGCAGGTATGGTACAGAAACAAAACAAAACGTTAAAACGTTTTGCATGGTATAAAACTGAGCTGATTTTGCCAGTCCTTGCTAGTCTGTTAACCAGTTTGAAACGATTTCAAAGCAAATAAAAGCATTTTCATTTTGGCTATATTGTTAAAGGTGAAACGTGATTTTATTTCTTTTGCATGCGGGTTTGTTTTAAATCCCCAATAACAATAAGCTAATTTGATTGTCATACAATAGGTGTACTACATTAAAATAATTAATAAGATTTAACCCTTTGCAGTCCATTTATTCTGCGGCTGTCAGGCTAGTCCGGTCCAATACATGTTTGTGAATAAAATAAAATTTCAGACCACGTGCTGTTCAAATTGAAATAAAGTGACTTTATTTGCTTATAACAAGTAACACAGCAGTGCAAGTACAAAGCGTACCTGATACAATGACAACAGTGCCAAGTTTTTGAACAAAAAACATTATATATATATATATATATATATATATATATATATATATATATATATATATATATATATATATATATATATATATCAGGCGAACATTGAAAAAAAAGTAACAATGTCACAAACTTTGAGTTTTTGCTTGATTATATTACTTTTAGAATAATCACAATTTTTCATCAATGTTATAACTATTTACACCAGGCGAGGTTGGCAAACAAAAAAGGCATTTAGTGACAGAAATTATCTGCATGTGTCCATGGTATGGTATCTTTCATTCAGTCATCTGGGTGTAAACCTGGCTGCCTTGAGCATGTTTTGCAGAAGCATACAATCTCTCTCTTCCCCCCTTTTGTCTTTCTGTCACTGCACACTGCACAGTCTTTGGTGCTGTTTGATTCGTTTTTGGAAAAGGACTGCAACCCCTTGTTTTGACACTGGCAATACCCATTGGTGGGTAGAGCCAGCTTTATTATTTAAAACCTGTCAAGGAGACTGTTAAGGAAATTAAAGAAAGAACTTGAACTGTGAACTCTGTGTTTGTCCTTGTTTGGAGCACCTGCATCACCTTTTCAATATGCACAGCAACCCACAAGTTCACACACATTCATACATAATATAAATAAACTTCTATTATATGCACTCAACCCAAAATAAAGACCACAGGACTCAATCATGCACAGTTTGAGAGAGTTCTGATTATAAGAAGCTCTTGTATTTCCATAACAAGCAGAGGAAACTATTCTGTTTGTCTTCAGAGTTCCCTCACCCCTTAGGGGCGCAAGACACTGTGTTACTGAAGATCACAAGCAATCCCCTTAGTAGCCCTGTGTCACGTATAAGCATCAGGGTACGAGGCAGTTAAAGGTTATCCACTGATTGGTCCCGACAACCACTACAGTCTTTTGTGTCATTTAAACAACCCCAAAAGTTATGTTAAGTCAGAAAAATTAATTACATTCTTGTGTTTGTTAACGTAGACCCTTAAATAGCAATACATCTTCTTCATCTACCTTGGTCTAATGAAGGGAATTTTAACAAGAGGCTGACATGTTTACTTGTAAGCGTGGGACTCACTTTACCTCACACGGTAGAGGCACAGCAGAGCGAGAGCAGACCGACAGTCCACTCAGGATTTCTTATGTGTACTGCAGGCTTGTGACTTTGCTAGCACAGAAGTATCTGTAATTATTTTCTTTTCCCACTGACACAATTGCCCATATATGGTGCTTAGCAACTAAAGCCAAACTCTACTGTTAAAGTGCCCTGAAGTCTCTCCATATACTTTTTATTTTGTGGGCCGCACGCTGTGGATATCAAGTTCACAATGCAGAATAATTTGATACTTATTGGGGTGTATTCAATTTGCCTAAAAAGAGATGGCTCTAAATACCACCATTCTTACAATCAATGCTTTCTGTAGTTTTTAAGACACAAATGCACTAAAGACACTCACATGCATGATTATATGTTTGATTTTATTTAACCAGTGTACTCAATTAAGATTAGATCAATTGAATAACCCAATGCCTTCATTGTACATATACACACACACACACAGAGTTGTAGTCAAAAGTTTACATAACCCAATGGAAATGTATAATTTCTAGAAATTTCTCAAAAACAAAGACGTTTAGGAAAAATCTTTTGTAGCAAAAGTTTGAGGAAAACAAATAGATGAGGAAAACAAGTTGCAAGAAAAGATATCTACAATGATTTATTTCAGCAATTATTTTGCAAAACTCCAAAAATGCTAATTCAGAAGTATTTTTTGATGGTATGATAGTATTGTCTACAAGGTGCTAGAAACGTCAATGTGATAATACAAAACTTAATTCTAGAAAAGTCTAGGAAATGCAGGATTGTAGGTGAACATTCTTAGAGATTATAAAAGGCATAGGATGATTACTGTCATTACCAATAAGTCAATAAGGGAAAAAGTAAAGAGCTATCTGAAGACCTTAGGCAGAAAATTATTTATTGTAAGCTGAAGAAGGATACAAGATTTCCAAGCATTTGAGTATCCCAGTTTCAACTATTGTTTCTATTATCTTGAAGAACAAGACTCATGGCTGTCACAACGCTCCCTTGGTCTGGAAAAAAGAAGGTTCTTTCAACAAGAACAAGTAGAAGAATTGTGAGGAAGGTTAATAACAATCCCAGATTGACTGCCAAAAATATTCAAAGTGAACTGGCTACAACTGGAACTATTACTGCAAGTGGGAGTATTGCATGGTGACGGTCTCAATGGTCGCAGGCCAAGGAAAGCTACTCTTAGGAAAACATCACAAGGACAATCAATTAAAGTTTGCAAAGCAGCATTTTGATGATGTATGTGAGTTCTGGTCAAAGGTTTTGTGGAGTGATAAAACAAAAATCCTGCTATTTGGTCAAGCTAATAGTCATTACCTTTGGAGAAAGTCTGATGAGGCATACAAAGAAAAGAACACCATGCCTACCGTCAAGCATAGTGTTGGTAATGTCCTTCTATGGGGTTGTTTTTCCTCTAATAGCACAGAAAATTTAGTTCCAATACATGGTAAAATTGATTCTTTAGCATACCAAAAGATATTGGCCAATCATCTGAAACCCTCCGCTACAAAACTAAAAACGACAGCGATCCAAGCAAACATCAAAATCTACATCAGAATGGTTAAAGGCTAAAATAGAATCAAGATTCTGGAATGGCCTAGTCAAAGTCTAGATTGAAATCCGAACTTTGGTATGAGTTGAAGAAGGCTGAGCATACGAGAAGTCCTAGGAATTTGAATGAACTGGAACAATTTTGCATTGATGAATGGTCAAAAATCATTAAAGAATCATGCCAAAAGCTCATTGACAAATATCCTAATCGTTTAAAAGAGGTTATTATTGCAAAAGGTTTCTCAACTACCTAGTAATTAAATTTTCCTTGTCGGGGTATGAATACTTTGGAATTTGCATTTTTGGAGTTTTGCCAAAAAAGTATTGAAATAAATAACTGTAATCTATTTCTTGTAATTTTTTTTTCTCATCCACAAAAGTTTTTCCTAAAATTCTTAGTTTTTGAGAAATGATATATGTGGCCAGTACGGCCTGTATGCGCTGTGCCATAGAGCCTACCAGTCTCTGAGATTCTGCAGGAGGGATGCAACACCATTCTTCTACGAGAAAGTCAATCAACTCACGCCTGGTTGATGGAGGTGGAAAATGCTCTCAGGCGTCATTCCATAATATCCCACAAATGCTCGATTGGGTTCAGATCTGGTGACTCAGAAGGCCAAGACATATGGATAACAACAGTGTCATGCTCATCAAACCACTGGGCGACCACACGTGCTCTGTGGATGGGGGCACTGTCATCCTGGAAGATACCCCCCCCCCCCCCCCCCCCAGGAAAGAAATGCTGCAACATGGGGCGAAGATGATCACTCAGTACCATTAACCCTTTGCGGTCCTATGTCAGACCAGGTCCGACATTCCGATTTTCCCTTTCCAGTCCGATGTCGGACCCTGTCTGACATCATCAAAAAGACGTAAAACACAGGTCTCTAGTCGTTTTTTCTCGGGGAAAAAGCCGAGAAAACCATTCAATGGCCAAGTGAGACCGACAGGAGCCGAATGAAACCGAAAAAAGGGGCCATGTGAGCAATAGAGCTAGCAGCTGCACCACACAGAGATATTGATGTACAGAAATAAAGCAGACAGCTGCTTCTGCATCCAGTGCTCAAAGAATATCATGGACATTTGCAGAGCTTTTTGAGATGTTATAGTAATAAAATAATGACTTGGATCGCCTTACTGAGGACTTTTGTGATAAAACGAGTGCTCAGGAGAGCATTTATCATTATGCATGTCTATAAAGAGGTATGTGAAAAATACAGCGAACAAGGGGTGGGGCTTGGCTGGAGATGCAGTACTGATGTTGTTTTGCCATGCAATGCATTTTAAACCTGTTTTACTCTGAAAAAAAAAATTAAACAGCGCATGTAAAATAAACAGTGAGTGTGAAAATAAATTGGACCTGACACACCTGACAAGCACTGAATAAATGGACTGCAAAGGGTTAAGTAGCTATTAGCATTGACCTTGCCTTCTAAAGGAATGAGTGCACCCAAACTATGCCAGGAAAATGCGCCCCACAATATTACGGAACCACCAGAACCCTTGACTGTTGGAACCAAGCACTCAGGGCTGTAGAGTTCTTTAGGTTGATGCCACATGTGCACCCTTCCATTTGTCGAGGACATAGTGAAGGACGATTCATCTGACCATATCACATTTCTCCACTGCTCGGTAGTCCATTGCCTGTGCTCTTTGCACCACTGGACTCGCAATCGTGCATTGCCAGGAGGGATGAACGGTTTGTGCACTGCCACCCGACTACAGTATCCTGCTCTGTGGAGTTCTCGGTGGACCACTTTTGATGAAACTGGCTGCTCGTGCCCCAGGTTGAAATTTGCAGTCAATTGATCTGCAGTTGCTTGCCTGTTTTGCCTTGCACTTCAAATGAATGCACGGATATCACGATTCTGGAGTATGTGCTTCCGTCCACTGTTGCCCTTTGCTGATGATGTCTTTCCCTCAGAGTTCCATGCTGACATCACCTTAGACACAGTTGCTTGTGAAACATCAGCAAGTTGAGCTGTCTTGGTCACTGAAGCTCTTGTCAAACGCGCCCCAACAATCACCTCTCATTCAAAGTCACTGAGGTCTTGCAGTCACGCTATCCATAATTATAGGCAACCAGGCCTGTCCAGCATTTTTATACATGACCCTAAGCATGCTGGGATGTTATTTGCTTAATTAACGCATGAGCCACACCTGTGTGGAAGCTCTTGCTTTCAATATACTTATATATATATATATATATATATATATATATATATATATATATATATATATATATATATATATATATAATAACAAATCAGATCTTTCTGATAGTTTCTGAATTCCGGTCTTTAAAACTCAAGACCTTGAAAAATCATACAGAAAAACAGGCACAAGTGTTCACTAGATTTGTCAAACAGTCTCAGGCAGTGACACTAGCCTCCTACCAAGTAGCTTGGCACATGCGAAAAAATCTTACTTTGATGGCGAGTTTGTAAAAACATGCCTTAGTGATGTGATTTCTATTCATCGCCAGAAAACAACCAACTGCAAAAGAAAGTTTATTGCAATTGCTACGGATGGGGCTCCTCCCATGATAGGATCGTGTGAAAGGATGGCTTTGCAGGGGTGACGTCAGAACCAGGAACAGAAACCAAAACACGCTTGCTGGCGGTGCAAAGTGAGCCGTGGCGCTCAGTTTATTTATTAAATAATAATACAAACAAAAATTAAGGGCACATTGGCCAAAGTAAATAGACAGACAAACAAAGTGGATGGACAGAAAACAAATACTGTGCTGGAGCTTCCAGCACAAAATAGCTATTTAATTGTTATCTGAATCTCTCCTTCTCTCTCCCGTTCTCCACTCACGAACACACAACCCGAGTGAGTGAAAGCATGCTGCTTTTATGCAGCTGTACCGAGACTCGATTGCTAATCAATCATTCAACTGGAGTCCGGTACAACTGCACGTGAATTCATTAAGTGTAATTTGCTGTGATTACATATTACATTTTACCTGCACGTGAAGTGTTGTGCAATCCTCATGCCTAAATACAAATACACATTTTAAAAACTTTATGCTCACACTACATACAACATAAAACACTTAATAAACATAAAGGGGCGGGGAAATCTGCCACATATGCCCCCCCTTATGCGCAGCACACCTGGCCTCAATGGCCACCTCCCCCCTCAGTCCCAAAGTCCCGGTTGTAGTCCTGGCCCAGGAACAGGGGCAGAAACAGGCCAAAGGTGGCGGCAATGGTGGGAGGTCCTCCTCTTACCCCAATAGCTGTAGTGGCCAGGCCGACTGTAAACAGGTCGGCTCCTCCGGCCAAGGCAATCCTGGCCGCCGCCCTGCTGTCTGTAGGGGTGGTCTCGTGACCTTCTTCACCTTCTCTGCAGCCGTCAACTCCCCCTTGTGGTGCTCCGGCCACCAAATTCCCTGCAGCGAAAGTGATGCTGGGGTGGGGGGGTGGTCCTCTTCCCCCTTCTTCATAGCCGGCAGCTCCCCCTTATTGGGCTCCGGCCACAGTATTTCCTGCGGAAAAGCAGGACTCACACTAACCCCAGGCAAAGCAGTTCCAGTGACCCCAGGCAACAGTAGCAGCAGCGGACCCTCGGGAGGCGAACGGCAGCCGCAGCGGACCCTCGAGAGATGACGGCATCAGCAGTGGACCCTCGAGAGGCGACGGCAGCAGCAGCGGCGGACCCTCGGAAGGCGAACTCGGGAGGGGAGCCCCTGGCCATAGAGGTGGCAGTGGGAGCTCCACTTCTCCCTCGTTCCCTGTAAACGGTAGCTCCCCAGGCAATGCGGAGCAGCAGGCAACCCCAGGCAATGCATGGCAAGCATCCTTGGGCAGAGCGATGAAGGCATCCTTGGGTGGTGGAGGTAGAACCAGCAGGAATTCACCCTCTTCTGGTGGAGGTGGGAGCTGCAAGCAGTCCTCCCACGGCGATGAAGGCGGAACCAGCGGGAATTCACCCTCTGCTGGTGGAGGTGGGAGCTGCAAGTAGTTCTCCCACGGCAGTGGTGGAAGCAGAGGCAGCTCCTGCTGCTCTGCTCCTGCTGGTGGAGTTGGCGGAGGCAGAGGCAGCTCCTGCTGCTCTGCTCCTGGCGATGGAGGTGGCGGAGGCAGAGGCAGCTCCTGCAGCTCTGCTCCTGCCGGTGGAGGTGGTGAAGGCAGTGGCAGTGTGTAGTCTCCCGGCGACGGAGGTGGGAGCGGCGTGTAGTCTCCCTTTAATGTGTAGTCTCTCTTTAATAAACATAAAGGGGCGGGACACTCCACCACAGATCGGTAAATGGGTTAGTTGGGCTATGTGAAACTGATGATGTCTTTCCTGAATTTTGGTCATTCCATTGCATTATTCAACAAGAGCAACTGGTGTCGAAACAGCTTAATTTAGATCATGCTATGAAAACTGTTTTGGAAATTGGCAACTACATTCGTACTCACGCACTAAACCACATACTATTCAAAAATTTGATAGAAGAGCTCAACGAGGACGATCTCCCTGGAGACCTGGTGCTTCACTGTGCTGTACACTGGCTTTCGAGGGGTAAGGTAATCACTCTTTTTTTGAATTGTTGTATGCAGTGAAACTATTCATGCATGAAGGAAAAGCGCAAAGACTGTCCTGAACTGTCAGACACACAGTGGGTTCTCGATTTTAGCTTTTCTGGCAGATATGTTGCTTCATTTGCATAAACTCAATGTGGATCTAAAGGGGAAATCAAAGCTGTTGCCTGATCTTGTGCAAAGTGTGTTTGCGTTCATAGACAAACTCCAGTTGTTTCAGAGACAATTGCAAAAGGGACAACTGACACACTTTCCTTCAATAGTAAAAGTGAACTCAAATAAACATGCGGCAGGCACACTACAACAGAGCACACTCAGAAACTCATCTCTGCTTTGTGATCTTCAGGAGAGTTTTGCTAAAAGATTTCAAGATCTTCAGCTGAAAAGACCTCAGATTAGATTTTTTCCCAACTAGAAATAACTGAACTTTGGGAAGACGACAGATTGAAGTCTATTCTAAAAGAGGAAACCCTCCTGTTTTGGAACACTGTGCCAAAGGAGAAATACCCCAATATCAGGCATTCTACCCTCCGACTGATTTCGATGTTTGGTTCAACCTACTTTTGTGAGTCAGGTTTTTCTGCCCTCAAACACGTTAAGTAGAGGCACAGATTTGTTCTGACTGACGCGCACTTAAGTGAATTGTTGTTTTTGTGCACAACTGAATACAAGCCAAACTTAAAGAAAATAGTAGAAAGTAAAGACTGTCAGAAGTCTCACTGAGTACAAATTCTGCCTGTGCTTAGAAGTTGCCATTTGCCATTATTATTATAGATTTGTATACTGTTGAATTTGCCGTGGACTCTGACTACACACGTGGTATATATTTGTTGTTGCTGAATTCACTCTACTGCACTTAGTATGACAAGAAATACATACTACTATTACCAATATATATATATATATATATATATATATATATATATATATATATATATATATATATATATATATATATATATCCTATACCTATTGCTAGAAAAGGCAGTTACCCCATTAAGTGTTTTTTTTTTGTTTTTTAATGTACCCATTAAAATGTGTCTTTATTAATATTGATCAACGTTAAAAAAATAAATAAATAAATAAAAATTCTTTGTTTTAAAAGTAAAAAATAAACGTGTGGCTTAAGTAACTTAAGTAAAGCCTATTAATGCAATCATGCATCCATGCTTGTAGGTGTTATTCATTCAGATGACTTGCACACTAATATTACAGCTATGCTAACTGTAAACAACCTCCGGTAATTTACTTCAAATCATTTGAAGAGATAAAATTGAAATTAGGCTGGCTTTTAAAAAAATGTAAAAATGGTTAGAGCCTAGTGATATTTCATAGTCTTACATCAATAATTTACAGCAACATTAAAAAAAATAAAATAAAATAAATAAATATGCTATTCTGTATACATCAGAACATAATGATATACTGTAGAAAAATAAATTATACCTTGCTTCACAGAGAATGGCAGCACATGGTTTCTAAAATGTCATTAACGTTTGATGCATTACAGGCATTTGTTACTGTGCCAGAATTATGGTTTCTAAACTCCATTTTAGTAGAAAAAGCATCAGCATTCAGAAGTCCATTTTTTGAGGCTTTTTAAAATTCCAGGCAGGTACTTGTTTCTTTTCTGCTGAATTAAGAAAAAAAAAGCACAGGGCGAATTATAGAGTTTATTTGGTCAATGAAGAGATGCATTCATAAATCAAAAGGACAGTTCTGGGGTAGGATGAATTACCTAGGGAGGAATGCATTTGTAATGTGGTTAGACATTCTAACTGGGAGGCAGCACTAAATTAGGACTATTACTAGTAAAACTGTTCTTAAAACTATGAAAATACAATGGACTACCAAGGTGGAAAAGATACAAACTTGAATTGTGCAGAGCAGAATGGGATAAATAAATAAAATAGAAGAACAAATTGTGATGCACTACAACTCGACAATGTCTAATTGAATCTGCCTTGAGTCTGATCAGACTCGGACACAAAGAGCGATTTGCAGCTTTCTACTGCCGCTTGGTTTTAAAGTTAAACATGTTTTTTGGAAAGTTCTATTAGGGGTTGAAACACATCCTTACTTTATTTAATTTTACAATGTTTTCTATGGAACACCGAATGCTTTTCCAGCGCTATGCATTTTTGCCAAAAAAAAAAAAAAAAAAAACACAGTAATACACAGTAGCACATCACAAAAAAAAGATCATAGTCTATATAAAGCATCTATTTCTATGTATGTTTTTTTTACATTTTCATTGAATTGGATGTATTTTAAAATAATGCACCTCTCAGAAGGCTTGAGAACAACACTGACAATTGGAGTGATTACAAGCCTGTTTACAAGGACTCTCCATTAATTAACCAAGTTGAGGAATACAGTCTATACTGCAGCAGCTGTCATTTGTAGTATGGTTATAAAACTTGAATAAATAATAATACTTTAGAAAATGTAACACAAGCGGTACTGCAACTAAACGAGGTGGAGAACAATACAGTACGTTTTCTGTTTCCTGCAGAGAAATCTTAAGATTGGAGGAAATTAACTGATGTACTGTGACAAATAAGTACAATCTTAATTTTAACCACCACATAAAAACATGTTATTTTCTTTGTTGTTTTGGGATTTTACAAATATCCATGGCTTTCCTACATAAAACAAGCCTTTTAGCAATCTTGAATGACCGATTCCCATACCTTCAGTAAGTTACTGGCTCCTGACTTTTCTGTACCCTGTAGTTAGGGTTTTTTGACAGGACTGACACAGATAGAATGTACTGTAACTGACTGAATGAACAAATATGAATAAGGTTGGATAAACTGTACAGTGTGACCTAAACAGTATATTTCTTGTTCCCTTTTTTAAACTCTGAGCCTGTATTCGTGTAAAATTACATAGATCTAGAATACCATATTGGAATTTTGTCCAATTTTTGTAAGATAAAACACAAATGTTGGGAAAGCTCACAGCATTTGTTTCAGCTTCAGTCACTTCCATTTGCTTTCAAAGACATACGCACAAGGTTTGTATAAAATGTCTGTGCCGATATCGTTTGAAAACAAGCCCTGCCCCATAACATTATACTTTTAACTACTAGCTGAAATATTTACAGAATACTTACAAACTGCAAGTCAGTTTGAAGCGTAACTGCAAATAATAAATAAATAAATAAATAAATATATAAAATACCCTTAATGAGTCAAAAATGTTTGTACGTACAATATACTTAATTGTTATTGCTCTCTTTTTTTGAGAAAAAAAAAAAAAATAATAATAATAATAAATAATAATAATAATAATAATAATATAATAATAATAATATAATAATAATAATAATAATAATAATAATAATAATAATGGTTTTCTTTAACTTTTGCCAGCTTTATCTTTTTCATCCATATTAGCTTGTTTGAACAATACATCTGAAAACGAAATATAGTCTTTCATTGGATGAATTGATCTTATGACCGTCACCTAATGCAGACGTTTTTAGAGTGGTCAGTATTTATTTGAGATTACTGAATTGCCCAAGGTGAAGAAAGAAAGGATGACATTGTTTAAAACACTACCGCCCCTTGCCTCACATTTTTAATCCTTTGTTTTGGTTTCTCAATTAAAACAGGGAAATGTGTTAATTGTTAAATTAGTAACTGCCTGATTCTTATTATGAATTGCTATTTTAAATGTGATTCAAATGTCATTGGAGTTAGACTGGAGGTGTTTGATCAGGAATGGGAGTGTTTTTTAAACTAGATAAATCAGCTACTGAAAAGACACGTTAAACTTTTTATGGGCTATAAACAGCAAAACTGGCACAGTTTGAAGGTTAATTTAGCAAAAAACATTATGGTAAACAAAATAAACAAATAACACATGTTTGGATTGTACGGTAATTAAGAGACACCAATGACTCAATAGGGATAATTTGAATCAGTGATTTAGTGGTAAATAAAAAAGGGATCATTTGAATCAGTGCTGTAAATAAAAAAAAGTTTGGTGGAGTTGAACAAGTAGATTGAACAGATAAACATGAACAGATACATTCAGGGTTAATGCAGTTTTTCTGATACAAATTTCAAGGACCACTTTGATAATTTTCAAAGACCTAATTTAAGGGGTTTGACATAACTGTCAATGTTGATAACTAAAAACCAACTGTAAAAATAAAGCATTATTTTATTGAACTGTATATAACAAAAAATCTAATTTATACTCACTTTGAATGTAGATAACCAGTAAAAATTTCTTATTCAATAACATTGAATCAGTTTTGGTACCTATACCGGTATCATTCTAAAAGCAGTACAATAATTCAGTGTTTTAATCAATTGTCCAAGAATTCTGTGTCTCAATTATAGGTGCCTAACTTTGTTACAAAAGGGGGGGGGGGGGGGCAAACAGAAGGACCAACAGCCGAAGGTAGAGAGGCAAATGCATTGATTTATTTTATTTAGTTTTACAATTAAGAAGCTCACTAAATGCTTTTAGTAATTGCAAACTTACAAAATTGGGAGGGGCTTCAGCATAAAATGTTACATACTGAGCATGCATTAATTACAAATACAAGCAAGTAGCACCAAATGGCACAAGCAGTACCAATGGAATTCCCGCACAGTGCTGCACCTAGAATATAGTTTATTAAGGGAAAGTGTTAAACAAAGAAAAACAAGTGTCCAGTGTGCCTAAATAAACTACATGTGGGAATTCTAGGTGCAGCACTGTGCAAGAATTCCATTGGTACTGCTTGTGCCATTTGGTGCTACTTGCTTGTATTTGTAATTAATGCATTTTTATGCTGAAACACCTGCCCAATTTTGTATGTTTGCAATTACTAAAACTGTTTGCTTGGTTTCTTAATTGTAAAAAAATAATAATAATAATAATAATAATAATAATAATAATAATAATAATAATAATAATAATAATAATAAAATCAATGCATTTGCCGCTCTACGGTTGGCAGTTGGTCCTTCTGTTTGCCATCCACATTTTAACAAAGTTAGGCGCTGATGATTGCGACACAACATTCTTGGAATATTGCTTCTGACATTGATTAAAACACTGAATTGTTGTACTGCTTTTAGAATGAAACAGGCGTAGGTACCAAAACTGATTCAGTGTTATTGAATAAGAAACTTTATTGGTCCAGAGCTTATCTACATTCAAAGTGAGTATAATTTAGATTTTTGCTATTATACGTTTCAATAAAATAATGCAAAAGCTTGAAAGTAACTGTTGCCCAAATGCTTATAATGAAAACATGTATTATGTTTTCCCTACATTGTAAGTAAAAACATGATTAGGTATAATTTAAATAAAACTCTATTAATAAATGACTCATGGTTGCAGCAGCAGTTTTTAAGTATTCTGCAAATATTTTTTCTAATATTTAAAAAGTACAATGCTTATGGGGCTGCCAGGGCTTTTTTTCAAAAGATATCGGCACAGACATTTTATACAAACCAAGAGAATACCTTGTGTGCGTGTGTGTATGTGTGTGTGTGTGTGTGTTGCTACTTGTGTTGTATTGGCTTGCTAGCTTGCTATTGGCTGCAGATCAGCAACGGTGTTACACTGATCAGTGGTTTAATGCAGACCTGCATATTACAGGTGTTATGCACCAGCAGCAGTGAACACTGTAACCTTTTCACCATAACCGACAGTGTCACTGGCGCTGGCATACATGTCGGGTGCAATAAAAGCAGCTGACAGGTTTAACACCTTTACAGTCTGAACAAAGTTAGGCTTACTAAGACTGCGTTATGCATGTTATCGTTGCTGGGCACCCAAGACTGTTCAGCACGGTCTAAGTTAAACATATTAATGTCTAGGTTTAGAGTAAATTATTTACTGTACGACAGTACATTATGTTGAGAAATGTTATTCCAAACACTGAACCACTGTTGCTGATGTGTTCATGAAGGACATTGCTGCCCTTCACTCTAAAGGCCTGGTCACACAGGTAACATTTGTCGATGGCAATAAGGGAAGGACGTTGCCGGCTTGTCGCCTCCTGTGACCACCCTGCACCCCAGCGACAGACCAGCTACACGTCGCCCACTTAGGGCGATGTTCTATTTTTCAGACAACACAAGGGCAACATTTTTAATACCAGCCAATCAAATTTGATAGTAGTGTCACATGATGATAAGGTTCGACCATAACGTCAGACAGACAGTGTATATGATGCATTCTCATTCCTGCATTTTATCCAATTATTTATATGCAGCCTACAGATATGCAATACAGTGTGTGTGTGGATAAGTGAATGTTAATGTCCACGATTATAATAACATATTTAAGCTATGAATACAATTCTACAATAATAAAATACATGTGTAGCGTATTTTTTAAAATATGTTTTATTTCAAATTAATTTGCCATGTACGCAGTTTTGGAGGACAATTTGTGCCCAAAAAATAAATAAATAATAGATGTAACTTATTTTGATTTATTTTGTTATTTATTTATTTAGTTTGTTATAATGTAATTAGAAAATTTTAATATCATAGTTTTCCTTCGCAGCATGTTTACGTCTCGTGACAAAAATGGGAATTATGACTGGGCTGTATTATGTTGTTGCCTGTGTGTTGCCAGCTTATCGACCGCAGGCTTGTCTCTCGTGTGACCACCTCAAACTGCAAGGAAACACACAGGCAACAAATGTGTTCCTCTTGTTGCTGTCGACAAAAGTCATCCGTGTGACCAGGCCTTTAGTGAGCTTGAGTGCCACAATTCTCAGCAAATAAAACAGACCTCAGTTTAAATTTAGAATGAAGACAACTCAGCATCAGCAAGCCACAAGAAAACAGGCTCTGCTCATTTGAGAAGAAACATGGTATACAGGACTACGTGTCGAATTGTATAATAGCGTTTCAAAATGTTTAGGTCACTGACCGTCATGGAAAAAATGCATTCTTGGAAGCAGGATTCCAGCATATACAAACAGCACATCAGATTAATGCAGCCTAACATGGTAACAGCCTATATTGTGCTTAGTTCAAGATTTCAATGTCACAAAGCGTTCATTGAAAATATAAAAAATGTATACAAACAGAGGACAAAAATTCTTTGGCTTTTTGAGCTACTTGAATGAACTAAACATATCCATCTGTTGAATTTCAGCTCATAACATTGTGTGCAATTACTTCGAACAACACTAATTGTGGCTCTGTTTTCTCCACCACTTTAGTAGAGCTGTGACCATCTGTCCCTACAGAGCATAGCCTGCATTTTCTTTTGATTTGTTGAATTGTTCCCATGCTTTAAAGCCAAAGTCAAAGCCTTTCGCAGACATTAAAAGTAAGCTGTGGATTTTTTTTTTTGTGAATCATTTGTGGATTGATTTTGCTTAAGGGTTACTTTAATGTTGCAACCAAAGCAACAATAAATTAGGACAAACTTTTCTCTGACAACAGAATATAATGCATAGGGGCTACTGATATACTGTTCATGCAGGGGACCTGTTAATTTAACCTATTAAAACAACTAAATAACCAGGATCAGGTGTGTATATCACATGTGTATATATATATATAATATATCTAATATATATAATATATATATATTACTTATATATATATATATAGACCAGCTAGCTGCGAACTTGATGCAATGTGACCTTCAGCTTAACTCCTATCTGCACTGCTAGAACACAACCGGTACAGTACTCTCAGAAAACAGCACCAATCTGCACTGCTAAAACACCACCAGTACAGTACTCTCAAAAAACAATACAATTTGAAATACAAACATGTACAAGAAGATGGGAAAAGAAGAGAATGCACAAATGCAGCATGAAAAGGTAAAATGAAATAAGAACTCCACGAAGGTTAATCTATGATATTAGGTTTTTAACATGTTCTAGGCTTTTGGAAAGTGATTTTAAAAAAAAGCCACACATTTCAGTAAATTAATATTAACCTGAAGAATACATATTAGAATTAATAGCAAAAGCAACCTTGTATTAGGGTCACCACAGCATCACAGTAGAAGCTGTGGCACCAGTAGCCTAAATCTCAAACATGAGGCCTGGCCTCCGAAAATACTACTTGATCTCTGTCATAAACACAACTGTTGTCCAACAGGTGTCACTGTGTGTGTTGTAAAAAACAAAACAAAACTTCAAAGGTGGGGGCAGGGAGGTTAATTTCAGTCATAACATTCAGGTTTTTATTTGCGTATCTCACTGATTTAATCAAAGAAAGATACACTATTGTTGAAAATGCTTCTGATACCTCTTTTCCATCTGCTACAGAATTAGAGTGTGGGACATATTCCCTGAATATGATATTAATACCTGAACATGTATTATATAACTGGACTAATTAATGAAACTGCTGTGTCTTAAGAAAACAGCAAACTGTTGTGTCTTAGGAAAAGAGCAAACTGCTGTGTCTTAAGAAAAGGGCCCCTTGGTTTTTGGCAGGAATACTGAACTGAAGATGACCAGGGCTAGGAGAGGGGCTCTGGACTGGGTGAGGCTGAAAGGACAGTGAAAAGACTATAAAACTGAAAACACACATAGTTTGGTGCAAGGAAGACATAAAATATATGTGTCAACACGGTCCAACTGCAACAACAATCGTTGGATGAAAGGAAGCAGACAAAAGACAAATCTCAAAGGTCTGAGTTAAAAGGCAAGGTACACAAGTGACCTCATGAAAGTAGCTACTCAGCAGAGTGAAAAGACTATAAGTATCCAAGCCAAATGAAACATTTTGTTCTCCACATCGAATGCTAAACAAGGTGCTGTCACTCCACTATGCGAAGCTGCAACTCCGGGACTTTGTCTAAAAACAGACCCATGACGGGACTCTGCCTGAACGGACCCAAGACGAGGAAGCAAGCTGCAAGCGAGTCAACGACCACAAGCAATGAGACTGAGTCCCGGCTGGAGGACTAACGTAAAACTTACAGAGACTTATCAGACAAACCAGTCTAGGTCTGCTGTACACCTACAACCACCTGCGTAGCTACCTGCATAGCTAAAAGATTGAGCGAAGAGGACAGAGCAGACGTGCGCTGTTGTGGATCATATACCGAGGACAGAAGACTTTGTTGCAGCTGTTTGTTGATTCTATTGAGAATTGAAAGCTTTGTTGCCGAGTTTGATCCAATGTGGGATTGAAGACTTTGTTGCTGAGAGGAGAGTCTTTTGTTCTCAACACTTCAATAGATTGAGTTTCCAAACCAGCAGACCAAAAATCGAAGCTACAAGGAACCGTTGAGTATGCCAGTTGCATTTTCCTTTCATGGAACTAAATGAACTGTAACACATTCACATAGAAATGAACTGTTAATTATTTGTTTACACACTTTGCATGTGAAATAACTTTTAGTGAAACTTGATGAAGTAATTATAAGCAAACTACCTAATATTGTTGTATGAAGAGTTTCTTTAAA
Source organism: Polyodon spathula (assembly GCF_017654505.1). NCBI lineage: Eukaryota > Metazoa > Chordata > Actinopteri > Acipenseriformes > Polyodontidae > Polyodon > Polyodon spathula. The sequence continues at coordinate 27,607,609 of NC_054538.1, forward strand.
AGTAAACTTGCCATATCCTTAATCTATTTACCATTAATGAGACTAATATGATATATTCTAAGATTATCTGCATCATTTTAATTTAGGCAGTATGTGTGTGAGTGAGTTACTAGCTACTTCATAGCCTGCTTGGTGGTTGTTGTTGCTGCTTTGTGTGTGAGGAGATAGGTGGTGTCATATTTCAATTTCCCTGCTAGCCCTCTGAATGCAGTGAAGCTTTTGACTTGTGTTTTGTTCTTAGAGACTAAGAGATTTACTTTATGACTTTGCTGATTTCTGTTTAATATTTATGTACTTAATAAAAGACTACTACTGTATGTATCTAGCGTGTGTATGTGTGTTCATAGTCACGTCAATTACATATTATTAATAAGAGAACTAGTCAACCCAGATAAACTCTAAATTATGAATTTTTGAATTGTTCTATAAGAGGGGTTATAAAAGGACACATTCTATATTTAATTTGCATTATCTCTTATGTACAAATGTACTATCTATTTTAATAAACCAGACACAGAACAATACCACCTTAGGGTCAGTCACTAAAGTCAAAATCACCACTTTCACACAAGGCACACTTCGTTTCTGCTGACTGGAAACAATAACCAAAATTGGGCTTGCTCTCAGATCAGTAGTGCATTTATATAAACAAAGCAGACAGAAAGGTCAGCTATCTGTCATTTTGATTGTGAAATTCCATTGATTTGTTACATATTTGTGTTTTTCTCGGGTATCGATACTACTTTGTTAAATGCGCTTTCAAATAAAAGAAAAGGTTTTAAATTATCACATTTTAAAACAGTCAGGCTCACTGTTCCGTTCAAGTGAACTATCACTGAAAATGAAATAAGTGGAACACACACAGGCTGAGCAGAAGCTGTGGCAGCTGCACTTCAGCATGTAACAACCTGAATGTGGTCCCTGTGGGACACCAGTGTCTCTTCCCCTCTAGCTAAAGCTCTATAGCTGACCTCAGTTAGATGTGCTTGCTTATGTGAGTGTTCGTGTTTTAACTGTTCCACCAAGGAGACATATTAATAATGTACACATAGTACCATACTTTATTTCGTATTTTGACCTACTTTTTAGTGTTAGAGATTTGGGCTATTTTAATCACATAAAGTAGAACTATAGATGATTATCTATGACAGGTCCTTACAGATAGTAATCAAAACATGTTGTACTGATGTTTGTGTGTGTAGGTGAGCTAGTGCTGGTTTCTTAGACAAAACGGAAACTAGTTTTGTTTAAGTGATTGTAATTACAGGATTTGAAATTAGTAAGTATCCATTGATCTAAGGCCATGCAGAACATTGTGGTGGTAATACACAGCTATTTAGTATTGATAATAAATAAATGATTCTTTAAAAAAAAAAAAAAACAACAACAACAACAACAACATGTAAACAACACATCAACATTTTTTAAGGGGTTAAGTTAGTGTTTTTGATGTTTTAAAGGCTGAGGAGTACTTTGTTTGTAGGTCTATTGTACTTGAAACTGACTGTTAGTGGATAACTGGCTGTATAATTGGCTACAACTTTACCTTTAAAGCCAGCTATTTAATTACAGTAACGGTAGTCAGGAAAGCCTTTCAGTGCATGATTAATCAAAATGTGCTGTGAAGTAGCTCAGGTATCTTTTCCTTCATATTGTTTTTCATTATGGAACGCCTGCCGGTGTGATGAAAGAGAGTCATTCTTGTGTTCATATATTTAACTTTGTATATATTACAAAGTACATGTAATGTGATTAATACACAAATAGCCAGCAGAATCTTGTTAGGCAAATAAATACAGTAGTAAAGCAACATATACTGTATATATTTATGGAAGTACAGCATCCTCAGTGTAATGTGGTTACATCTCATTAGTATCAAAAGTAAACAAGAACACCCTTGAAATGACTGTGTGATGTATTTTAAACATAATTAGAAACAGCCTCATATTAGTGTAGCAGCAAACTCTGCAGCAGTAATGATTCAGTGAGCTGTCTTTATTTCTCTACATATACAATATTGTCTCAGATGGATTTGTTCCAACGTCATTGCTGGAAGTGACTACCGATTTATACCATTTTAGCAGCATCTACCCTGAAGAAATGAATTCAAGGTTGCTCAGCCTTTCCTTGCTCAGCCTTTCATTCATAAATTTACATTGACAGCTATGGAAGGTGCTAAAATATATTTTTTAACAGAAAGAATATAGGGAAGGCCAGCTCAAAGAAACCACTCTGTCCACCTGTCCCAATGAACATCATGTATTCAAATGGAGGTCTAGGCCAGTAAATGCAACTAGACTGTCTCAGCAATCTACTTAAGAGACTAGGCTTTATAATAGCCAAGCTATTGTATGACAATGAACATCTGCAAAAACTTCTTCAGGGAAAAACCAAAAGACTCTTTTTGTTTTTCACAGCAGTTTAATGTTTTCTGATTCAGTCAATTTTCTTTGTGCAGAGTACATATTTTTCAACATTTCAAATCTTTCAAAAACAGTACTTCATGCATAAGAAAATCAGCTAAACTAGTTTAACCATGGGAATAATGGTACCAGACAGTAAGGGGAGGAGGTTATGTTGGAGGAACCACTAAATGGTACCCCAGTTTTCAAGGTAACCCCCTCCCTTAAATGTAACATTATTGTTTGCTGTAAAATTTGGAAGTAATCATGTATTTAATACAACTTCTTGCCCCAGAAGGCACATGGGGTCCCCAAGGACCAGGGCTAGGAAGCTATGCTGTATATGATTTGTGACACCCTACTCCATCCAATACACTAACAGAAAAAAAGATTTACAAAAAACAAGATTTACCTTCATGAACAGCTTATTCTGAAGGCTTTCTTTTTCATAGGCTTGTGTGGGTTTTTTGAGTTGTGAGGATCAATACAAAGACTTTCAGGGACTTGAAAGGGAAGACCATTGCCTTCCTCACCGTTTGAAACTGTGTGCCAATAATGACATTTCCATTCACCTCTTTCATAGAAAAAGTCTGGTTCCTCTCTAACAACTATCCCCTAGACCGAGAGGGTATCATTTTCTCTATTCTTAGATTAGATATATTTTAAAAGATAAAGAAAATAGGCTTTCTGCCTCAGTTTTCAATTACTCCCTAAAAGAGATGTTTTTCAGAACAACTCAATCATCTTTGGAACTTTGTTCAGCTGATTCCTTCAAATGCGTGCTAACCGTGTAGCAATTCTCTGGTTCAGAGGTTATTTGTCTGGGAAGTATCAAGGTTGTACATAAAAGCTTCATTTTCTGTAGCAGTTGTCATTACTGTCGATGATTAAATATCCGTGTTCAATATCCTCCAGTGTAATACCGTTCTATATGTGGGGTGTAACTGTGTAGCATTGAACTAAGTTACCCCTGTCAAACTGATGCTCCAGCGCCGTGCCGAACTGAATTGAAATTAAGTATGCATTAGAGCTACACTTCATTATATTCAATGAACCAATCAATTTCATACTGGGAACTGAAGCGCACCGCTCTTATTCCAAAGCAATATCCCACAATGTATTGTAGTAATGACAAAACCAGGAAGTGAGTAAGTGTAAATGTATGTGTTTGTTTGTGTTTGTTATCAATATTGTGCAATTGTACCAATGAAAACATTCACCCACTCTATCACATAGCATTCCGTGGTCCAAGTAGCGAGTTAAATACCATGTGGCGAATCAGAAGATTCTTCAAGAGAGAAGGAAAAGAAGAAAGATGATGGCTAGTCTCGGCATGATGGGGGCGACAAAAAAATGTGTAAGACTCAGAACTGGTTGCTCCTCTGTGGGCGCTGCCATGATTGATTCTGGTGGTAACAGGTGATCAGTGTAGCATTGTGGGACACATGATACTCTATAGCATATCATTTGCGTACATTAGCATTAAGTACAGTTGAGTATAGTTCGCTGCTGGAGTGCCGTATGAAACAAGACTTACCAGAGGTGCTTGGAGCGGCAGAGGAAGGAGCGTTTGGCCTGTAGAAAAGGTGGCAACTCTTATTATGACTATTTTATAAGGAACCTCAGAAAGCTTTTGTTGCCACTTCAACTTGCTACTATTAGCCATTATCTCCACTATTCAGTGAAGCCAAGCAAGAAAAAACAAAGCAAAAAAACTGTGGGTGGTTGACCTCTTACGCTGGTATAAAAATAAACTTCTAAAAAAAGTGATAAATAAGGGAGTAATTACTGTCGCATCAGTTCAGCGTATACAAAGATACAGCTTATCTAGAGATACAGACACATATAGATTTGTATCTATATTCACTACTAATTCACAGACGAATTATGGGTAGGGCATTTATTATTCATTTCACCCAACTCAGTAGATCATTTTCTTGAAATACATCATTTTTTTTAATGATGAATCTGTCCCACAAGAGTAGTGATACTCCAAACATTATACATTTTCTATTTTCTAGGGCATTTGTTTGTCATTTTACACCCCAAAAAGGTTTCTGCAATCATGACAACTAACATTACTCTTAGACTACCTTACCTAAAATAACATTCCAGATTAAGTGCTAATCCGAGACCGTGAAACCAGCCAAATGCATGGGGAAAAGGACAAAATTATATTAATATCGGAAGTTCAACAACGGTGTTCCAAAATGCATATCACAATCCCTAATCCCAAAACTCACATCTACCCTGCCTCAGTGTTCACTGCTACCCTCTACTAGACCTTCAACACTCTGCCACTCCTACCTGCCCCTCTGTTGATACAAGTTCTACTTTGTAGATCAGTACATCAAACATCACTAATAAACACCAGCTGCACCTTTGATGATTACTGGCGTGTTTATTAAGTGGCTTTCCCCTGCAGGAGAGAGAAGGTGATGGAGTTCCATTAATCATTCTCTACTATGTATTGAATAACTAGCAGCCTTTGCTGAGCAATCTGACAGGAATTACCAGGGGACAGCCTCCGAGGCAGGGACACAAACCAAACACAACTGGCAGTGTCTTGATATGAAGGTGGAAATGCACAACCACTTGTGATCAGCTTAAAAAACTGAATTAGTTGTAGCATAAAGTATGCACCATTATTTCCAACTCATGTGTTGCAATCATCCCTGTACACAGTACTAAGTAACTGGAAAAAAGACTAACGTTCCATGCCTTAATAAATATTTTCAGTGTCTTATATGACAAAGTTCATCCAAAAGTGGTCTGCTGTGTTGAGTGGAATACTTTTTCCTAGACTAGACCACATTAGAAGTCTGCGGTGTTGAAAGAGTTAAATGAGATGTAGTGAAATCTTCTCAATTATAAATGTGAACACTGCTTATCTACTGAGATGCAATATACTGAATGTGAGGAGTGCAGACAAGCTGTCATGAATGTTGACCTCCAACCTCAAGTCATATTTTTTCCTGAAAGGTCAATACAAGGCCAAGTCAGTGTAAGTGTAAGCCTGTGTAAGAGGCTGTGTGGAGCTAAGATTTACAGCACCAACACATTTCAAAACTCTGGGGATACCTTAACGCTAGCTCTTTTTCTTTTTCTTTTTAATTTTTTTTACAAAGACCATCTGTGTTTTATTGGCCCCTCTAGTACAGCCTCTGTTACTGCCAATGTTAGGGCTTCAGGTAAAGGAAGCAATGGATATCTTGTATGTATTTTCAACACATGCTTTACGCTGGCCTTTTCTTAAAAATAAATGCTCAATGACGATGCTCCACACAACTGTCTTGTCGGTTAAGCTAAAAGATACGGCTTATGTCCCATCTCAAATCATTTACCATTGAACACAGATATGTTAAACCAAGGTCTACCCTTTCCACTCTCTGGGTGCTATGTTATGTTTGTTGTATTTTACAGTATATTGAAAAGGGGGCACATGGGGGCAGGGGTGTTATTTGGAAAGGACATTAAAGCTCCCTCTTTCAACGAACAGAAGCAGTGGTAAAGTTACACTGCTCCCCAATTAACAAGTCTCCATTGCCCTGTATGTAGAGTAAACAAGAATCTCTTCTTGGTTGGTGCTATCTGCTTCAATATATAATATTGTTTTTGATATAATATTTCCTTTCACTTACCTATATGTACATATTCCCTTAAAATCATCCCATTTTCACAGGTACAGTCCTGTAAGAGTAGAGTAAGTGCCTCCTCATGTCCCACTGAACCAGGTAACTACAGACCAGTAAGCCTGACTTCTATTATAAGCAAACTTAAGGAAACTACAATAAGATCCAAAATGGAAAATTACCTATATGGTAACAGGGTGCTGGGAGACAGTCAGCATGGTTTTAGGAAAGGGAGATCGTGTCTAACTAACCTGCTTGATTTTTTTGAGGATGCAACTTCAGTAATGGATAATTGCAAAGCATATGACATGGTTTATTTAGATTTCCAGAAAGCTTTTGACAAAGTCCCACACAAAAGATTAATTCTTAAACTAAACACAGTAGGAATTCAAGGAAACGCATGCATCTGGATTACAGAGTGGTTAACAGAAAACAGAAAGTACTGATTAGAGGAGAAATCTCAAAATGGAGCAAGGTAAGCAGAGGAGTACCACAAGGATCAATATTAGGTCCTCTGCTATTCCTAATCTACATTGATGATTTAGATTCTGGTATAGTAAGCAAACTTGTTAAATTTGCAGACGACACAAAAATAGGAGGAGTGGCAAACACTGTTGCAGCAGCAAAGGTCATTCAAAATGATCTGGACAAGATTCAGAACTGGGCAGACACATGACAAATGACATTTAATAGAGAAAAGTGTAAGGTACTGCATGCAGGAAATAAAATTGTGCATTATAAATATCACATGGGAGATACTGAAATTGGAGAAGGTATTTATGAAAAAGACCTCTGAGTTTTTGTTGACTCAGAAATGTCTTCATCTAGACAATGTGGGGAAGCTATAAAAAAGGCCAACAAGATGTTTGGCTACATTGTGAAAAGTGTTGAATTTAAATCAAGGGAAGTAATGTTAAAACTGTACAATGCATTAGTAAGACCTCATCTTGAATATTGTGTTCAGTTCTGGTCACCTTGCTATAAAAAAGATATTGCTGCTCTAGAAAGAGTGCAAAGAAGAGCGACCAGAATTATTCCGGGCTTAAAAGGCATGTCATATGCAGACAGGCTAAAAGAATAGAATCTGTTCAGTCTTGAACAAAGAAGACTACGCAGCGACCTAATTCAAGCATTCAAAATTCTAAAAGGTATTGACAATGAAGACCCAAGGGACTTTTTCGACCTGAAAAAAGAAACAAGGACCAGGGGTCACAAATGTAGATTAGACAAAGGCATTCAGAACAGAAAATAGGAGGCACTTTTTTACACAGAGAATTGTGAGGGTCTGGAATCAACTCCCCAGTAATGTTGTTGAAGCTGACACCCTGGGATCCTTCAAGAAGCTGCTTGATGAGATTTTGGGATCAATAAGCTACTAACAACCAAACGAGCAAGATGGGCCGAATGGCTTCCTCCCCTTTGTAAACTTTCTTATGTTCTTATGTGTTTCTAAGGGGAAACAGGACACCAACGAATGCCATGTACCGCACTGTTAAGAATTTCTAAACAGCAACATAAACAGCCTGGCCTAATTCTCCACTAAGAGATGCCTGTGCAAGTCGTTGGGGATGAAGATGAATTTAATACATTTTTGACAGTGTCATTCAGATGTGTGCTTGCCCTCTAGACCTGAATATTTCAGTTTGGAGCTATGATTTCCTTTCCATCAGTCACTGTAAACTTAAATTTGTGCACTCTCTGTGTTTTCTTCAAGTCTGTCTCTCGAGCATTTCACATTGCAAAGTGTGTCCCAAACCTGAATGGTAGAAACTGATGACTTTGAAGTACATTGAAAAAAGTGTAAAACTCACTGATGAGAACCTACACCAGTCTATTCAACATACATTTTCAGCTTGATGTCAAAGTTTTAGGAGACATATCCCTAAAGCCTTACATGTACAATATAAGGAAATAAACCAACATTGATGCTGACTGTATGAGTAAACCCGCTATCCTGTATCCTCCTCTGCTTCATAAACACCCTGTCTATAAAGAAACTCTGAAACCGACATCTTAAACGTACTTTCAGATTTGAGGGAAGCTTAGAAGCAAATGCGAGAAAAGAACACTATCTTTTGTAGTCCAGGAAAATCCCCTTTAGGAAATTAGAAGCTGATGGCTAGGAAGATAAGAACCAGTTAACCTTAAAAAAGACAACAGAGAGCCATTTGTTCTCATTAAGCTCCTTTTCCATTTGCCTAATTATACTGTCTACCTGGCTTCCAGAGTGGGAGGGCAAAAGTTGACAAATGATCCAATCTTCTGTTATTACAGCAGGCAGAACTAACAAATCCAGAATAAAAGTTTTGATAACCATTACAGGTTGGTCCATGAGGGAACTTGTCAATGTTCCATCAGGAAGAACAAAACAGATTGTTTTAAACTTAATAATAGTAAAAATAAAGCAGTATACTTGTGTATCAAATAATGGTACAGCATTGTGAAAGCATGGTACAGCATATGCAAACATGTTAATAAACAGAGGCCTATTAAACTTTACTTATAATGGAAGGAACCTTTTCAGTTAAACAGTAAGAAATGATGATGAGGGCAGAGGAAATTAGCTACTTAAGAAGTTGAAATATGTACCCAATTTACAATCTGGGTCTACAGTGTGTGTTATATGTGAAGTAATTTCAAGTGTTAATATGTGCTGGCCTTAAACAATGTATTTACTTAACTCATTTGTGTAAATTCAGACTTGGGGTGTTTTCTAGGCTTTGAGAACAGGAATAAAATATTTTTCTAGTCGTCAACAGCTCTCATAAGTTCTGGTAGTTACTGTATATGGTCAAGTACACTGCTGGAATCAGGTAAATATATTTCTGAGGTTGAGGTAGCCAAGTGTTTGAAATAATATCAAGAAATACAGAAATGTTCTCTTTAGTTCAATAGGAAATCATTATAAGGAACACAGAAAGTGGCCAAAATTTAAGCAGCATCCAATGTTTTTTTGAACTTTCAGTACAGTATATTGTACCATACACTGAAAAACCTAGTGGCAAATACGCACTTTTGTATATGATAGAAGTAGTAACAAAATAAAACTTTCAGCGTGTCAGAGGTGGGACTCAAAAGCTAAAGTTGTGTGTGGGGTGTAATACCGGCCTGTTTATTTGAAGAGGCCTGACAGACATTTACATCATTTAGTTATCATTACAGTTAAAGGTGGCACAATTCTGCACTTGTAAAATGTGCAACGTGGTCAAGTGAATGCAAAGAAAGAAAATAAAACTGGCACGTAAATCAGCCCTATCAAGGTAAATCACTCCAGATTTATAAGACAACCCATATGTTTAATTTACTAATTGCAGTAAATTACACATTTCTTTCTTTAAAATCTTGTCCATTTATTTATTTCAATCAAGTGAAAGCCAGCATCTTCATCATTAGAAAATAGTCGAAAATACAGTACTCCATGCATTACTATGCATGCTATTTTTATTTTTAATTTTTTTTAGCTAGAAGAAAAAAGGATTGTTAGCTCTTTAAAGGAGAAACATTCTTTATTTCCTATCATTATACTGCCTGTCAAGCTGAACCCATTACAGGAAAAGTCACTCTAATTCACCACAGCCTCATAAATAATCTGTATAAAGCTAGACATACTAAAAAGTATAACATGGCAATCTCAACAACAGAAAATGGGCTGATCATATTTGAATGGTCCCCTGTCGGCAGGTATAACAGCTATACAGGAGAATGGTTTAACCTTTGAGCCTGCTGTTTCTCGAGAAGCAAAAACATTTCCATTAAGATGCACTTCAAGCAGAGCTATATATTTTTTTTCAATATCTCTACCAAAAGTTGCTGTTGCAGTATGTTGCCTTGAAAGATTAAATTAACACTGGACTTACTGATAAACCACACTGCAGCATAAACTTTTGTCTACTTGACTTTCATGGGAGTTTAACCTGTAAAGGCAGTGTGAAGCAGCCATACTGTTCAATATACAGTTTTAGTTATTTACTGATGCATTTATTTAACTAAACAACTGAGATGAGATGCAGATCAAACTCTTTTACTCACCACGCACAATTTAACATATATGGACTTCCTTGTATCAAAACGGAAATCCACTCCCGACTGTCGCATCCGGTAAAGGCGCTCCACGTGGAGTGCAGGATGCGCCCTATAGCCTGGAAGTCGCCTGTTCGAGTCCAGGCTCTTCCACTGCCGACCGTGGACGGGAGCTCCCAGGTGGCTGTGCTCAATTGGCCGAGCGCCGCCCCTGACGAGGGGGGTTTGAGGGCTTAGGTAGGTCAGGGTGTCCTTGGCTCACCACGCACCAGCTACCCCTGTGGTCTGGCCAGATGCCTGCAGGCTTGCCTGTAAGCTGCCCAGAGCTGCGTTGTCCTCCGACACTGTAGCTCTGAAGTGGCTGCATGGTGAGCCTGCAGTGGGTAAAGAAGCGGGCGCCTGATGGCACACGCTTCAGAGGACAGCGCGTGTTCATCTTAGCCCCTCCCGAGTCAGTGCAAGGGTGAGCCTAAAAAAAAAACAATTGGCTATTCCAAATTGAGAGAAAATGATAAAAGCAATTGGAGACTACTAAATTTATATTAAAAAACAAAAACGGAAATCCAACATTTCATAATTCCTGATAAATAAATGGGGCATTCTTTCAAAGTCACAATTTCCCTCTGATGATGTTGCTTATTAACACTGCATATAACAGACTCATTCTAAAATAGTCTAAGGAAAAAAATAGATACATTGCCTCCACTATCCTTGTTAGAATGTCACTCTACCAAAAATTGAAAACATACCGATATACAAGAAAATGTACTTAAAAATGCCTGTTGCTAACAAAAATCTCTCAGGCAGTTTTGTGCCATGTTTGGTTTATGATCAGGTCAGACAGCAAGACAACTGCTAAATATACTTTCACTATAAGACCATTTATTATACAGCTAAGTGTTGCAACACTACATTTTGGTTGGGAGTTTAAGCAAAGGACATCATATAAATTCTGAGCAGCAATGTGTGAGCTAACAAAGCAGTCAATCTATAAATTGTATATTCAAGATTTCCTCACACGTTGTACATTTAAACTGACATCAGCTGGAATTGAGAATACAATGTTGTGCTGCAGTGACATTGTATTTCACCTAGCTTTATTTGGGCAAGATTGCAAATATATCACATTTTAACCCTGATATGCACAAAGTACAGAGCACATCTGTTAGTTGGTATAGCAACAGCTCCCTACCAAAGAAAACATAGCCTTTGAACACAAAGACACAAATAATGAAGGTTGCAATTCTGAGATAACAATAACATCTGGGAACAAAAAAGAGCACCATAAATTTAGGAAACAGTAAAAAAGCTATTCTGTCCTTGTGAATGGCCAGCGTGATGATCAATGCATCATTGTCAAAATACCCATCCTTTTTCTTCTCACCAGGCTTGGATTGGAAATCGTAATACAGTTTTCAAATGGGAGTCAATGATCTGGCTTTTCCACTTCCCCTTATAGTTGTGTTGAAAATGCACCTTCATTTAAGTTAAATATCTCAGGACAAAGGATGTTCACTATGAAAACAAACTGAATTTAAAAGTTAAAGGAAAATCTGAAACACGTGTATTTAAACATAGTGTGATTATGACATCATTTTTTTCCTAACTAAATTAAACAACCCTTCATTTGTTACAGTGGAAAATAGGGCTGCAGTTCTGATCTGAAAGTTTTATATTGACAATGTAGTCACTCACTTGCCTTTCGTGCAAGTCACTGCTTTCCTCCCGAGATTCCAGCCTGAAACAGGTCCAAATTACGATACTGCTAGATACAAGATGCACTTACTAAAGCAAGAGATTTAGACAATCAACATTCTGCTTTCCAAATACTTCCACAAGAGTCTGACCATCAGACACAATATGGATCAATAAATATGTATTACTTGTCTTGACGCATGTGCATCAACATATGAAATTAACTGAATAAGTAGGAGAAAAGCAAAAGGCAAGTGTATGTTAATAAACTATAATAATAAAGTAACTTTGATTTGATTACGTTTTGCAAATGAACAGATATTAAAATACTTGTCTAAATTTTGAACGGATAAATAAACTACAAAATGATATGCAAATGTTAGATTTCGAAATGTCACATTTTCCAATTTTTGTCAGTGCTTTAATGCCGCAGCTAATGTCAGCGGCACTTATCACTTTTATCTTTTACAACAAAGTTTCACAAACTTTCTTGACTCTAGGCCTCCCAATTACATTAGACATCATGACCAATTAACTTTTTTTTGTAAAAAAACAAAAGGGTTCTAGACTTTTGGTAAAAACACAAAATTTAACTATTTACGGCAATCAGAAATTGTAGCTGAAAACCAGCAGTGTAAACTTTAAAATCATGTTTTTAACAGCTCGACAATGTTGATGGGAAAATCTATAAAGGAACCTTCAACATGGCAGTTTGCCTAGAAGAAAAAATAGATGGAGACAAAAAAGCCTTTCTTGTGCTATTTCCCATAAACACACCACAATAACAGCAACCCAAGTGCAACGGGGGCTGGAACTTTACCAATGCTTTCAAATCCTTAGGGTGGGTGTTATGTTGCTGAGGCAGAATTAACTTCAATTAACATTCACTGTTAAAATCACTGAAGAGGTATTTGCGACACAATGGTCCTCTTGCACAGTATGGTATTTCAACTTAAGCTTTAGCACATTACTACACTGATGTAGATTGTATTTAATATAGCCAACATCTGACTGGTACAATGCTGTACATTTCATTGAATTCATATTTCATTTTCTGTTTACCCACAATACATTTTTTACATAAACCTGAATAAACATATACAGTATCTATTTAGCCCAATGTCTGAGGACATACTGCACTGCAATATCAATTTCATGCCATATAAAGCTACACAAACATGCTGTACTATTGAAGCACCTCTGGTAGAATTGTACCAGATGGAGGTAACTGATCAGCTTGGACAACTTATTACTGTGTGACCAAGTGATCCAATTCTGACCTCATTTCCATTACTAGGCCCCATTCTTAAGGAAAGACTCACCAATTGGGCATGTTCTGTTTGAGCAGGAAGGAGAGGCTTTTAATTTAACATTATTACACTGCTGCCAGCAGACTTGATGTCTAAAGGCTGATGTCAGCGCCATTACAGCTCTGCTACACTATGTGAAAATCACATTTTTCAATATTATGTGCTATATACTATGTATAAATTTATATATAATATATATATAATATATTATATATATATATATATATATATATATATATATATATATATATACATATATATATCCAGATAACTACGTGTGTAAGCCCTCTAAATATGCTGTACAGGCTTTTTGTCAGCGGGTGCAGTACTAGAATGAGTTTATAACACATGGGTGTTACAAACAACCCCAACTGTACTATAAGACTAATAAAGCAAAGACAGCCCAGCTCTTAGCTGGAGTTCAACAAAGAGAGGGATGAGGCTGTCTGCACTGTCATGTTATTTTTGTGGGTTCATTCAGCAAATTTAATTTCCCCCCAAAGTCTCAGCCTTAACATTTGGATTTGTTTTTTGATATCAACACACCGCATACATATTTCTACCATATATAAACTTGTCTTTCATATCTCTAAGACTTTTTACAGATAACCACTGATATTACACATGTTGCAAGGCTAGTCATGTGATTTATCCAACACCAACAACTTCAGCAGTTACATCAATATACTGCTGCCTCTCTAGTAGTAAATAAAAGCAGAAGTCCGATAAAGCAGACCCCAAACAGCCACATTATTATCGAATAATTCTAATAATAATGTGTAAACATCAAATGCATGGCTGTCCTTCATTTAGCAGCTAGCTGTGGGAAGGCGGCATTGCGGGAAGAACTGAATTAAATGCAATCCTTTCGCCACCGATGAAGGAGCCCCAGCCAAGGCGAGAGTATTGGCAGGCGACTGCCACGGGGGAGCCTGCGGCTGGCCTGGCTCACTCTCTACCGGCGTGAAATGAAGATTGCTCGGCTGGGGACACTGAGAAGAAATTGGATAAATATAAATAAGAAAAATACACTCTGAGAACACTGAGATTTCAGTGAAGAACTGCCACTATGCTACACACAAACTGTTATTCAGACTGATTTCTCCACTGAATGCAGACGCAAGTGTTGAAAAAGAGCATTCATCTTCTGCTAGAACAGCTTCCCACAATAAGAAACAATGGTAAACAGTCCTAATTTGGCAATCAAAGATGTTAGCTCAAACTATGAATTATACAACACTATTTATAAGAAACAATTATTTTATGCATTAGTGGATGATCCTTGTAAATAAAAATTATAAAAAAAATAAATAAAATGCAAGACTGCCGTTTGTTGCAAATGATTTTAAATGAAATATTTCTGCTGAAATATGCAATAATGATGCAGTCGTATCAAATAGCTGACATTACTGCAGCATCATTGCATCTGAACTGAGCCCCACTCTGCTGCTCCTTTTTCATTTGTAGCTAGATTGCGACAATGTGGTGACCAGCAAGATAAATTCTAACTACAACTCCTCCAGCCCCAGCAAAAACTTAAATTCACCATTGGTGGAAAAGATTAATCACAAACGTACCATCACAAGCACCTACTAAAGATAAATGATCAAGAATGAATTGGTTTAATCTGGAGTTAATCACACAAATTAAATTAAAATTAAACGCTAATTAACATTGCATGCGTTAGTATGATTAGTAAATGGGGAAAAAAGATAAATTTTCCTTACTATTGGATTGAGCTTGAGAGCACAACAAACTAAACTATATTGTACTTTACCTCGAAACAGTAGCAGAGGATTTAATAACTGAACAGTCCTTCGATTAGCATCCCACAGAGTTCAGTAGAGTCGGCCAAGTACATTGTTCTATACTTGGCACATAGAAGCCATTATAATATTGTGTCAAAGGGTACACTATAAACTAACAAAAGTGAATGAACCCATATTACTGTAATCAGGCAGGTTGTGTGATTGTTCTTCTGCCAAATCAGGGACTGAGTATCTGTGAGAGATTGAGGTCTTATCTGGCTCTGTTTGTACCACTGGTTTTAAAGGTCTTTTTTGCCACGCTGCTGCAGCAGAAATTGACATTTGCTTGGAAGTGGTATCACTATCCCAATTCTACTTCAAACAATGACAAGTTCAGAGACCAGTTAATATGCCACAAATTATAAGCAATAGATCAAATATTTCTGGGGTTTAAAACACCCAAACAAACACTCTCTGCAGTCTTGAATCATTGAATCCACTCCTGAGTATGAATGTTGACAACATTTTGATATTTTTCTGGTATGTGTAAAAAAGTGAAGCGTGAAAGCACAATAAATTGCCCACTGACAATGCTAACACCTGACAATGCTGTGTCCTCACTTTGCTAAATAGTAGACATATAGTACTGTATTTATCTTACAGTACAATGCCACTGAAACTCTGTAGGCTATTGAGGTAAAAGGCTGTGGACTGTGATGATGGAAAGATAATTGTATTTCCAAGACCCATATGAAACCTAGCTTAAATATAGGACTGATCTTTCTACATAAAAGGTCTGGAAACAGCATGCACACCATGACATTTTAATAGGCTCTGGTCTGGTCTGTTTACAAAAAAAAAGTTCACCCTTTCACATCTACTGTTCAATGTTGCTGGCAAAACAAGTGAACAAGTTATTGTTCCCTAGTAATTTGGTACCAATATTGAGGGGGTAGGACATTTTCTGAATCAACTAATCCAATCAAATTGAGGAAGTAAAAAGTAGGCAACACACAAAGCAACCCACTACCTATAGGAGTGCACTGTCTAATACGTAATTATAATATTATGTTCTACAACCACTACATCTAGTAAACGTAAGGATTTTATATGATGAGCCCAGTACACTGGAAGAATGACCTGCTTTCTTTCTGAATAGATTTTATGTATTGTCAATGTCAGTGGAAGGATCTCAATGGAAATCAAGGCTTAGGTCGGCTGACTGCGCAACAGCGACCCCTGTAGGCTGGCCAGGCATCGGCAGGCTTGCCTGTAAGCTGCCCAAAGCTGTGTTGTCTTCCGTCGCTGTAGCTCTGAGGTGGTTGCACGGTAAGTCTGGAGTGTGAAAAAAAGCAGTCGGCTGACAGCACACGCTTCAGAGGACAGCGTGTGCTCGTTTTCGCCGCTCCCGAGTGCAGGGGTAAATAAATAAATAAAACTAGAACTGTGGAACAAGACAACCAGTTTTTAGTCCAGAAGTTGTTTTTTTTTTGTCTGAATCTGAAGTCATCTGTGGCCTGCCCTTGCATAGTTTTGTGATTTCAGAAGACTTGGTAATAACATAAATAATATTGTATTCAGTTTCACTGATTTCCAAAAATGAGACAAGTACTAAGAAAAAAAAAGAAAAAAAAAAGAAAATGGAAAAAAAAATGAGAATTTTTTTTTTTTTATTTTAGCCTCAGACAAATATGGTATGTGAGACCCCAAACTACATCATGCATTTACAACTCAACAAGATGTAACCCTGTTGTATTAAAATAAGAGACACTTGAACAGTGTCTCAAGATCGAATGTGGGGTTTATTGGGAGTGAAATTGCAGCACAGATTCAGTTTTCTCCTCCAACCTAATTAAAAAAAAAAAAACAAAAAAAAAAACAGAAAACTGCCTCACTATACTCTGGCTTGATTTTAAAGTGAGCATGTGGAAACACATCTAGAATCTCACATAGATCCCTAAGATGGAATGGAAGCTTCATAACTCTTTTTCTGTACTAGACTACAGCCAGAAATAACATGCTTCCCTCAACCTTTTGCCCTCACCTTTAGCTCTCTCTATAAAAAGTAATGTACAAAACAAGCTGCCATATACTTGAAGTGTTCTGGAAATATTCCCAGTTACCTTTTCATTTAGAACTAATTTGAAGCTTGGTCAGCTCAAACTGTTGTTAAATCAATTGGGTTGTTTATCCAGCTGTGATTTTTGTTTTAACAAGTAGAAGAACAGTGGTATTTCGTTGATCTTATGAGGAGCCAAATGGATAATATGTATTATTTTACATTTACTCTCATATATATATATATGATATGACTGGCAGGTGTGGCTTCAATGTTGTCAAGTGAACTAATATTTTGGCAACAAGGAAAAAAAGGTTTTGTTTCCATTAAATATTTGTAACCTTAGATTGGTTGGCCTTGAGGGAGCTGTTCTTGCCAGCTCCTCAACGTCTAGCCTCCCTTTGCAATTAATATTATACAACTATTTCACATGGCGATACCTCCAGCGTTTCTGACTTCCAAAAATGATTAATAAAAATCATGTCATAATGAATTCAGGCCACAACAGCACCACAGAATTGTCCCAGTTAGCCATCTTTCAATGGAGGTCATGGGTATGAAACACGTTTAAGCCTTCACCCAATGCTGGTTTGTTATAACACAGTTTTTTTTTTTTTTTTTTAATTTAGTAGATTCTGTATACTTATTGGATTTGTCTTTGTAATTCTTGATGGATTTGAACACCAAGTTCAAAATCCCATTCAAAGAACCACAAGATATATGCTATGAAAAATCTTCAACCCTAGTACTATCTACATTTCTGCACAACCCTAAAGGCTAAGCTTCCTTATTCTAAACCGTCCTATCAAATGACAGTTACACAAATTAAATAGTCTCCTTTAATGAACAATGAATTCAAAACAAAATTTAAGGATAACCCTTTTAGGAATGTATATGTACAGTATGCCCCAATCCAGCGACAAAAACACAATTAAAAAAGTGGGAGATGACACAGTAGTAACCCTATCTGGTTTCATCAGCAGGCTCCACTAGCACACTCATAGCTAATCCAGGTTCAATGCCTGACAGCAAAACAATGCAGTGCATTCACATCTACGAAAAGCTAAATAGCAAAGCTGTTGGCTCAATGCAACCTCTTTTAAAAACCTAATCCACAGCTCTGTCACATAATTAGTCACTTAAGGGTGGTCCTGCAGCCCATCACAGTTAGAACATAAGAACATAAGAAAGTTTACAAACGAGAGGAGGCCATTCGGCCCATCTTGCTCGTTTGGTTGTTAGTAGCTTATTGATCCCAAAATCTCATCAAGCAGCTTCTTGAAGGATGCCAGGGTGTCAGCTTCAACAACATTACTGGGGAGTTGATTCCAGACCCTCACAATTCTCTGTGTAAAAAAGTGCCTCCTATTTTCTGTTCTGAATGCCCCTTTTTCTAAACTCCATTTGTGACCCCTGGTCCTTGTTTCTTTTTTCAGGCTGAAAAAGTCCCTTGGGTCGACACTGTCAATACCTTTTAGAATTTTGAATGCTTGAATTAGGTCGCCACGTAGTCTTCTTTGTTCAAGACTGAACAGATTCAATTCTTTTAGCCTGTCTGCATATGACATGCCTTTTAAGCCCGGAATAATTCTGGTCGCTCTTCTTTGCACTCTTTCTAGAGCAGCAATATCTTTTTTATAGCGAGGTGACCAGAACTGCACACAATATTCAAGATGAGGTCTTACTAGTGCATTGTACAGTTTTAACATTACTTCCCTTGATTTAAATTCAACACTTTTCACAATGTATCCAAGCATCTTGTTAGCCTTTTTTATAGCTTCCCCACATTGTCTAGATGAAGACATTTCTGAGTCAACAAAAACTCCTAGGTCTTTTTCATAGATTCCTTCTCCAATTTCAATATCTCCCATATGATATTTATAATGTACATTTTTATTTCCTGCGTGCAGTACCTTACACTTTTCTCTATTAAATGTCATTTGCCATGTGTCTGCCCAGTTCTGAATCTTGTCTAGATCATTTTGAATGACCTTTGCTGCTGCAACAGTGTTTGCCACTCCTCCTACTTTTGTGTCGTCTGCAAATTTAACAAGTTTGCTTACTATACCAGAATCTAAATCATTAATGTAGATTAGGAATAGCAGAGGACCTAATACTGATCCCTGTGGTACACCGCTGGTTACCACACTCCATTCTGAGGTTTTTCCTCTAATCAGTACTTTCTGTTTTCTACATGTTAACCACTCCCTAATCCATGTACATGTGTTTCCTTGAATCCCAACTGCGTTCAGTTTGAGAATTAATCTTTTGTGCGGGACTTTGTCAAAAGCTTTCTGGAAATCTAAATAAACCATGTCATATGCTTTGCAATTATCCATTATCGATGTTGCATCCTCAAAAAAATCAAGCAAGTTAGTTAGGCACGATCTCCCTTTCCTAAAACCATGTTGACTGTCTCCCAGTACCCTGTTACCATATAGGTAATTTTCCATTTTGGATCTTATTATAGTTTCCATAAGTTTGCATATAATAGAAGTCAGGCTTACTGGTCTGTAGTTACCTGGTTCAGTTTTGTTTCCCTTTTTGTGGATCGGTATTACGTTTGCAATTTTCCAGTCTGTCGGTACCACCCCTGTGTCAAGAGACTGCTGCATGATCTTGGTTAGCGGTTTGTAAATTACTTCTTTCATTTCTTTGAGTACTACTGGGAGGATCTCATCCGGCCCAGGGGATTTGTTTATTTTAAGAGCTCCTAGTCCCTTTAACACTTCTGCCTCAGTTATGCTAAAGTTATTTAAAACTGGACAGGAACTGGATGACATGTGGGGCATGTTGTCAGTATCTTCCTTTGTAAAAACTTGTGAAAAGTAATCATTTAACATATTTGCTATTTTTTTTTCTTCATCTACGATTTTGCCATTTGTATCTCTTAAACATTTAATCTCCTCTTTGAATGTTCTCTTGCTGTTGTAATATTGGAAAAACATTTTGGAATTGGTTTTAGCTCCCTTAGCAATGTTCATTTCTATTTCTCTCTTGGCCTTTCTAACTTCCTTTTTGACTTGCGTTTGCAGTTCTGTGTACTCTTTCTGCGTACTTTCTTTTTGGTCCTTTTTTAATGCTCTGTAAAGTGCCTTTTTTCGCTGAATATTTTTTTTAATTGATCTATTAAACCATTTTGGCAATTTAGTTTTACATTTAGATTTGTCTACTTTAGGGATATAATTGTTTTGTGCCTCTAGTACTACATTTTTGAAGAACAACCATCCTTCTTCTGTGGGTGTTTTCTCTATTTTACTCCAATCTACTTCTGTTAGTCTCTGTTTCATACCTTCATAGTTTGCTTTTCTAAAATTGTAAACCTTAGCTTTAGTCATTTCTTTTGGGGATTTAAAAAACACTTCAAATGAGACCATGTTGTGGTCTGAGTTTGCCAGTGGTTCTCTGACCTCTGTTTTAGTTATTCTATCTTCGTTATTTGAAAAGACTAAATCAAGGCATGCCTCCCCTCTAGTGGGTGCCTTCACAAATTGTGTTAGGAAGCAGTCATTTGTCATTTCCACCATTTCTATTTCATCCTTCGCGCTACCCACCAGGTTTTCCCATTTTATTTGGGGGAAGTTGAAATCCCCCATTAGTATGGCTTCTCCTTTGCTACACACATTTCTAATGTATAACAGATTATTGTGCTCACCGTCTGAATCTGGCGGTCTATAGCATGCTCCTATTATTATGACTTTTGAATTTTTGTCCGTTATTCTGACCCATATTGATTCGGTTTTATTTTCTTTGTCCAGTTTTAACACCTGGGCTTCAAGACTGTTTCTTATGTATAGCGCTACCCCTCCTCCTCTTCTGTCCTGCCTGTCTTTCCTATACAGTGTATACCCACAAATATTAAATTCGTCCCCATCACTCTCAGACAACCACGTTTCTGTAACACCTATCACATCATAGTTACCTGTTAGTGCAGTAGCTTCAAGTTCTAGAATTTTGTTTCTGATACTTCTAGCATTTAGATAAATACATTTAATGGTTGTCTTACCTGAGTTGTTGTTCTTGTTTTGATGCAGTCTCCCTTCTGTTTTTTTGTTGATTTCTCCCCCCTTCCTTTCTAGTTTAAATGCTTCCGAACCTGCTCGAGGATCTTTTATCAGTTAAGCATACTGGGAATAAAGATTCTCGTGTAATCACAGCATTTGCCATTCAAAAGTCTTTTGATACAGTTGATGATGTTTAATAAACAGTGAAACAGTTAGATGCCAATTGATACATACCAAGCTGATGGTATGCATTTAATTGAGTAGAACTAATTGCAGAAGCTGTTAAATGTGCTGTCAAAGAGGATACATGCTGCACCCTTTCCAGTGTTTTATATTGTTTATTTATTAATTTTTTTCTCAAACCCAGTTTATAAATATAAATATTTGTACTGTTTCTCATATAGCCAATCTATATTCATTGCACATTTGTGGTTATAATAGGTGAGCCAGTAGGCTCACCTATCAGAAAAATAGGAGCCACTTGCAATATCAGTTCATTATCTGAGCATGCATTTGTACCAAAACAATTGTTGAACCACTTATAACTAAACTGAACAACAGCCAACAAAACTGGAAAACTTAACAATTTGACCATTCTGATTTATTTGGACTCTGGCTTTCATTTAGTCAGTTTAAGTTTTCAGAACCCATTTTGTTTGATCCATCATGAACATTCTGCCTCAAATCATTAAAAAGAGTTAAAACATATTTAAAAAAAAAACAAAAAAAACCATCTTGACTGAACTCTTGAGTGGAGTTTTTTGTGTGTGTGTGGCCTAATGAAAGATATTTAAAGTACTCCACACAACATAAACATTAATGGGATGTTTTAAATGAAAAAAACAACAACAAAACAATACACCATTGCTTTTTTTTCTTAGTTACACATTTGTACAAGAAGGACACTGGATATTACTCCACTTGAAGCCAAACCTGCCAGTCACACGATAGAAAAATGACAACCTCTACTTTCTGCTGGTACTTCATCACTACGGTAACGAAACAAGCAGCCCCAAACAAGAAAAAAAAAATCTGGCTGGTCAATGAATTATGTGGAAAACTACTTCAGTGAATGTTTCCCTTTAGCAGATGTACAACATAAAATGCAGACTGGAAAAGACTAATTATATTCCCCTGCTCATTCTATGACTTATAGGGAGTTCCATGCTGTGCCTTTCTTTTACATAACAGAACTATTTCTAGTTGGCTATGTGGGGACTGTGCATTCAAGTAATGCTAATGCCTTCATGCACTGAGATTCCACTTATGGTTATTAGTGTGCCCTAACCATGAGGAATTGGATTGAATGGCTGCATTGGTCATAAGGTCTTGTAACCCAAATCGATCTGTTTGACGGCCAGCGAATACCCTCTAAAAAGCCTTTATCAACTTGATTTTGCTATATCCTGGAGTCCAGCATGAGACAAGATTTATGGGACAGCTTGCATAATGAGAGATGCTGAGACACACCTCTTTACTGAGAAGCTAAAAGATACAGAGCAGAAAACGTGTACCCGCACTCCTTGGGTTACTGCAGGGAATGGTTTGGTAATAGTGGTCACGTTACTGAAATGGCGCAAAATGTCATTTGTTCAGGATGTGCATTAATCAAGTCCGTCAATCAATGCACAAAGTGTTTTTTTTTAATTTTTTTTATTTTAGTTCCTAGAAATTACTGTGCCATTCGGCTCATTTATATAAATGTAATTGCCCCCCAAAATAAATCCCATCTGTTCACTTCACATTATTCACAATCTAGCATAATGGTTTGTAAAAAATGCTGGTCCCAAAGTTTCCACAGTACAACTTAAATGTCAGACTAAGTCGTGTTAACCATTGATTGCAGCTATTAAACTGGCTTTAAACATATATAAACATATATAAATCTGGTTTCATATAAAACTATGTAACATGACTTGTGATGCATTTACTCCACTATAAACTGTGCAATCAAACCAAACATAAACAGCTCCTTATGTGCTAATGAATGTGTACAGTTAACATGCTATATTTCATTAATTCCATGGTAAACAAACAAAAAACTAAATAAACAAAATGATTAACATAGCAAAGTATACACACCCCAACTATCTACACAACCCATGCACTTCCTAACAGACTGGAAACTATAATATAGACACGACTGAAACAGAATTTTCAGTTATTTAGTGTTGTATAAAGGAAGCATTCTGCTCATTTCATTATAAAATAGGAATGTTATACTAGCCATGTCTTATTTATTATCCTCATCCTCATGCAAATATATTACATTTTGTTAATACTTTGTTGCCTACCCTGCGCTAAAACTTTCATTATACTCAAGCTGGATAACAACGTGGGTATAACATATTATTCGGAATGACTTGATCTTGCCTCCACTGAACCCTTTAAGATAACAAGAGAAGAGGATGCGCTTCGGAAGGTCATTCAATGTCAGTGAATGAAACAGATTATAACAATGCATGCAGTCAGAAAGCAGACATTGTAAAAGCAACAATATATTTCTAAGCACTTCAATTTGTATTGCTAGCATTAGTGGCTTATGAACAAACCTTCAGTGAGCAAAGAAGTGAACAGCAGCAATTTCCTCTAAATTGGGTTTGCTTTGCTGTGCCTGCTTGCAATCTCTGTGGAGGAGCTGTGGTATTTTCCCCACAACCGGGAAACCCTGTCTGAGTTCATGAAAAATTCATTACACAGCCTCTTTTTATCTCTATATAAGTTCTGTATAACCATTTTTCATCTCCTTACACATTGTTTTACCTGGTGCAGGGAGGACATCATGGGGAATGTCTGACACGACGGTTATAAACTAATGCTACAATAGCGTTCATGTATCAAACATACAATATTCTTTTTTTTAAAAGGCATGTTTACTTCCTATATTCATGTAATAATTGTGCAGTGGAACAGCTGTAGTTATTTTTGCCATATTTGTTCATGTTGTTTGCAGCATTTACTCTATGCATTTGATCTCTATGAAAAGTTTTATGATGTGAACATTTGAGGCCAAAACACGTAAACAAAAATCAGTTTTGGCTTCCACAGCTGTCATCGCTTGTCAGCTCAATCAGAAACCCTTAACAGAACACAACAAAAACATATGTCATCTATATTTTTAATGCAGTATGTTGAAATCTTTAAATCTCAGGTAAAAATCATTGAGCATACAATAATTGACACCAATAGATGGAACGCTGGTCTAAAATCCATTCCTATAAGATAAGGTATATTCATTTCTCTGCTGGTCTGAGGTTGTATACTGTACCATCTCTCACTTTTGTTTGGTACTGAATGGAGGTGATTAAGAGATGATGCTAAGGTGCAGCCTTGGCCTTCTTTCAAATTATGGTTAATTTTTCAGTCAGTAAAGGAAAGGGCTGATATGCTCCGCATGAGTTTAACATGAAGTATGTCTGTTTGTCTCCAAGGGCAGACGTGCTATAGTAACAAATAACATTTAATATCCTGGGGACCTGGGTTCCACAGCAACTCTAATAGATCTTCATAAATATTCATGGCATATTAACCCAGGAAAGAAAACACATTAGGATGAGAGTTGTTTTCGCACAATAATACAATTAAGAGATAGAAAGTCCGTGACCTCTTCATTTTAGTTCCACTCTCACAGATGTGCCATTATGTTTTGCAGGGCTTTTCCACATTTGCAATGCCTTCTAGTGTTACAATACATATATTATGCTTTTTTTTTTTTTGCTTCCATGTCGACATACATGCACACAAATGCAGACAGCAGGTTGGGAATTTGCAGCTCCCCTTGTTCAATAAATATCTACAGTAAGTATGTCGTAATAGATAATACTGCCATCTAGGTGTCATGTTTTAATGAACAGTATCTCCTGTGTGCTGTGACACCCTGAATATTACTTATTTACGCCAATACAGGTACCACACTGAGGGCCCTATTAAACATGGAACACAGAAGAACATTGTTTTTTCTGAAAGGAATACAACCATTAAATGGAATAAAACCAGCATGACTTAGAAAGATGACACAGAATGCAGGCACACAATTAGTCATGTTTAACAATTTATGATGCATAAAATAATAATTAAAAAATCTGTCTGTCAAAAGAAAACAGAGTTAAGAATGTGAAAGAAGCAGCCATACCCGTATTACAGATGTCCTACAGAGCTTACAATTTGCATGCATTTGATCTAGAATACACGTTTCAAAGCACTGGGTCAGGCACCTGCTGTATTTCTTGGATAATGTATGCATAATGTATTTCCTAGCTTTAGGACAACAGAGCAGATGAGTAGCATTCTCCTCAGTGACACATTCCTGAGACTAATAGAAATCTCTTTCCCTTTTCCTGGTATCGGTTTCACACATTTATGACTAATTTTACATGTAAATACCAGACATCTGATTTTTTATAATTTGTGAACCAGCTTACAGAATCTCTATGTTGGGTTATGGAATATAAAACTGCAAACTCAGTGGTACTAAATTACACCATATATAGTATTATATATTGTAGCACGTAGCCTTATGGTTGAGGGTTACTTTTCACCCTACACACAGTGAGACAGACACAGAACTGAGTTTTAACAGCACTTGCGTGCACTTTTTTTTTTTTTATTATTTACAACAACAAAGAAAATAAACATAAAACTCCTAACTTCTCTTCAGAGAGCTTACTGCAACTTTCTCCGTCCTCACTACTGTGCTGGACGGCTAAGCTGTTTACCAGCAAAAGAAAACAAACACTTTTTTTTACAAACACGTTCACACACAGTACCTCATTCTTTGAGCTTGTACACTCTGTACTCCGAGTGCACATGGCTTTTCCTGTCATCCACCCTGACTGCAGGGTTTCCCCTGTCTTTATGCAAACTACAGGAGCGGACTTTTTGGTGTATCACGTTTTTTTAATGCATTTTTCTCCACTGATTTGGCAGCTAGGCACCTGCACTTTTTTGACTTTTCCTAAATATACTGTAGCGGGCACGGGGGAAGGCAGCTGCATGGCTGGTAGGTGACGTAATCACATACAAAGACATAAGCCTGATATACACTCCTTGCAAGAGAGGCGGCTCTTTTGGACAGCGGTATCAGTGGTATGCTTCAGTGCGAGAGGTCCCGGGTTTGCGCCTGCCCTCCGCCTGCAAGTGGATTGCCTTGCCCTGTGTAAGGCGCCTGCCTGCGGGAACCGAGAACGCTACAATATATATTAAACATCTCAAACCATCAGTAGACCCAGGGTTGTAGAAACTATAATACTTTATACCTAGAAGTACCGTATCATCAAAACATGGTCATGTTTTTTACTAATGTAATAAGTCAACATTAGGATCACTCATTCACTCATTTTTATAAAATTTAAATCACCTTATAAATCATTTAAACTGTAAAAAAACAAAAAACAACAAAAAAAGACAAGTTGGCTACTTCCTTCATAATTATGTTATCTCTGATACGTAATTGTCTATTTGAGTCCTTATACTTTATACCTCAGAATTAGTGATTGAGTGTTTTGATGGTATGCATGAAATAGCATTGGTACAGTAGCTGAGCCTTGTCAGGTTTTGTTATGAACTGTCATGTACACCACTGTCATGCACACCACTTAAAAAAAGTGTCAAAATACGTAGAGGCAAACACATATAAACTGGGCCTCAAGAACGTTTGGTCCACTGCCACCATACACAGGAAAATAACGCAGGTGTTGTGTAGTATTTTCTGACTGAATCCCTTGTTGCACTGACTGAATCTTCTGTAGACTTGAATACATTCTATTTTACATCTAAAGTTAGGAATGATTGTTTAAAGTATTGGATGATATGCTTAATTGCATGTTACCACAGCTAATGATGTGAAGAGAATAGTAAAACTCAAACTGTTTTCCCCATGCAGATAAACTGTTTTCAGCTGTGAGTCCTATTCTACATCACCACCTCCAAGTGAACAGAACATCACCCCCTTCTGGCACGAGAACACTATGTTTTAATTCCCTATCAACCCATTAAATTGAAGCAGCTTTTTGACATCGACTCTCATGTACATCATTAACTAGGCTGACACTGATTTCACATCGAGGAGGGAGACAGTATGTAGGTTTAGTAGCAAGGGAAGCACTATGAACATAGAGATGAATTGATTCTTTTTGTGTCAGTCTAAATTACTAGAGATGTGTGATCCAGTCCAGATTAAATCAAGACTGTAATTTTAGTGACAGCATAAAAAAGCACAAATACCACAGCTTATACATGTCTGCAGCTGTTCCGTGGCTAGTATACCTAATTCACTACAACAGGGCATCAAGACAAGATTAACTCACCTGTTTGTCCTGTGGCAGCGTGACAGGATGAAATCCCTGTCAATGCACAGGTGTGTGTGGGGAATATTGTTTGACAGAGAGTACAGGAATAAATTAAAAAAAAAAAAAGATGCAAAGCTGGTACATTTGTATCTCAGAGAAATGGGAGAAATGGATAAGGACACAGAACGTCTGTACAGCACTGAAAAACTATGTTTAAAAAAACCCAACTGTACTGCCGAACCTTGTCTTCTTTAATATTAGCATCACAAGGGTATCCATGTATATAAAAAATACATTACAGGAAAATTACAGGAAAACAATTCCATCTCAGGTTTCTGACATCACAGAAACCCTAGCTGAAATTATTTTCCTGTAAATCACTGAAGCCTATCTATTATTTAGAAGTACATGTAAAGGGCTGGTGGATGTCGAGTGATGATTTAGGGCCTCTGATCTCAGTTTGGGAGTTAATATATTTGCATGTTGTATATCGTGGTCTGTTGCATGGGACTGTGCCTTTTAAAGGTTCTGCAGAAGATTACTACATTTTAGAGAAATGCAACACACTTTGGTCTTCATTTTGCAGTTACCAGATATAGGGACACAGGATGAAATGGTACACTCTTATACTGTATGTTTACCACAGTATTTTTGCAGTTTTCCCATGCTTTTCACATGGTTATACTATGCCAATGCATTTACCATGGTTTACCATGTTTTTTTTTTAATATGCTTTACCATACCTCTCTGTCCTTTACATTGCTTTCACTATCCTTATACATTTTGCTATGCTTTACTATGGGAATCATTTATAAGGGTAGAAGCCCTTCTCTGCCAATGGAAATTAAAGCACTTGTGTGCAATACAGGGACCTGCATTAAAGCCACTGCCAACGGAAAACCAGCATTCACTGTATTTTTGAGATCCAACCTCTACGCTTTAAAATACAATCATTTAATATTATAATCTATAACGCTCCAAAAACCTACTTTTCCAAGAGACAGATATAAACAGATTTTGTTTCATCTGAGGTAGAATGAACATTGATTTTCTACTGCATTGTGTAACATGGTCTTTTATCAGTATTCTGCTACTTTCATAGAAATACATAAACTGAAACTGTTCTGTGTTTGTGTCTGTGGTTAAGAAGACACCAACTCATTTAGCTGTGCAAAATCTCATAATGAATTACAATAACATTATAAAAAATAAATACAACTAATAATAATAATAATAATAATAATAATAATAATAATGAATGAGCACCACACAAAGATCAATAGGTTTCTATTGTTCCATTAACGGATTGTGTAGTGTAGATATTGTATGTAGCAAATAGGTTCCTTACTGCTTGCAGCAATTACTATTTGAAGGTCACTCCCTGCTATTAAACCAAGGCTGGCAGAGCTGTAAGAGAGGACAAGACATCACCTGGCAGTGATTATTTATTTGGTATCAGACTAACATACCTTCATTCAAAAGAATAACCTGGAGAATGTTTTCTGCTGTTTTAACTGATCAACAAATATAGAGAAAAGGCAATTACATTTTGAATATCTGTTTAAGCCCTTAAATACTGCTGTTAAGGTTTTGGGGAAACAATTTTTGAAGAGGTGGATAACCTTCAAAACACATTTACATCTCATTGGCTTTTTCACAAGTCCCTCAAGAAAATCCTCTAACATCACAGTAGTTTTTTTTTTTTTTTTTTTTTTTTTTTACTTGCTGCTTATGAGTGATCACCTCATAAAAAAGAGACACTTCATCTTGCCACCTGTATGAAAACCATTAGATATATAAATTAAATTAAAACCGTCACCATTGTAGCAAAATACCTATTGGGCATATTACAAAAGGTTTGTAATTTAAATACGATTTCTCCCTGATAGATAAGCAGTTCAGTCTTCTATATTATAGTGGCACATTAGGGCAGACCATTCATATACAGTACAGGGTGCTCACAGAATTCTAGAACACAGTACTTGTACACACAGTACAACCGCTCCATTGATGGACCCATTTATTCACGCTGTTATTGACTGTTTAAAGTACTGTATACAGTAAATCCCTAACACTATAATTAATTCAAGAGGTCCACTAGGAATAACAAGTCTCCATTAAGCCGATTAGAATGCTTAGCGTGTTGCAAGCACAGATCATTAGCTCGCAGAAACAAATCTGCTACACCCACTATGAAAGGACCTTCACTGTCAAAGCTGAGCATCATATTATGTACAGAAGAGGAGCTCTGTGTAACAGTGCATGGGAAAGCATGGCACTTAAGAGATCCTTATTCAGTCTTAGGCTTAATTATATCTCTCTATCAGCATTATAGGTGCTTTTTTTATCTCTGTAATTAGGAAGCACTTCTTGCCACCCCTGTGCCAAAACTCAATCCAGACGGACAAAACAGTGCAGAAACAGCACCATAGGATAAGCATCAGTAGCCCAAGAGCAATTGGAAATGACTGTACTACAGTCCATGCATTTGCCGTATTTCTTCTTCTTTTTTATTATTTATTATTAATATTTATTATTTTCCCCAACACAACTTAGAATAGGTCAGATACAAAAAAATAGATGTTATTCATCTTATTTGTAAATTCAGTTTTTTTGTTTTTGTTTTGTTTTTTAATACAGCAAGGTACAACTGTGTGTTGTTAAATACAAACGCATGTTGAGTGCTCTGAAATATCTAAGTCAGAACCTTCTGACACTCTACACTGTGATTATTTCTGAGATTCAATATAAATTGTTTATTCCTTAGTAAACCTAGGAGCCACCTAACATGACAAAAAAATCCGAAGGGTGCTGAATTACATTTCCAATTAATCTGCATTGTCAATTTGAAAACAAAAAGGACCTCAATTTAGACATGGTCTTTACACAATTCTGATATATCTAGGAGTAACCAGACTTTTTTTTTTCTTTACCAATTATACAGATGCTTGTCATGTAGCAGAAAGTTTATGTTTACCCCCTCAGGAAATACCATTTATATTTATGCTAAGAAATTATAATAGAACTTAATCAGTTTTAGAAACACAATTAATGATGCAGTCCATTAAAAGTTTGTGTGTGTGTGTATATCTATATCTACACACGATTCAGTACCGTCAGCCAATCACCTTCCAGCTCTACCGGGCTCTCATAGATGGTAGATGCCCCCTGGAACGTCTCAGCACCAACTGAATCAAATTTAAAATCAATCTGCGTGTATATAATGAAAGCTCAATTCGCAGCTATTGGACAGCAAATGTTCAGCAAAAACACAATTGGTCTAGCATACTGCAGTGCCTACAAAGGTACCATGAAAGGTTCCTGTCAGGACAACTGAGGAAGTCGGCACCTCCAATCACATTTTTAAGTAACAAAAACGCTTATTCACTGCCAAACATGAACTACGGTGTTGGGAGAGGATTATTCATTGTTTTATTAAGAATAATATGATAACCAATCAGATTGCAGTGTCCTGACAGGAACATTTGGCGGTACCTTTGTAAGGACAGCAACAATACTACCCTCGGCTGGAACCTCCAAACAAGACTCAAAACCAACCAATCAAGCAATGAATCCTGTTCCTGTTACTATGACACCAGCCAATCCACTCCCTGTCAGCTCAAATGACACTCCACGGACTAGTCAGTAATTGCGCAAAACCCTAACAAGTTAATACAAAACAAAAATCAATTTACTAAATAAAAACTAATTGTTTTTCTCTTTATATGTATGTCATCCTTGCTTTTTATTTAAAAAATGTTCGGGACTATTTTCTTAAAATGTTTTTACTCAGTGGAAAGGTACCCGACGAATTAGTACAAGTTCAAGGTAAATCTAAGTTTTAAGGTGTTTTGTTTTTTTAAAAAAGAAAACAATGTTAAAAATCATTTTCTAATCGCGACAGTGCCCTCTCGATGATGGCTCTACCCTGTGATAGCTGACCTTGACTTTTGCTACCGCCCTCGCCTTCGGCTCGTGATGCATAACTACTATCGCGGTCAACTAACACACGGTACAGACATCCTCGACGGGCACTATCGCTTAATTAAAAAATCTACTCAATATTGGTGACAAAATATAAAACATTAGTTGACTGCTAATGCAGTCAGTTCCAATCACTCAATCCATATTTTAAACAAATAGTCAGTGCTGTAAAGAATACATACCTATCAACACAATGATTTCTCTCTTGACTTGACCCATTATTTAAAGTCCACTCTGATAGCCAATATCTGCAATTCTTATCAATCCTATTCACTGAAAATGCTTACCATCTGTCAATATTGATCCAGCAAAATGTAAATGTCAAGCCATATTTTAAAATAAACATTAAACTGTTTACCAGACTTGCTGGGAGCATGAAGGTTTCACAATTATTTTGATGACTATTTTAAAGAAATGTCTGCTGCCCAACATGAAAGACAGGCTCCAGCTTCTATTACACTGCAAATCCAATTAAATAGAGCAATGTACTTCGCCCCATAGATCTCTATATTTACCAGCCATCAGCAGAAAGATTAAATGCGGGATCCACAGGTGCTTGCCTCTACTCTTTACTTAGCTTAAATTCATTCATTCTAAAAAATAAAACTGAGACATGGATGAGGAAGAAGATCCTAGAGACTATTAGATTTACAGATCAACTCCTAAATACTTTCTAAAAAGATAGGAGTAAAATTAAAGTGTACTCTGACTTTTGCAAATTGAGGAATAAAGCTCAAAGAGATATTAAAAAGGCAAAATCTGATTATTTTAGTGATTAAATTATTAAAAACAAGACTAATTAAAAAAAGAACTGAAAAGGCTGGGTTACATCTAATAATCAGTCTAATGTGGTTTTGGAACTTGATCGTGAACTTTATTATGATTCTAACAAGGTGGCTAATGTTATGAATACTTAATGGGCGAATATGGCTTCTAAGATGGTTAACAAATTACCAAGTCCGCCTGAAAGACTTTTATGGAACTACAGGAGTTGTGCTAAATAGTTTTAAAATACAACCTGTATGTGATAGTTTAATATAGGAACAACTTTGTGGTGCCAGTGAACTAAAGGTTCCTATTAAATTTATTGTAAACTTATCTATTACCAGAAATACTGTACCTGATGATTTTAAACTCTCTATAAGAAGAACAAAAGAGAGGAAGTTGGACATTACAGACCTGTCAGTATATGCAAAATATTAGAAAGATCAGATCAATTAGAAAGTTATTTAATAGTTAACAAATTATTGTATCAGTTTCAATAAGGATTCAGAGGTGTATTTTTTTTTACAGATTTTTTTTAATTCATTTCACAGATTATATTAGATCTGAAATTGACAAAGGTAACTATACAGGCATGGCACTTATAGACTTACAACAGGCTATGATCATAACAGTTTCTGTGAGAAACTAGAAGCAATGACATGCCAATAGGTGTTAAATGCAAGCTTCTACTTTATGCTGATGACAGTGCTAGTGTAGTCAATGGCTTATAGACAAAAAAACATCATTGCATTTGGGAAAGACACTATTCTGTTTAGCTCTATTTGTCATGTCATGCAATAATGTCTATATAGAAAGAAAAAGCTTGGTTAAATATCTTTGCATTATTCTGGATGAAACAATGTCAGGCGATTCTACGGCACGTGGAATTATAAAGAAAAGTAACTCTCGTCTAAATTTTTTGTATAGGCAAGCTATTTTTTTTAATGGAAAAAATTTTAAAAATGGTCTGGCAATCTTTAATTCAATGCCATATTGACTAATCTTGTTCATCTTGGTATTCAGGCCTTACCCAAAAATTGAAGAATAAATTATAAGTGGCACAAAATAAAGTAATTTGCTTTATAAAAGGCAGGACTCATACTGTCACATACTGGACAAAAATAACCAGTCAATCAGTTAAAACTAAATCATCTTTTCAAAATTCATAATCATTTATCAAGTAATTATTTACATAACAATTTCAAAAGAGTAGCTGAATAACCATAATCATATTTATAACTTTATTGTGCCAATGGTAAATAGCTCAGCTATGGATCCTTTTTCTTATTTCAGTGGCATACAGATATGGAATTCACTTCCAAACCATATTATGAGTTTGAAGAGCATGAATGTTTTTAAGAAGGAGGTAAAGAAACGTTTATCAAATAGGCGACTTCAGATGGAAGAAACAATGTTTTCCTGAATGCCCATGCGACCCATATTATAATATTTTCATTTTAATATATAATTTATTTTTATATATGGTTTCCGCCCTTTCCGCTCGTTTAGCAAAGCCCCTTTATCATATTCAACATGCAACAAAACCATGGTTACACATTGTAATTGAAATAACGTTTGGTCACAGCAGAGCTATACCTTCTAAAGATAAAGATCCTACACAAATTGAAAAAATTGTCTCAAATAAACTGTAGAAAATGCAGCATATAAAAGTGTATTACACAGACTTTTATAGCATAAATTTACGAGTAAAAATAATATGCACAGAACAAAGTATTAGATAGTTGAACAAAACTAACTTGCACTTATTCTTCAGCACAGCTGGAATCACTGGAAGGTAAGACAGATGGGCCCGCTTTGTCCTGCCACGGACACATCGGTCAGGGGATTGTGCACAATACTCATTAAGTGTTTTCCCCTTGCGTCGTATTTTCAAATCAAACTAGTAACTGTATACATAGCAAAAGCCTACATATACCTTAACTTGCTAATTTCAAAAGTAGGTGCTTTGAATGACAGGCTCTTGAACTGGCAAATGAAATGCACAGTCAGTACAGGTCTTGATGATTGACAGTCATTTAAACGAATGAGAGCATTCTGGAGCTGCTCTGGTGAACGAGATCTGTCAGAACTGGATGAAATGACAGTGACGGCGAAACTATACTAACAGATCACTGAGATGACTGAACAAACAAAACTAAACAAATTATAGATGATTTCTAAATTGTTATTTTTGGTACGAAAATAAAAAAAATAGCGAGTGGTTTTACCGACATTTATCTAATATATATTTACTGAGCTTTACTGATTAATATCAAAAGTAGCAAGCCTAATTATATATTAGATGAAAGATAATTTAACACTTTATAAACAATGGTGTATTCAGTCATTCCGCAAATCATTGAAAAGGGGGGCACTATTACATTTTAAAGAGTCTGAAAGATGCCATCTAATACCCGCACTATAATAATATTTTGTTTAGAAAAATTAAAACTCATTTTTAAGAAAATTTATATTTAGAAATCTATCTGAAATTAATTATTGCTCTTTAATGAAAAAAAAAAATAAGATAAAAATACATAAAAGATCAAATAAAAAAGATACATTTGAAATTACCAGTCAATCACAACTGCTCAAATAAATAAATAAATAAATAGTAACCATAATGGATTTTTGCATTTCTGCTGAATAATTGAGCCACGCTATTTCATATTTCCAGGCTGCTTTATTCACTTGGATACCAAAAGCTAAAATCTCAATATTCTGGAACCTGTAAGAAATGACTTGCTACATTTGTTGTAGAACATATGGGTATGAATAATAATAAAAAATAATAATACTAATCCATGTTTGTATAGCTTGACTCGTTTTGTGAAATAACTGGCTTATAGAGCACTTACAGTATAGTATATAAGAAAATGTGTCATTTTTTATCCCCCCCTTCCCTACCACCTCAAAATTGCACCGACAAGCCTGTTGTACAATCAGCAACATAGATTTCAGTGGTTTCAACAATACACTCTTTAGTGATGTCTCTATCAATGGAACATTAGCATTATTGCATCACCAGAGAAAAGAGAAACTGGCAGAACACTCTCCACTGTGACAGCCTGAGACTTTCACACCACCTGCCTCACTGATTAATATTGCTGGAACCTCCTGCAGTAATAATGGCTTGGCAAAGTATAGATCACATCAAACATCCAATCTCAAGTATTCAATTGCCATATAGCATCAGCTTTATCAGGCCTGTTAATTTACACAACAAATGCACTTTGAGTAAAATAAATCTGTTAATGGTAATGTCTGCTGGTACTTACAGTATGTGACAAACGCTTTTTATTTTAGTTTCATTATGGTGCAAGAACGTTGATTTATTTAAAAATAAAATAATGTATGATGCACAGTATATTGCACACCTCTATATTTATACCATATAAATAGGTGCGGAACCATTTATTGCATTGGAGAACAGACATTCTGGAAAAACCCTATAGTGTGACTGGAGGTTGGAATAGGACTTGCACTGCATAAAATAATATTACACACATTTGTCATAGTTTTATATTCCGTGCTATTTTTAAAACTTCTGTTAAAAGCCATTACAAGCATCTTTGAGTTAGACCACTTAATCCATATTACAAAAATTAAACACTTATAAGAATTACACCCTTGTTCCAGGTCACCAACAGTAATAATCGTACTTGTTCCAAGAAGCCATGTCTATTAACACCCTCATCAACAGAAAAGGGGCCCTCAGAAACTAATCTGCACTCTGCTCCCTAAAACTCTAGCAGAATGGTTTTATTAAAACCATTTGGCAATAAAGCTGCTGTTACTTTTCAAATGTCTACCTAGAAGTTATACGAAAACTTTAATCTTGGGTTGTAAAAAAATATAAAAGCTATACTTTCCTACCTCACAGGTATACAGATTTCACTAGCTGCTTTGTCCCAGAACACAACAACCTCAGAACAGGCAAATGGATTTATGATACCTGGTTATTTATCTCATCCTCACTTTTTATGTAATTATGAAGGACACCATAATCTCTGTTTTGAGCATTTTAACAAAAGACTATAATATAATTTACTATTAAAATGATCCTAAGGAAAGGGACTTCTTACTGTGCCCCTTCAGGTTAGCTTAATTCTACATGACAAATACCTGGCTACAGGTATGTTAAGTGTACCCAACCGTTAATTAGTTAACCCTACAGAACCACAAAAGAATGGCTGTGTTTAACATCACAATCTGCAGAGAGTAGATCGTCACCTACAATAAAGGCCTCTTAGTTGAGCTACAAATGCCAGAGTTACATCACAGTTTTGTAGATTTAAAAGAGGGAAAACACTCAAAGACATCCCATGATGGTAGTGCTCATCACACAAAGAAAAACATCTCTGCCAGTAACGGTGCCTACAGGCATTCATCAAGTGCGACAGCAAATTGTAATTTTAAAATAAAGTACAGTAAATCAACTGCAATTGCATCACTTTCCTGTCCCTAAAATAGTGAAGCGCTTACCTGTATAAACCTTTTATTTATTTTATATAAAAGTCAGTTTGGGCCCTTTTTTGTCTTCTGGCTGATGGAATCGTTAATTAAGCCCATGTGAATACACAAGTACTGATCCAACTATCAGCCTGCTAAATGGGATATGTGCATTTCAAAACGAATGTGCAGTATTACCCAAAACGTTGAGACCACCTGAATTATAATATTGCAGTCACATACAGCATACTTATGTTGCCACTGAGTTTTGTCATTAACAATGTATTTCTACATCAACGTGCAGTGCAGCTCTGTTGAATGGCAATATTCATTATGCATGGATAATGAATATTCATTATGCACATTTCCCCACATGATTTTACATTCTTGTTTTTTTTTTTTTAAACTAATTTTAAAGATGGCTCCACTTCCAAAAGGCAAGGGCATATTCAAGGCAAATTTAAACAATAACACCACAGTACTATAGAGCATTTACTCTTTGTCAGGTGCATATAGATATTAAGCCACAGGTTATAGATTTGTTCTTGTTTTTATTCATTTTCTTAAACAAGATAAGAAGAAAAGCACCTCACCCTCAGATAAAATAAACTACAATACAAGATCCTAAAAACAAGGCCATAATAATGCGATTATCCAAAAATGTCTTCCTGCTACAGATTTTTGTCCCAGTGCTTAGACAAATTAAATATTGCTACCATAGCTAACCCTGGTCCAACAATTCCTAGATATTCCTACCTAAAAATACAATCTTTTTGAGGGTGTGCAGGACCAAAGTCTCAGCAGGACCTTCAGAGGTCAATGATCACATGCTGTTTTCAAAGAATATTGGTCTTTTAAAAACTGATACATTTTGTTCAGTTCTACCCTTTACTAATATGGTATAAATCATTTACGATAAAGTGCAGCTCAGCTCTGCACACTGCAACACCATAATTAAAAAATGAATACATTCCAAAGCAAGCATTTGCCACTAACATCTTAACAGAGCAACAGTGGTGAAGTTAGTTAAATATTCATTTCACAATCTAAAGCAGTGCATAGGCTGCTTTTGGATTACAGAGGGGAAATACACAGGATCAGAAACATACCCTCTGTAATCAATTGTAGTCCTGATGTGCAAAACAGAGACTTCACGACTACATAATCCAGAATGCCATGCACTCTCAATTAAGCAGGAAATGAGAAGCACCTGGCAATGATTAAAATGGAAGTATTTAATCAGGTCTGGGACTCAGTCCAGGTTGTCTGTCTTAGGGCTACGACCTACACATAGATCTGGATTAACGAACCTGAAGGAAAAGGTACATTAAACTTACACAGTACATAAAAGCTGTGAAAAGCAATCTTGTTTTGGTTATCGAGAAACGGCTTAGCCGTCCAGTATTTAGTTAGAACTTGGGGGGAAGTTTAGTTATATATACCTGCCCGGAGTTAGGGTTTGTTTTGTTTTGATTTGCTTTATTTTTAGTGAAATACACATACAGGACCGACCTGTTTTGATAAAAACCACTTACTATTGTCTGGGCACTTGTTTTCACACTAGAAGACACTGGAAAAAGACCAGAAGTTGGCAAAGCACATTCCACTTTTTGACACATATGGTGGAGAATGCAGGCATTCTGCACTAGTTGTCTGAGTGTGAAAATAAATAAATACATAACTGACAACCATGGAAGCAGAACCACAAGAGCTCCTATAAACCGCTGCTACCCAGCAAAAGGCCACCTGAGTCCAACAGGGGACTACTCGGGTCCAACAAGAAACAAACCAATTGCTATGAGAAAAACAGCTACGCAAAACCCACATGTTACAATGGGAAATTCAAGCTCTGGCCTAAAAACTTGGGGCGGTTACCAGTGGGACACAACCTGGTTCTCACCATATCCGAGTGAATGTATACAGAAAATGACAAGCACGGGTGATGTAGAAGCATATCTGAAAATGGTTGAGCACACCGCTGAGAGAGAACGCTGGCCGGCTGCACAACAGATTGGGCTGCTGGCACCCTTCCTAATCAGAGAAGAATCAAAAAGCTTGCTACGATTTGGAACCAGACCAGGAGGCCCACTACACCAGGTTAAAGGTGGAGATACTGGCCCGACTTGGGGTCACGACTACGGTCCTCGCCCAGAGGTTCCACGGCTGGACATACTAACCGGACAATGTGCCCTGCTCCCAGATGTTCAACCAAGTACATCTCGCCAGAAAATGGTTACAGCTGGTGGTCCACTCAGCCGCGAAGGTTGTACAACAACTGGTCATGGATTGATTTTTGCGGGGGCTTCCACCCTGATTATGGAGATGGATTGGCCAAGGAGACCCCTCAGACGTTGATCAGTTAGTTGCACTGGTAGAGCGCTATGTCACAACCACTGAACTGCTACTGCTCACCGTTCAAGAGCGACCCCAGATCCCGAAGGCCTGGAACCATGGCAGAACCAGACAGATTGTTCTTAGGTCAGGGGGAGCTGAAGAGTGGCCTGAGGCTCCGAAGGGACATGGGGACACTGGGGAAAATATGGGTGTATTAAGCCAACTGGACACGAGAAGGGTTATAAATGGTTTCTGAGCAACTTGATAAAATGCTTTAGGTGTCAGGAGACCTAGCATATAACTGCCCAATGTCCACTTGAGGACAAGCCGATGCAATGCAATGTAGGGGAAAGACAGGAGGGTAACTCATTGTTCACTTGTGTTGTGGTTTCTGTATTAACTGGTGTACAGACTAACTGCAAGCACTTATGCCTCATAGTGGTAATGGGAAATAAAGTTAAAACTCTACTTGATTATGGAAGTCTGATTACCCTGGTCTCCAAACATTTATTGGAGAAAAATAAACTGGAAAGGTCTCAAGAAGTTTTATGTGCATACATGGAGATACCCACCAATATCCCACAGCCACATTAAGACCACCACATCAGTGAATGCCGGTTCGGTGTAGTATCCACATTACTGTATACTAGGACAGGAGGACTAAACATTTAAAAACCCTGCAGTCTGATGGTCTTGTTGAAAAATGTAATAAAACACAAAGTTATGCTCCGTAAGGTGATTGATACGGATGGGAAAAACACGTGTCTCAGATGCAAGATTGCATATCAGCCGTCCTGCCTCTAGTGAGAGAACACATGAGGCAATCTCAGGAAGCGCAAAGAAACCCCTCTTATATTAGGACTGCAAAAACTAGAGTTTTTCAGCCTGGAGACAGAGTATTAGTCTCAGTATCAACTGTTGAAAATAAGTTTCTGGCTACCTGGCACGGTTTCTACAAGATAATTCAAAGGGTGGGGGAGGTAAGCATGGTAAGAAAAGCTCCCACCACACTTCAGAGAATATGCAGCTGCCTATCTCGATGATATAGCAATACACACTGCAGATTGGGACACGCACTTCCTTAGAGTACAAGCTGTGCTCGACTCTATTTGGTTGCCGGCTTAACCACTAACCCAGTAAAATATGCAATATGGTTAGAAAAGGCTAAATATCTGGGGTAATTATTGGACGGGGACTGGTTAAGCCCCAAATTAGTAAACTGGAAGCTATCCAGAAGTGTCCCAACTGTTGTGAAAACATGCATTATAGAGCAAGGGATTGGCCACCAACAAACACATTCTTCCTGTTATCTAAGGATATTTTTTAATATTGTTAGACTTGTTTGACCTTTTTTGTTCTATCTTTTAATTCAATTAAAAAACTAATTGACTGCAAAAATTATCGACCAAGTATATATATATATATGTATATATATATATCTATAATAATATATATATATATATATATATATATATATATATATATATATATATATATATATATATATATATATATATATATATATAACAGAAGCAGAAGGATGTCCTTTGGACATGGCCTTATCTTTTTATGTTATAAAAAAAATCCAGTGTGAAATAAATCCCCAGAACCACTAATTGCAACAATCATTTTACTAGTCCCGTCTGCAAATTAGTTCAGTTTAATGTAATATTGCAGCAGTCTTCAATACTGTGATGAGAACACTTCAGTTTCGCTTGTCATGGTTCTCGAATTGTTTTGCAGTTTATTAATCCACGTGGGGAGTATTTTAATGTTAGAAATGGCATTCAGCACAATGTGTTGGAGTTTAATTGGAAAACTGTGTTGACAACTATGCCAGCCCTGATTTTAGCTCAATGCTAACAAACCAGTGGAACGTTTCATCTGCACATCTGCAATATTATTCTGCTTTGGCAGTTAATGTACAATGGTCACACCTTCACAATCACAACATAAGAGGCCTAAACTTGCAAATTGTTGCTGATCATAGCTGTTAACAGTTTATATTGTGGGTTACTGACTGGGGACATGAGATGCAAATTTAACTTAAACACAAGACATGTTGGTGCTTACCCCAATTTTACTTTACTTAAAAGCAGAGCAAAAAAAATGAAATGTACGAAAGAAAAAAGAAAAAACTGTTTTGGAAAACATTCACAAGCCCTCTGAGAAGTCTACATTGAAGTATACCACGATGTTATTGTCCTTAAAATAGATACACAGACATTAGAAAAACAGCTGTACTCCATGCTGTATATTATTATACAATCCCTCTAGAACTATTCATATTTACAGAAAAGACCTCCACAAACAGCTAATGGCAGAGCATTTTTACACATCGTGTAATCCATGGCACAGCTATAAATACTGTAGAACTTCAGATTTTAGCAGCATTC
The DNA here is from genome assembly GCF_017654505.1 of Polyodon spathula. Lineage (NCBI taxonomy): Eukaryota > Metazoa > Chordata > Actinopteri > Acipenseriformes > Polyodontidae > Polyodon > Polyodon spathula. Next base: position 27,648,697 of record NC_054538.1, read on the forward strand.
CTTCATTGGAAGACAGGAAAACACATCAGTTGCTTTGCTTTTAAACCAGTAAAAGACCTTGCAAATTCCACATACCACAAAGATGCAACCTATAATATTGTTGACCTATGAAAATCTACGCTGCACCTACATCAGCCTCCAGCTTCTTTAGGTTAAACTTTCTATACTGTACATAAAAAAAAAAATGCTGGTTGCAAAACATCTTGTTATTACAAACATCCTGTAGCTAGAGCTCAAAACACTGTAATAAGATAGTGTTGGCAACAAGTTTTTTTGCAATGCCATGCTGAAACCAGAAAGGCTTTTTTTTAAATATATTTTTATATATCTATATATATATATATATATATATATATATATATATATATATATATATATATATATGTCACAAAGCTGTTAAAGAATGTGTAAAAGCTATTTAATAGCCGTCAATAGCCGTCTCCTTTGTGAAAGTCTTAAGGAGCTTCACATCTTCCACTGTCTTTTTTTTTTCTTTTCTTACACTTCATGGAACTACACAATCCATTCTTTGATCTCCCAGACACGGTTCTTCCCTTTTTCCTTTGATTTAGTCTAAAGGACTGAAGGTAAGCAGAAGAGTGGACACTTGTTTTCCAAGTCTTCAGTTATGCTGTACTTGCACCTGAACCCAGACTGTAAGCTGTGATCATGAGCTAAAGATCCCAAGTTCACCCTTTTGATTCTGGCTTCTTCTTGATGCAGACACTTCCCGCTGTCTCTCTTAATTTCTGTAAAAAAAACAAACTAAAAAAAACCATGTGTTTTCATGGATTAATCAACACTAAAGTACAAGAGAAAAAGCAGGCACAGGCAATACAGCAATATTTAATCATGACGGTGCTCGCTTTCATCTCTTTCTCTCTGAATTAGAAATCTAATGGCGCACCAGTCACTGCTTTAACCAATCATGATGCAGCATTGCCAGTCAATGGTAAAGACAAAAAGCTGCTTCAGTTTGATTGCAGTAGTCTGCCACAGCTATGTTTTAAACTCAAAATAATGATGTTTGTTTTGAGTAAATACAGCAGCGATGAAGTTTCTAAATCTGCAGGTCATTAACTGCACAGAGATGCTATAAAAGTGAAATGATGATTCAGAAACCTCACAAAACATGTGATGTTCTTGGTTTTTAGAATAAATATAAACATTTCCTGAAATTCAAGAATTCTGATTAATAATTTCACATGTTTTTCAGATTCTGACTCTGGAAATGTTTAAGTAGCCATATTGTTTAGCTAATGTCTATCAGTGTAACGAAAAGTTAAATAAAAATGGAACTAACCTAAATAAAAACGATTTGTCTTACTGTGAAGAAAGAAATGAATATACCAATAGAAAATGATTTATTCACCATACACAGTCATTAACCACAGTGCAACTTTAATCTGTCCGAATTATTGCTTAAATGCAGATATTCTGCAGACAACACAATGAGTTAGGGGCTGAGCTGGGATTTAAACCAGGGACCTCCTGGTTACAAGCCCATTGCTTTAACCACTGGACCACAGGAGCTATTATATAGCTGAGAGATGAGCAGAATTTTTGCCTGTGGAAAACACTCATAGTTTTCCTCTGGCAGGTGGCAAGCTATGTTAAAAGGGGTGTGTTTAACCTACAGCAGTTTCAATTGCTATTTTCATCTTGTGGTACAAAGGCTTGTTTTGACAGATCTTTGTTTTGGGTTGCTTCTGGTGTAGAGATAGGTCAGGGATAGCTATGCTAAGAGTCAAAAAGAATCAACTGCTATGTAAGTAAACAAATCTTGATAGAGGCCACTGTGGTGGCTGTTTGTAGAAAACACCCATATTCATCTATATAACTAGATAAAAAAATACCTCCATTGAAGACACCTCATTGCTTTCGCCAAATTGTACTGTGACATAGGGTCTAGATTATGAATTATTTGACTGAGATTTGTATCATTATTAGACTAGTGATAAGGTATCATGTCACACAATCGCCTCAGTACATGTCAATACTTTAGCTACAGTGTGAGCTGAAACTCAAGGACAAAATGTATTCTGAGGTGCACTTTGCACTCCACAGTGTCGAATAGGCCTAAATGTGTAGTTATATTGCAGACATAAAATCCTTTTATGACATGTAACAGAGTTAAGTGTAATATTTTGGTTGAATGGTACCGTACTGCAAACGTGTAAGTGACACCATCCGGAGACCTTTTTTCCAGTTCATCACACATAAAGGCCCATAAAAAAGTATATTATTGTGTGTATATATATATATACACACACACAGACAAATAGATAGATAGACATATAAAAATGTAATATTATATGGGTCAAAATATATTACCACACAATAATATGTCTTAAGTTGGTTCTGAGCTATAATACACAAGTGTCACATATTTTTGTGTTGTAATATATTCTGACCTACATTATTATTTTATATATTCTATGTTTCTTAAACTTGCATCTACTTTCTTGTGCGATATTGCTAATACTATAGAGACCGTTATTGAGAATTATATTGGAACTTCGAAGTAATATTTAAAATTGCGTTTTACAAATTACAACAAAAAATGGAGACGTAGCTATAATATTGTTGTTCAATCCAAAAGATTTACTGAAATATTGTGGAAAGCCTTCCATTATACTTGTGTAGGGTATTGTGACAGGGTAGCTGAGGGTTGACGCTCCAAGACCAGACAGCTGGTAGAGACAACACAGACAGGTATTCGGGTGAAAAGCGCACTGCGACAGCGTTTTTATTTAATATTTAAACAAAAAAACACAGCTCATGGAGCAAAATAGAAGTTTGAACAAAAACAAATCACGAACACAGAACAACAAATCAATACCTTGCTGGTCTGCCCAGCACGAGTAGCAATTGCTTGCTTTCTTTTTACTTTCTGTTTCATTTTCTTTACCTCGTTCTCCCGTACCTACTCTCTGTACAAGCCACCTTGAACACGGAAAGCTGCAGGCTTATACACTTGTGACCATTAACATTAAATGAATCAATTTCAGAGATGTCACATTCTACACAGGGTTTTAGTTTGCGTGGATAACAGTCAATAATCACAGACTGCAGACCATGCATTCCCACGAGCTGTCAGGCAGAGATGAGCTGCTAGACAGACAACATTTAAACCAAACAATAAGAATAAAACCGTGTATTTTTTACTAACGCAAAATACATTTCCTTTTTACATTACAACGCACAGTTTTCTTAAACGCAAAATACATTTAAAACATACACTCTAAAATAAACATAAAAAATACATTTCTATTTTAAATAATACAATGCATTCACCTGTGCTTAAACAAACAACACATTTATTTGCATGCAGGACTTTGCCCTGCCCCATCTAAATTACGTGCAGGGCTTTCCTGCCCTGCCAAAACACATTTGCGGTTAACCCTTTTGAATATGCTGCTACAAAGCATAACTGATGATTATATTGAGAGTCACAGTATTTAGTCGATGGCATTTAATTTAACAGTCCTTATTCTTCTGGCAGTCTTTGAAAATAAAAAAGATGTATTAGTAACCTTCTAACAACCTAATCATGTATTACATAAACATGTCACTTTGAAAAATGTTATTGGGTTGCCCAGCTAAACTTTTTTTTTTTTTCCATACCCTTTGGAGAATGTTTCTTATCCTGCTGCTAGACCAGTGGTCGCTAAGCAAAGCAGTGTGCTGCTTCTTAGAGTCTTAAGTAATGGAAAAAGTGCTAGAGTTTATGCAGCTTTTCAAAACATGGACCGGTGCCAGGACAAGAAAGAAAGAGAGAAAGAGAGGGAGTGAGAGAAAAGAAGCAAGTGGAAACTTAGGCTAGTGATTATTTTTTTCTTTTTTTTTTTACTAGATGGGTATTTCCAAGGCTCAAAAAACAAATCAACTGAGCTTAAAAAGAGCAACATTTACCTTAGTCAGCAAGCATTACATTGTAAACTGTTTGATGGTATGTATCAAGATCTGTTTGTGTGTTTCTGTCTGACAACAAGTCATCATGTTAGAAGGAAATGCTGTTTTCATCAGTGACAGTCAACCAAATTGTCATAGGGGAGGCTTATGTCTTGTCAGGTTCATAAACAAGCATTTGAAATAAAAACTTTTAAAGAAATTATATATTATGTTTCCAGCTTGAAACTGAACATCACCAAATATTTAATCTTTGTATATTTAATTTTACAAATCCACCTCATACTTTATAGTCTTGCTTTAATGATGTTTGCTAAACTTCTAAGAAATGCACATAGTGTCTGGTGTACATTTTGCAGGTTCCACTATATGGAAGGGCAGAAAAAAACTTAAAAACAAAAAGGAATTGCTTTAAAAAAAAAATGATGAAAATGTCACTATGATACAGAACTCAGACACAGAGACACATTTGTAGGAGAATTCTGAACTGTTTCCAGCTCTTCGAGAAAGAAACAAGCTGCAGGCTAAAAGATAGTTGGGGTTTTTCAAGACCTTTGAGGCTATGGGCCTAATGGCAACTATGAAAATAAATCTGAACATTTCTTCCAAGCAAAACGTACTTGGGGTAAAGGTTCCTGCTTACACTAACGAATCCCAGACTGTTACCACTCTTATTATGAAGGACACTCAAAAATGTAACAACACCAGATTAAAAGATACAAACATGGCAAAGAAAGCCACCCAGTCCCTTGGGCTGTGCAGTCATAAGGGTCACGTAGTGCAACTGAATTGTCATTCAAGACCATTTGGTATGGAAGTTTCCACATTATTTGTAACAATAATTGCTCCAGCAACGTATTGCATCATCTAGTACCAAAATGCAGTCCCAAAAATGATGTATAGTGATTTCAGATAATAAGGCTAAAAGACAGTAGCCATATTGTTTTTTTTTTCAGTAGTGCAGTTATTAATGACAATGAGACAGTTTCTATGGAAATAGAAAAGTAAGTCTCATCCTTTTCTCACTCTATTTTGGTAGTACTTTTAGTGTTTCCATGTAGTTTTCTTTTAGCCAGAGAAATTCTTGTTCCAAATGCAAATGACCTAATTAATATTAAAATACGGGAAGGCATATTTAAATGGTCTCAAGCGATTACAGATATCATACAGCTTTGTTAAACTGGGTTTCCACAAAGTTGTAAGTCTGTGGCTACCGAAAAAAATTAATAAAAAAAAAACTACATGAAACAAGACAAAAACCGAGATATCGTTACACAAATCCAAAAAAACCTAAAAGCATTCTATAAGAAAGCAAGGTGTGCTATCCTTGCATTATTTGCTAAACATTTTTTGACTGCATATGTATTATAAACCTATATGCATACATACACTGCTGTGCAAATGTCTTAGACATGTTGCATCTTTCTACTCTGATGTGTCGCAAATAACGCTGAATCAGCTAGGCTGGTCAGTAAAACATTGAATCCTTTTATATGGAGAATCTCAATAGCTAAGGCTTATGGTTCATCAACTGACTCAGATTCAGTTGTATTGAGTTTGCCCACTAATGATGATAAACAAACTACAAATTAGGTGCCTGCTGATATGAAAAACAATAAGTTTTGCCCCCCTACTGTATTCTGGATGAATGGCATCCCTTCTAAAGTGTCTCCATGTGAGCAGAAAGAAGTGTATAGTAACAATGTGTACATACCCAGAACTATTGTACATGGTGCAGAAGTAACCCTGACACATAAATTAAAACATAATATTCTTGTTATTGTGCATGTAATATGTGCCAAAGCAAGTCATCAGCGACTGGGCTCAGACTTTGTCCGGCATGCAGTCATTTGGCTAAACACTGTAGAATCTGTTTGAATGCAATGATTCTGTAGGAGTTTCTTTCTCTCATTTAAATGTAAACCCAAAAGATATTAAGAGGATTGAATGCATGAGTTGTGAAAGGGTCACTTAGTAAAATGGGCGCATCTGGGAAAATTAGAATGTGAGGAAGGTGTCCCTACTAAGTGTGTACAAGTGTCTTGTAAGTATGAAGTCAAGGCCATGGTGACTCACACCTGTGATGCGAGACGATGGATTCGAGAGCCTATTATCGTGTTCACTGAGCCTACCCGAGTGGAACCTGAGACCGAAGTGGAGTCTTGCTGGGAGTGAGCTGAAACCCCGGACATGGATTGGAGAATTTAAAATGAAATGTATTAATGCAATAATATGTGTTATAATCCTTTGTATTGTTTGTATAATCTTTAGTTTGGAAAATTGTGTAAGTGTGTAATCAAAAGTAATGCTTAATGCTGTTTTAATTCTTAATTGTGAAACTTATGTATTTTCTTTATATAAAATCATGCAGTAGAAGCTGGTATAGTTTGATACAAGTGGACAGTTTTTAGGCAGTTTCTTATCAAGATGGGCTTGATTCCCAGAATTGAATGCTAAGTTTCTACAGCACCCTTTTTAGCCTAAGAAAATGTTGTTCAATATTGAAATAAGGTTTGATATGCTTGCTTTTTACTATAAAATATTTGTGCGTGTAAGACCATATGCTTAACACTGCCTGTTATAATAATATACATGAAATTGTCTCTCATCAAGATAGGTTTACATTTAAAATAGTTAGTAATCTTGTGCCATAGGGAATAAACTGTCTAGTTTGACTCTGAGTTAAAAGATGATGCAACATAAAGGGATGTTGTTTGAAATATAAAATAAGAATCTAAAAAGTAATAATAAAAAAAGTAATTTTAAGAAAAAGAATAGAATATAGGTTTTAAGAAAGTAAAAACTTTATAACTTGCTGTAAGCCTGTCTTGAAGTCATGCCAGAAAGTAAAGGGATAGTTGGCATGAAGAGCGGAGTTCTCTTATCTAACAGCGTCAAGGTTAGAGTGTCTTCTCGCCATAGAAAAATTGGAAAAAACTTTGATTATCGCTGGAAATTGGAAAGCTAAGCGCACAACTAGAAAACTGGTTTTAGCTGTTTTGTGTGCAGCTGAAAAAAATAGGAGGTCGTCCGCAGTTCAGCTGAATTCGTGCTGTTAGGAAACTCATAGGACAGAGACATTACAATCTTACACTTAAATAAAAAACAAGTAGATTATCCATGAAGAGAAACTCTATATTGGGAAAAACATAAGATGGAAGTTCCCTATAATATCTGTTAAGCACACGCCTGTAAAGAGAGAAGGAAAACTAATTACTAATTTGAAGAATAGAATGGCATGAGGGAATATATTATTAGACATTAATACATATAATCAATATAATCATAACTAATAGTGTTGTATATATTTCAGACAACATTCATATATTCAAAATAATATTATTTTCTTTGTTTCACCTAGCTTTTTAGATAGAGGAGGGGTCGAGAAATGAGCGGGTGAGATCATGATTGGATGTGTAGACCAGGTGTCATATCTTGAAAAATTGCTGACACAAGGCTCTAAATTTTTGGGCTGTTGTGTGCCAAAGAGATAAGAATTGGACTTGATAAAGATTCTCCATGTATTCCTATGGAGACGAATCCTATAAAAACTCACACTTTTTGCAAAGGGGCACCACATTCAAGACCTTTGCTTGACAGGGTGAAGTGGTCCATCACTTGCAGATCTCCACCAGACTGATTCCTTTGTTCACGATACTTTTCCTTATAATAGGAGGTAAGCATATTACTAACATATAATAGGAGGTAAGCATATTACTAACATTATTATGTCTTACATATATTGGTTGCATTGCTATAAGGTTTTGAAACTATGTTTTGGTTTTAAGACAGCGTTATATTGAATGAAACTGAAATATAGAAGTGGGTGCTTATAAACTACTTGTGTTGGAATTTGGAGGTCTGATCAACCTACCTTTTTCCAAATATTAAAAGCATTTTAATAAACCGAAGGAGCATTGCTCTGATTCGTAAAACTTAAAATGAATGAGTCTTGAGTGTCTTTCTTTTCGATTAAATAAAGGTTATATGGACTTACTTACAGCTCATCCAGTGCTCGAACATAAACCACTAGGAGTTTACAACATCTCTGTCCTCCTAACGTCTCCCCTGAGTTAAGAGTGTGCAGAGTAAACAGAAAATAAATAAGACAGAATAAAAAGAGTATGTGAAAATCTGCGAAACGCAGCAGACGTGACAGATGCATTGTGAGCATCAACAATTTATTCAAAGCCTCCACTAGTGTTTTCTACAATTATAACAACCTTGACTTGAATAAAGAAGGAAAAACATTGAGTGAAATAGCTTGCATCACTTGATTTTCAAGGTGTGATATCCAAAGCTTAATCAACAAGTGCAGAGAAATATCATCTGTAATTGACAAGCCCTGGACTGGAAGCCCCAGAAAGCTGTCTAACAAGGATAAGCAATATTTGAAGATAATATCCTTAAGGAATAGAAAGAAGACAAGCGTTGAATAGACAACAGAACTGGCAGAAGACAAAGGTGTCGTTGTCCATCCATCAACAGTTCAAAGCACCTTTGACCATTGTGCCATAGTCCAATGTCTGGGTTCTTGTGCAAATTTTTATTTTAGTCTTGTTCCCCTTTCTAAACAAAGGTATTGTTACTGCAACACAAGCTTTAAGTCCTGATTTCAAGAGTGACCTTTGTACTGTTGATTTGATGGACAACGACACCTGTTTTCTGTTTTTATTATGAATGTACATACTGAATGTGTTCTTAAAAACTATTACACGTGTAGAGAGATACAATGTATGATAGGTATGATAGATATAAATTATAAATTAGGTATGACTTAATTGATGTCACTTTTTTCTGTCGTAATTCTGAAATTAACAAAGTCAATCCACAGGGTTTTTGAGAACAAAACCTGAAAATTACAGAATTGTAGCTTTTGTACTTTTTAAAATATACACTTTTTTGTAAGTTGACATACTTCTTCTGCTTCTGTGAGCTGCAACCGTGGTTTTAAAGCAACAGGCACCCAAAAATTAATTTTCTCATTTTCTTGAACATAAATATTTATATTTCTGCAATAGAAGCAACTAGAAACTCAAATGTTTTGGTATCAGACTAACAGTGTCTGAGTGTGTACCGAGTTTTAAGCACTTGGCTGTTTATGTTCAGATGCAGAACCTATGCAGACATGGAGTTCTGCACTGCATGTGCTTTCAGGGTCAAACACAGGCTCTTTGGACAGATAAGACCGTAGTACATCTAATGAGACCCCTGTTTCCCCAAGCCTTGCAGGGCTACTGGGTCAATAAGAGGCCAACACCTCTCCCATTCAGCTCTATAGCAAAGTGAAACACCATGTATACTATGCCCTCAGACTCGGAATGTCCCAGTAGGCTGAAATTCGGCACAAAGTATCAAGATGACATGTACATAATAAATCCAAAAGCTCCAGAGCTATGCTTAGACAGCTGTCAATTAAATTGAGGTGAGGCGAGTTGAGGCGAGTTGAGGCGAGGCCCCCCCCCCCCCCAGACATTTAACTTCATATCTAAGCAATCCTGTCAATGGTCCAGACGTGAAAGTTCTCTGTCTCAAATTTCAGAAGGATCCGTACGGGAACATACATTACATCCCAAAAGGACGACCTAGGAAGTGCGTAAAATTACCACTTTCAAACAGGCTAGGAATATCGTAGGAAGCTCATTCAAACACTTCTGAACTCGGCACAAACACTCAACAAGTCTGGTCCAAAAAGTCCGAAATATTGGTTTGACCCTACACCAAAAAATGTCTCCAACTTCCCAAAAGTATTCATACCAGTGTGTGTCTGGGGCTGAAAAAGTATTTTTTTGAAGTGGGTGGCAGCGGGTGGCCCAGTTATCAATGAAACAGAATCACAGCCTCAATCAAGTCACAGGATAAAAAACTAGAGTGAATGTGATTCACAATCAACACTTTTCCAAAAAAAAAAGAGACAAAAATCAAAAATCAAAAAACGGAAAACGAAGAGGCTTTTGTAGATGTTGATTTTTTTCCTTATTGGTCAAAAAAGCTTGCCTATAGGATTGCTTATTAAGGCCTTCAGTTATAGTAGAAAGTTACGCGAGGTTACTTCACAAGCAGGATTTTCAGTGCTCAAGTCTCGTAAGCATAATGTACAACAACAATAATGTACAAATGAAAACATTTGAGACTTCTGGCACATATTATCAGATTAAATCCATTCTATTGGTAGTTGCACTTTGAAGGCTAGAACAGGTCTATGTTTAATGTAATTTAGTTCAGCAAACAGAATTATCTGCTGACTCAGGATTTCTTCAAAAAGTTTCCATCCTAATATAATCTGTATTCTTCCTCAATAATAACAATATTTCCCACTCTTAGTTTCTATGTGTCGTTTTCTTTTCTCAAAGCAATCCTCCTGACAATTTTTGCTATCTAAATACGATTCAGAAAGCAACACACTCATTGTCATATCCCATCAAACAATAATACAAAAAAAAAAATCTAAACAATACTGCCTAAAACAGATTGCTGGCGGATCAAATTCTCTGTCAAAACATTTTCTCTCTAATTATCTGTACATGAAGTAGAAACTAAAACCAAAAACCTTGAACCAAATCTTTCTCCTGTGAATTCTATTCATCTCCTAATAGGCAAACAATCTCCAGTGCTTGGGTCACTAGGCAAATCTACAATCCAAAGAAATATTCCACTTGAGAGACACATTTTAGACTGTGTGGAGCTTACATGTAGATACACTATAATGTATGTATAATAACAGGACTAACAAGTTCAAATAAGGCAATGATTTGAATTCTTCTTAGACCCTAGTCTGACTTACTGGCTTTTAACATGCATAGCATCTTTACTAAATCAAAAAAACAAGTCTTAAAATAAATTTTATCTTGTGCTTTACAGACTTCTCCCTCAAAAATGGCAATAATTTAATGCTTCCTTTGTCTTTTTTTTTAAATATTTTTTGAACCTAACTGTTAAATGATATAATCTTTATATAATCTAAAGATATTCAACCTTTGAATATGCCTGTGTTTTTTTTTTCTCCTTTGCCTGAAGAAGTTTTTTATTTTTTTTTAAAGATATAAAAACAAAATTAGCTAGTTAACCCCTTAAACAAAGTGGGAAAATACAACATAACATATCCTGAAGATAAACAACATAAAATAAAAATAACAATTAATAGCTGACTAACTTTCAGTTGCTAAACTTGCAGAGCTGGCTTTCATGGATTAGTGGTTTCTTTTATGCACGGTTTGCTTTAATCAGGAAAACTGGAAAAATCAATCATTTATTTGTAAAGTGATGTTTCAAATATTATTCCACAATCTTCTAAATTATAATTGTTCAAAATTTAGACCAGCAGTTCCCCTCCCTTCTGAACCCCTGCCTTAGAATGACAGTACTGTCCTAGTTTGAACAGAGGCTTCCGTCTCACATCTCTTCTGTGGCTTTACACACAAGTCAAAACCACGCAGGGGAGGTCTATTTTAATAATCGCAAACGCAGCAGACTTGGTGTCAGTTTTTTTTTTTTAATCATAACATATATTGTCAGCATGACAACTATTTTCAAGGAAAGTGTAAAGCATGGTACATTTGCTATCTAATGTCTACTGTCACAGTAGATGGGGTCAAATATTCAAAAGAGATGCAAGTTTCACAAGTACAGTTTCAGGGATTTCAGTTACATTTTCCCCCTCAATTCCGCCTTAGTGTCTGTGAGTGACATTTTAAAGAAGAAAACAACAAAAAACTTGCACATTATTTATTTATTTTAGCTCTGGAGGATGGATTATGAATAATTATGCAAGTCCACCTGCAAGTGTGAAATTAAAAAAATATATACTTTCCAGAAATCACAATGTTGGGGGAAAATTTATTGCATGTGTTTGACTTCACTTAACTGATTAGCAAACAAGCAAAAATACTATTTAAATACTATTGATCCCTATCAAGAGGAAGCTTAGTTTAAATGAACTTTATCTCTAGTTGTTCAGAAAGTGGCAAGAACTAAATATTATTATAATTATTAAATATGTATCAAAAAATAAATACCTGTGTCTCTATAATGTCTGCAGCTTCAACTGTGTCAACAGAGAATGCTGGTGTCCCAGGTAAGTTCTCATATTCAGATACTGGTACAGTCAAGACAGTCTGTTTGAGACAACCTTCCTCTGTTAAAGTGATTGGCTCTGAGGCAGGTCCTCCACCAGTGGATTTGGCAGATTTTCAAATCTGAGAAGTTTTTCTTTAACTTAAATTTCAAATCATAATATATCTTTTTAAAAATATCATCTATATCCCCTGGAACAGTTAAACAGCATTCACGTAATCTGGGGAGCGAGTGAAAGCCAGGTGAAGACAAAACTGCCTGGATGGGGCATTAAAACAGTGTATAAGAGTATAATCAGATGTTTCTTATTGATTTAGTGTCCCTTCCAGATGATTAATATGTAGACTACAATGACAGAGTTATTGTGTGGTATATCTTTTTAATGGTTTTTACACTGTTTGGAACCAAACCTTATTTTGTTGCTTTTTTCAATTTTAATCAGCTATTATTATAACCTTTCAGTAAAGGTGCCCTTTCTATGCTTTTGAACACTTTGAGCCATTGTCTCATGTTGTACACAAGTACACCTGCATCAGCTGGGTGTTGTCTGGTTGAGAGTCATTTCCTGTTTAGATTCATTGAAATGTATTCCGTGCCTGGTACACTCCTAACCTCTATGAGAATTGTTTTGAACACCCTTTCTCTGTCAAAGTGATCAGCCCTGAGGCAGGTCAGAGCCTTGCGATATTAACAATTACTCTGTAACTCTTCTGATTTCAGTCTTGTGAATATAAGCAGACTTGCATAAAATTAGCATATATGCGCTAAATCTTTGAATAGGTGCATTTACACTGCCATTTCTGATCCTGATCAAATGCATTGGTAGCATTTGATTCTGTCAGTGTAAACGCTCTACCAGCTCCAGTTCCAGCATGCACTGCGGTGCAGTGATGTCCTTTGTTTTGAAGATGGGCGCCAGACTGAAACATTTCCTCCAGCGTATATGCATACATACGAATCTAGCAATATATTTATTTCACTTAAATAGTACTTCAAAATAAACAAATTATCCATTACCGTAACAGTCATAAGCGATGTTATTATTGATTGGGTTAAAAAAATAATATTACTTACTACAAACATTATTACTAACAAAAGATATTATCACAAGAGTGATCTGCGGGGGGGGGGGGGGGGGGGGGGGGGGGGGGGGGGGGGGGGGGGGGACAGTACAAGTACTGGGTTGCATTTTGTCTTAATTGTGTATAATTTGCGATTAACATTTCAGCTTAATTCAACCATAGCTTCTCACAGTCAAAAGTCAATAGACTTTCTTTCACAGCACAAAAGTTTACACAGGAGTAATGTTTTTGTTTGCATCTTTTTAAAACATGTACTTTGATGTCTTGTTTGAATAACAACCTTCAGAACTTTGCCCCCCCGCCCCCCAAATAGATTTTTCCCCCAATGAACTATACATAACATAGGTAAAATAACTCTTACAATCTTATGCTCTAAGTGTGCATGCGAAGCCCTCAGGCTGCGTGAAAGTTGATCCTGATCGAATGGCTGTGTAAACACAACACCACTGATCATGATCAAATGTACCGATACATTTGATCCAGATCAGATATGGCAGTGTAAATGCACTTAATCTCTGGCCCAAGGTTTTTAATTGTGAAGGACTTTAACTAAATTCTACCAGCAGCAATATCTCTAGGACTAATGGTGTGGGTGAATTATACATGACTGAATTCTAACCTTCATGATATATAAAAAGCCATCTATATGACATAATCTCTCTGTCAGTTCTGGTTTATTAAAATTTTATTTTGAATGAATTGACCCTTCCGGCTATTGAATTTAATATACTTTGATATATATAATAGGCTGTTGAGTCTCTCATCATAGTATGAAAAACCATAGTGGCCTGTGGCAAAGTGCCCCACCCCTGTGTGTATTTTGTGTTGTATGTTGTGTGTTAATGTTGGTGTATAGTCATTGGTACACGAGATATAAACGGGTCTGTGTAATACGAGTGTTTAAAATGTACATTTGTATTTAGGCTCGAGGTTTGCACAGCACTTCACTTGCAAGTAAAATGTAATATGTGAGCACGGGGAATTGCACTTTATTAACTCCCGTGCAGTTGTACCGCAACTCCAATTGAATGATTGATTAGCAATCGAGTCTCGCTACAGCTGCATAAAAGCAGCATGTTTTCACTCACTCGGGGTTGTGTGTTCGGTGAGTGGAGAACGTGACAGGAGATGGAGGTAACGATAAGAATAGTTAAAGTATCAGCTCACCGTGTTTGTCTGTGTAATTCGTTTTTTGTCTCTTTGTTTTGGCTGCCAGTGCCATGTGTTGTTTTTTTGTACTGTTTTATTTTATAATAATAAACCGTGCAGCAGTGCATCCATTTATCATTTCATCTCACAGTACTGTAAAGTGAGAATGGAAACACCTTCCAGACTGTACTTTTGTAGGCCCAACTTGAACGCCCCACCCCCCTCCCCCGGGGGGGTATGGACTTTTTAAATTGGAGATGTTATGGTAATTTTTTTTGTCATTCTTAACTATTCTAACAAAATAATACGTTCTATAGTATGTATCATCTGAAAATGGCTAAACTATTCCAAAGATATCTAGAAGGAAGATAAAGGGCACTGAATAGAAAAGACTGCCATACCGCCTACAAGCCTCCAAATCAAGACTGTGCTGACCAAAGGAGGACACTTCTAAACCCATTTGTTGAAAAAGCGTTTTTGAATTTGTTTGCCAAGTTTAAATGTATTTGTCTTGGTGTTTATAGTCAAGCATATAAATTCAAATACATTCATTGTAATAAAAAAGTTCTGTGCCTTACATAAACAAATAAAAAAACATGGTGTTACATAAAAAATAAACAAATAAATACATAAATAAATAAATGCATAAAGAAATCCCGCAGTGATGTTAATATGCTTCACAGTAGACTATATTAAAGTGAAGTTAGTTAGTATGGAAATGGGACACCCAAAAAAATTAAATACTGAGAATTATCTACACCACACATAAGGTTGGATCATAATATGATTCTATAAATCATACACAATTATATTGCATTATTATATGCAATAAGTACAGCTCTGTATTAAATGTACACTATTTCCTCTTTTTTCTGGTTTATACAATGTATATAAGCTTAAAGTATTAATAATTAAAAAGAGGAGTCATGTCTATAACAGATTCCACTCTTTTTGAATTATTTAACTTTACTTGGATTAAACTTCTGGTCCTAAAAAAGGGGTGAGCAATTTATACACCAGTGTGACCTATAGGCTTTTTCCTGAAATTGTTATCTCAAAAGGGAGGAGGGGGGGGGGTTCACTTATACACCAATGAGACGTATACACCGTTTTCTATGGTAAATGCTTTTAAAATAACTTGGGTTTGGTTGTAAACAGTCACACTGTGTCTGCTATAAAGGGACCATCCATATGAATTGTAGAGGCTTTAACACATTTAACCCACAAAGGTTGGATACAAATAACTATTGCCCCCTAAGTTAATTTCTGACAAATACACAGAAAAAAAAAGAAACGAAATGCAGACATATTTTAAAGTTATAGCTACACATTATACATAAAATAATAATTAAAAAATAACAATGATATGAATGGTTATTAGCTATATGCCAATCACTCTGGATACAGTTAAGCAAATGTTGCAGTACATAACGTTAGAAAAAAAAAAAAAACATTGGAATTTGCATGCTGTGTGCATTTCATTTGCTTGGATATTTTCCAGGTTTCCATATACCAATTATAATGTTAATCAGTTCAACTCAGTGTTTTCTCCTGGAGGATTTCACTTTGCAAGCTGCTACGCTTTAATGGACATCATTAATGTTATCCTATCAAAATGTACTGCTGCTTCTACTGCCACTACTTCTGTTATGGTCTGTACTTCAATCACTCTGCACTGTACAACACTAGACTGGTCCCACAGTTACTGACCTCTTTCTTACAAAACACTCTTCTATTTGACCTGGCCCGGTTTTATTTTTTATTTTTAATTTTTTTTCAGAAATGGTTGCTTTAGTATTGGTATCATTACATTTGAGATAGTGTAAATAACAGCACATACAATATTTACAGAATTCTGAGAAGTCCATAATGAGTTTCATACCTAAGGTTTCATGGACCTGATTAACACTAATTTTGGACAACCTTGGATAATGTACTGTAGTCCAAGATTAGTAGCCCAGACCCCCCAAACACCCCAAAACAATATAGAGGACTGTATTTCCTTGAAAAACAAGTTCCTAATTACAGTATGTATCAGTCTTTACCAGTGGATACAATCTAAGAGACTACAAAGGCATTTTGGTTCTTTTTAAAAAGCAAACCACATAATGGAGAGAGAGAGTGCTAGCTCTCTGCAAATTCCATCCCAGCAACGACCTTTCGGGGAAGTGTTAAGAAATTCTCCGATGCATCAAACCTCCATCAATCAAGTGCCCTTATTCTATGACATTGATTTACGTTCCTTCACACAGCCAAGAGACAATCTCAGCTAGAGTTAGCTAGCTTATATTTTAAAGCCTGACAAGCCTGTCTACCCTTGGATTGCTTGCTGCTTCTAATACTGTCATGCTCTCTGCTCTCCGAATGATAACCACAGTGTCAAAAAAAGTGGATACATACATATTTTGTTAGGCGTGAGAATATATTGCTTCTCAACTTGCAAACATCAAGAGCAGAGTGACAATCCTAGAAAACAAGGGGCATCTGAAAGAAAACAAGATAGCACAACTTCTAAAACAGACTGATCTGAGCAAATGCATTTCACCTGCCCTTGCAAAACTAAATAAAATGACAGCTAGCTGTCTCATTAAAAAAACAAAACAAAACAAAAAAAAAACTATGCCCTATAATAGCTGGATTTAAAAATAAAAAACAACAAATATGGTTATAGTATTCAATTATATCCACAGTACAGTATATACAAAATTAGTGACACCGTAATCTATGATGCCGCCTCAGGGAGATGACACATATAAGGTTTACATGCGCGTAGATGACATTTAAATACCAAGATCTAGCTTAGACGCAGTTAACTCAAGTAATTTATCTGAGACTGTACAGGCTGGGTCTCCAGGTAATCCTTGTGATTTAAAACTCCCAAAGCACAGGCTCTATTACTCCTACCGCAGGAATTCCAGGGCTTTGCAATTACCACTATCTTTTTGTGAGACAGTGATCCATAGACAGCAATAGGATAGTCTGATAGCACCAAACACTCTCCAAAACCCTTCACTCAAGATGTGAAAATGAACTGTTAAAGATCTCTGCAAGCCTGACGGTAATTCTCCAGCAACTTCAGATTCTGTAGAGCTTTCAGCTCTTCCCATCCATTACTGTGATACTGCAGTCAACACACCAGCAAACAGCACACAGGAAGACAACCAGCAGTTATCAGTTATTCTTAAACTACTTATGAATACTGCTCAGCAGAATGGAGAATCCCCTTTTGGAAATTGAAAAATGTGGCGGACGCCCCAGATTGAAACAGTTGCTAATTAATGACTTGCATGTTAAGCAGAAACAGCCACCCATTGGTGTTAGGCTCAAACACTGTAAATAACTATTTACTGGAACACCTGCAGGATCTACTGGGGGTTATGAATTTCTATTGAACCCCAATAATTTTAATGTATTTAATTTACTGTACCTGCACCAACAGGAACAACTGTATACTGTAAATGGTTTGCATGTTATATATGAAAATGCAAATAGAACAATTATTTTTTGGCCCAATCAATCATATTCAGTATCTAATGCCATAACATAAAGCTTGACCTCTCAAGGCTCTCTGGTCCAGCTTCAGTCTCTTCAATCAGCGTGGTTAGAAACTCCTCAGAGAGCCTTTACAATGGGTGTTAGAAACCACTTAACTGCTAATAAAAATATTGATTAGGACACTGGATAGATTGGGTGTGGGGGATTTCTATTGATATCCTTTTTCAATTTACTAAATGCATCACATTGGTGGCTGTGAATAATGCATCGCCTTACTGTTGTTGACTTGCATAAGATTACATTTTATGGATAATATCTAGACTAGGGACTGAATGCCATTATCTTTTAGCTGCAGAAAATCACATTTGTAAACTATACATCTATGCAGTAATTCACATTTTCCTAAAACAGTTTTTGCCATCTTTTTTTTTTCCTAGGCGTGTCATCTTTACATTTGGGTGAATTAATATATATTAGTTAATGCAGCATTCCCCATTGAAAATTACTAGGAGGACCACTGTTCCATGTTATAAATTAAGCTGGATCCATTTTAATTATTATAATTGCCTTATAGAAAAAAAAAAGTGATAAACCAAAGCCTTTTAAAGAGTGCAGGGAGCAAGTATAACACCACATTGTAATTAACACTTGGTTCATATCATTATACGTTGCATGTGGTAAGATTAAAATAGAATACCCATGGGCTACACTTTCCACACCAAAGCACAGAAGGCCTTCTACAGCACAGATTCTGTATTGCTGCAGACACAACCAGTGTTTAATGGAAGTCAATTTATGGTTTAATTCCTATTAATATTACCATTATATATAAAAATGCAAATGCTAATAGAACAACTATTTTTTAACCAATCAATCACATACAATACCCAATGCCATAATATCCAACATGACCTTCAAATCTGTATAGCATTATCAAATGTATATCTCTCTGTATACATATACTGTATATTTACGGTGCATGACATTTGCCCATGACAATCTGTCAATGTGAATGCATTCCCCAAACAATTGCCTCCAACGGCATCCCCCCCCACACCTTCCACTTCGACCCTATTACTGGTATGTACATATTTTAGTCATAACATAAGATAAATGTGTGTGTGTGTACTTTTAAGATGTTGGCTGTGTAACCACATACAAATTGTTGATCATTCACTTCAACAAGCTTGTTGTTGATGAGGGTGTTTTTAGTGGTTCACCTGAAGAGTGGGGAGTGGGCGGCATTATGAATGTTACACTTCAGACTTACAACTGTCAGTCTGAAATATTCCGAATTGATATTTTTTAAGTTTTCTGGTTTTCTTAATGTGTATAGCAACAAACCAATAACAACACATATAGAAACACTTTTAAGATGTGCGTTTACGTTATTATTTCAACGTTTTGTTCAGTAAACATCAGTAGATTAAATCACAAATAGCTATCAGCATTTGTAAAAAGTATTGATTAGAAATTAAACAATTTATACTTTAGTAAATACTGTATTTTTGGGAAAAATACATTTTTCTATGTGATTGTATTTTTTTATTTAATATGATTAAAATGACAATCATGGGGTTTCCATGCGAATCAATTTACATGTGAAATGGCAATGAGCGTGCACGTTTGGGAGAATTATTTGTGTAAATCAGGTTTGTGGCCAAAAAAAAAACCGCCAAAGAGAGAGATGAGCGTGTTTATCCTTAACTATAAATATGGCAAGGGAGCGGGTCAGTTGTAACTGTTGATTCCAAAATGGCAGAAAGTGGTGGCTGAAGGGCGATTTTATGGTTAGCAGTGGCGTAGTTCACCTTAATGATAATGCGGGTGCTTTTTCATTATAGTTTTTTGCTGAGTCTGGACTATCACGTTGTATATCTCTTGTGGGTTTACAGTTCTGTATAAAACCACTTACCATGAACTGTGTTATGCCTTTGTTATAGTATTAAAGCAGATGTTTGAGAATACCCTTGCTGTAAAAACTGCTTAAATGTAACTGAATTAATTCCTGTCCTTTTTTGATCCCAGATATGTCCAAAGACAACGCTTGTCTGCCCTCCACGTTAATAAATATAGTTGGTGAACTGGATGTCAACAGCCAGCTCGATCGCCCAAAACAGCGCAACAAACATCCAACAAGTTGTTGATGCCCTCTCAGAACTAACTAAATAAAACTGCAAATGTAGTGATTGTGTTTTATTTGTTTGCAACATAAATATTTAACACAACGGCAAACCCAACACAACTTAAAAGAAAGGAGAGAATCTCTGATAGCACGAGCCTCCTCAGATCACTGCTGTCCAATTGAAACTGGCGGCTGAGGGAACCTTCACTGTTGCCAAAACCGCTTTTAACAAGCGGAATTGGGCTTGTTTTTGAGATGCTGGTTGTAATTTGCATAAACACCCACTCTAACATGGGTTGCACTTGTTTTGGGCTTGTTGTGAAAGGCAGTGCTGCTTTTTTTCTCATGAGACTAACCTTACCTTCCCCTTCCGTCTCACAGGCAGCCACTGATTCTTGAACACGTCATTTTGTTGTTGACAAGAGTTTGTGCAGGATACAGCAGGCAGTGGCAATTTTGGGAACAAATTAATGCACTTCAGTCTGTTTCATCAGTATCTGCCACCTCCCTTTCAAGTGCCCACTGCCCGTATTTGCTTAAGCATGGTATTGAATGCTTCCTCAGCAGCTCTCAGCCGTCTGGACAGGTAAGGTTTCTAAGCCAGGGTAGTATACAGGTAGCATCACCTGATCCCCTATATTCTGTATTGCCTGAATGAAAGGGATATATATATATATATATATATATATATATATATATATATATATATATATATATTTACATACCCATAAAATTTATAATATATATCTATACAAAAGTTTCTACAGCTTTATGACAATAAATAATTTTCTGCCTAAGGTCTTCAGATAGCTCTTTATTGGTAATGACAACAATCATCCTATGCCTAAAAGCTTTTATACTCTATAAAAATGTTCACCTACAATCCAGCATTTTCTAGACTTTTCTAGAATTAGGTTCTGCATTATCATATTGAAATTTCTAGCACCTTGTAGACAATACTATCATAGCATCAAAGGGTATGAATACTTTTGAATAGAATTATATATATATATATATATATATATATATATATATATATATATATATACAATACACACACACACACACACACACACACACACACACACACACACACACACACACACACACACACACACATGAAGAACATTAAGTAAATACATATTTTATTCCTAGAAATTACAGAATGATACAAAAGCAAATGTTCTTTGCTCAACATTTTCGCTCTGCCCATGCTTTACTCAAGGTCACTTTGTCAAGGTCAGTGACTGGATGCCAAACAATGTGACAGATCCCTCTGGCAATGTCTGGTGCTGTTAAAGACACATACACACACAATATCTATTTTGTGCTTGGAAGGTACTGGACTAGTAACTAGGGTCAAAATGGCTCCCAGCCTAATAAAATTTGTAACAAATATATATATATATATATATATATATATATATATATATATATATATATATATATATATATATATATATATATATATATATATAAAAGTAGCTTTTGAGTTAAGGTGAAAGAAAGCAGTAAGTATAGAACTATAACTATAACCCCCAAACAGGGCGAAACATGTGAGCCGGGGCCAGAGCCTGCTGCCAGGCCAGGGGCTCCCAACGCCACGTATGGCTCAGCTGTGCCAGCAAGGGACGTTGTGCACAGCGTGGAAGTTAGCCATGCTTGATGTCTGTATGGCCTCAAAGGCGTTGTTTAAACACCATTGGGTGTAGACCTGTGTATTGAAACACTCAGGCACCAAGGGTGCAGAAGCACCGCGGACACTGAGGTAGAATACAGTACTGGTGTACCAAAGGATCGTGGCACCGAGTGCAGGTGTTATTTACATGCTGTGGCGCTAACCACCGAGGCATGCAGCGTCAAAGCACCAAGGGCGCCTAGCCTTAACCGCGTGTAGTCAACACAACCCGGAGTAGCGCATAGCATACACCGGGGTGGATACATAGGCTCGAGTGGCTGCAGTAGGCAATCAGGAGACCAGTACAGGAAACCGCACAGTGCTGTACTAGGGTGCAATGTGGCAAAAACCTGGTTCTGGATCGCGTGCAGTCACACAACAGGGCAGCGCGTAGCGTACACCCGAGTGTAGCACAAGCTCAAGGAGTTGCAGCGTGTTAGACAGGAAGAAAAACTGTACTGTTTTTTTTTTTTTTAACTGCAAAGGCAGTAATAGGGAAAAAATATAGGCTTACACACACAGCAATTCAGCTATGGGAGAAACACAGTCACCAAGCCAGGAGGGTGACCTGAACATTTGTATTATTATTATTATTACTCAACATGCAGAAGTAGTCCGGCTGAAACAAGCCATCTGATTCAACTCAACAGCGGGACGCAGCAGTTTCTGGGTCCTGATGGAGAAATCATGCTTGTACTTTATGTATTTATTTATTTAACTGCAAGGCAGTAAAAGAAAAAAACACATACACACACAACAGCAAAGCTGTGAGGGTAAAATACCAGTCACCACGGCAACGTGAACCAAAAAATTTAAACCAACGCGCCGAGTAGGCGGGCTGAAACAAGCCGGCGGATTCAACTCACTCAACAGCGGGAGCCGTAGTGCGGGCTGCAACGCGGGTAAACTGAATTTGTAAGTGCCCCGAGAGGGAACGGGCTGAGCTCGGCACGCTGGATTAAAAAAATAATAATAATAATACTTTTACCCTCACAGCTTGCTGTTGTGTGTGTGTGTGTGTGTGTGTGTGTGTGTGTGTGTGTGTGTATTTTTCTTTAAAAAAAAATAAAAAAATAAAAGCGTGATTCCTCCACCAGAACCAAACTCTGCTGCGCCCCACTGCTGAGTTGCATCCCCGGCTTGTTTCACCCCGACCTACGCGACGTTGAGTGGTGACTGCTATGTTACCCTTAGAGCTTTGCTGTTGTGTGTATGTACGTGTTTTTTTTCTTTTACTACCTTGCAGTTATAAAAATAAATAAATAAATAAACAAATAAATAAATAAATAAATAAATAAGCATGATTCCTCCATCGGGACCCAGCTCTGCTGAGTTGAATTAACTGGCTTGTTTCAGCCCGTCTACCCGGCACGCTTAGCAATACCAATAATACAAATTTACAGCTCTCCCGCCCGGCGTGGTGACTGTGTTTCTCTCATAGCTGAATTGCTGTGTGTGTAAGCCTATATTATTTCATAGGCAGGCATATCCCATAAGTGTTGTTTTGGTGGTCATCTTCAAATTGAAAGGGAACATAAACCTCACAACGTTATATTTGCAGTTAGAGAAATGAGAGAATTTCACCAGATACCTGAAAAAGACCTGGACAAACACCTTTCAAATTTCATCTAAATCAGTAAAAAAAAAAGTTTAAAACAAAAAAAAAAAGAAAAATTGGGACCACTTTGAACCAGGTTCTCTCTGAAGCATTCTTAGCAACGTTGTCTGTTGCCTGTGCAGACATAACTATGAATGCAGCATTTCCCAGAGCAGCCATCGCAACTTACACAAATAAAAGAAACAATCTCAACCAAACAAAAACAGCTTAAGGAAAAGGTAAAGGCAACCAGCCGTACAAACAACTTAAGAAAATATAAATAATTTAATCAGTTTGTAAGTTTCATTACTAAAATAACAGAAACAATGGAAACAAATAATACAACCTTTTACATTTCTTGTTTCTATATAAGATTTATAACAAAGATGAAAATAAATAAATCAATCAATCAATAAAAAACGTATGTTATATTCACTTTGTCAGGTTTAAGAAACATAGAATATATCAAACAATATTATGTGTCAAAATATAATATCACACAAAAAATACATCTCTCGTTGGTTTTGAGCTCAAAATCAATATATAGTCTTTGCAAAAAACTTTACTAATGTATCAGTTAGGGTTGATATTAAAGTAGGGAAATGCGATGTTAGGCGGGACTAATTTTCATACATTGAAATTCAATTATTGCTTTGCAGGATGAATTATATTTTAAGCACACCTATTGTAAACAGAACCAAAAAATCAAACAAAAAAAGTACAACAAAATGTTTGCGTTTAAAACATAAAAAAGGCCTGGAACAGAAAGTTGGTTTAACAGGTCAATGTAATATGTAATCGGCTACTTGATGCATTTTTATCACAAAATGCAAGAGACCAAGCTTGTACAGTACTTGCATAAAGTCTAGTGGCTGCTTTTACAGCAGAAAAAAAAATAGCCATACCTTTGTCTTGTTGCCAAACCTTTTTTTTTCCCCTATACACTAGATCAGGGGTTTTCAACTGGGGGGTACTTCTAAGGGTCATAGTGGGTGCGCAGGACGACTCAGAAATGCATAAATGAAAATGAAAGTAAAAGAATATAACGATTTTTTAATGGTATTGTTTATTTTGTATAATTATTTAATCTTTGTTTAGCAGCTCAAAGTGAACTGCATATGAAAAAAAAACATAGAATCTATCTTGTCCACATGTTCCACCTATACATATGTGCGACTTCAATTGAGTGCTTTTCCACTCTAATATATTGCCTGGCGATTGTGCCTGAGAGCCAGAAATGTGCATTTAAAGCAGGTGAAGCTGGAAGCTTGAAGTGCTGGAAGATTGAAATGTGTCCGTGATATTTTCAGTTTGGAGCAATTATCCAGAAAATCAGACAGCTATCAGGTCGGTTACTAGACGTTGTACTGGATTTTGAATAGAACTGATAGAATTAGTGTGGCCTCCTTATGACCTGTTAGAGGTCAACCAAGGTCAGTAAATGAGCCTTGAAGCCCCTGAGAGGGAGATGTAAATGCAAAGCAGGCAAAGGCAAGAAGGAGATAAGAAACATCAAAACAACATTTTATTAAACAAGTGCTATTTAAAGGCAGCATGCCTTTAAATAAATGAAACTCTGATGTTGTTCAAGTTTTATGTGGTGAGTTTCCAGCACAAACAAAACCAATAAGTCACCCCTTCACTTTTTTATGAAAATAAGTAGTTTTTACACTTTGAAGAAAGCATGTTTTTTCAATTCATTACTTTGGGAACTGGGAACAATGGATGTTAGAAGGTCTCTAGCCAACAAATAATAAATGCTTAGGAGGATCTAAATGGCAAAGGCTAAGTGGCTAGACACTCAAGTATGTGCAAACAAGAAAAGGGATATGTTGAGGAAGTATCAACACCCTGTAAATTTCCATTAGATACCCCATGCATGTTGTATTTTGAAAATATACATACACTGTATGTCAAATACTATATTTAGCCTTACAAAAACATATTTGAATGTGTTTCTTACATCTATGCAAACATTGTCTGACATTAAATATATGGTCTTATTATATGACATCTAATATATGTATACATTAAATATATAGTATGGGGGTTATTTTCAAAAGTGTCATTTTCATTGTGAAAGTGAGACTTATCCATACGTGAAAGAATGAGTGGATGCTGTGTCATTAATCAGCTTGCATAATGGTTTCCATTTCAATAGGCCTGAGATCCACCAGGAGGGTCCTGTACTGTTGATCTGTTTTATTATTGTTTTTTCCAAAGGGGCTTCTTGGTCAGTTGTCTGGTAATGAATGCAATTGTGCTGTCACTCCAGTTATTGAAATGAAAGGATCTAAATTCAGAAAAGCACTTAGAATTCAACACAACACTCTAATCTTAGCCATTGCTTATACATGTTGGATACCAGGCTTTGTTCAAAATTTCATCTGTATGTCACAATGTGTAGATTCCTTACTCATTTGCAATGCCAACTGGCCACCAGGGATTACAAATATATTTCTTATTGATTTGTTTGAAACTTTAAATTGTTGTTTCACTTCTTCAGTTTTACTATACCAAGCTTCCTAACAGATAACATTTTCAAAATTCCTTGCCTTGACGACTTTGTCGATTCATTTTGCTGTAAAATATAATGTTAATATTGTATTGTTCTGTTTGGTCCTGGAGAGCCACAATCCAGCTGGTTTTACAGGTAAGCCTTAAATCATTAATTTCCGAAAAATGCAAGTTTTTGACCAATTTAGCAAGGTAATCTGTTCAATTAAATCAGGAGTAAGACCTGGAAGCTGTTCAGGTTTTCATTCTAAATTACATAACTGAAAAAACTACATGCTTAACTAGTCAAAATTAAACTGTTCCAAGTCTTTAGAAATCATGGATTTAAGGGTTACTAATAAAACCTGCTGGATTGTGGCTCTCAGGGAACAGGGCTGGACACCTCTGATACAGTCGAATGCATTTGACATTGAAAAT
This sequence comes from Polyodon spathula, assembly GCF_017654505.1. Lineage (NCBI taxonomy): Eukaryota > Metazoa > Chordata > Actinopteri > Acipenseriformes > Polyodontidae > Polyodon > Polyodon spathula. Next base: position 27,674,742 of record NC_054538.1, read on the forward strand.
GAAAGGAAAAGTAGGCTTGGTGATGGAATATTTAAATCTCTCTCTCTCTCTCTATATATATATATAGTATACATTTTTTTGTGTATTGTAGGACTGGGGACCTCAAGGATTGATGTTTTATGAACCCGTGATATAGAGGATGCAACGTGCCACGTACTGTAAAAAAATAAAAAAATAAAAAAATAAATAAATTGCAATCTACCCAGATGATTCTTTTGTGAGGCTGTAAAACAGATGACACCACATTTTCTGTACACTGCAAAATAATAATAATAATAATAATAATAATAATAATAATAATAATAATAATAATAATAATAAAACAGTCAGCAATCATGAATGAAGAGACAGTATGGGAAGGGTTAACGAGAACAATGCAGCAGTTCTCAAACAACACGATGTGCCAAAAAGGGCTAAGCAGCCATGTGGAAAGGATAATTAGTGCACCTGTGATGCCACTTTATCCAGCATATGTTCCTATTCAGCTGAACGGCCAGGCAAGCAAGGGCCCCATGAGGCCACCACTGTCTGGCAGAAAGGCTTTATAGTTTGTTTTTCTTGAACAAAAAAATAAAAAGATTAAATTGAACAAATGTAATTCTTCAAGGATCTCTGTGCATGGTTCCCAGCTGCTGTATGATACGTGTGTAGCTTACTTTAAAAATGTTTTAATGGCCTGATGCCAGAATGTTCCTTTTCAGACAAAGTTTCAAGTGATATACTAAGCTGCAGATTGGGGCTGGTGCTCATAATCACCACTGGGTTAAGAGGAAATGTGTCATCAGCAGGGCTTATAAAGTCTATTCTACGGTTGGTATGTCAGTAGGTATGCATAATCCTCTACTCAGAATATCCTGAGTGCTTCCGAGTTTTCTGGGAAATCTCCTGAGCAAACACTGAGTAATGCTTTAAGAAATGAAAAGCTCTGGAAAAGCTTGATTAATTCAAAGTGATTCTCCCATATTCTCATGAAGTAGTCTGAGGTAAAAGTTTCTAACACCATCATGTATCCACTAGTGCTTTAAATCGAACACTTTTTAATGACAATGATCCAATTATCGATCATTATAGAGTTAAAATGCTTAAAAAAAAAAAAAAAAAAAACTTCCGTGTTTAAAGGAACAATAAAGTCCTAAAGTAACAGTTTAAAGGAACAATAAGATGTAGGTAATTAAAGAAACTGGTTTGTAACCGGCATGTACCCAGTTCAAATCCCAGCTCAGCCATTGACTCATTGTGTAACCCTGAGTAAGTTAACCTTGACATTGTTGTAAGTGAGTCTGCAGTTGATGTATAATTCACACACCCTACTCTGGTATCTTGTACAGCACTTTGTGATGGTGGTCCACTATCAAACGCACTATATATTATTTAAATTATAGAACTCTCCAATTTTCATATTCCTGTCGTCACTAGTCTTTGCCTTGTTTTGTGTAAAATATGTAAACATAACAGTAAATTAAGAAGAAAAAATAAATCAGCCCCACTGTCCAAAGGAGAAAAAAAAGGCTTGAAAACTACATTAACATTATGGTCTGTTCACATGGAAACAATTCAATCTCTTTTTTTTTTTTTTTTTTAATTTGCTGTTGGTTACAACTTATGAATTACATAACCCAGCTTCTGCTAGTGAAAGTAGCAGTCCCTTCCAGTGTGCCGAGATGCATTTCACATAACCACTCTGGGCTCTCCTTGCTGATTGGTAGATATGGCATCCGGACGGATTTAGCATCCTAGGAGATCTCAACTGATATTTTGAAGCGAGTGAACAATTTGTGAGTGTCCAAAATGAAAAAAAAAAAAAAAAAAAACTACAACAACTACTGCAGATCGTGTACAGTAACTGTTTTGTACAACCTGCAATGTTTAATATTGATCATATAGGTTGAGCTACAATCCAGCTGCATTAGACAGCCAGCAATCAAAAACGAAAAAGGTTGCAGATAGTGTATTGCTTCAAAATAAAAAGGTAAAAAAAAAAACAAAAAAACTTTTTTCTGAAACAGTAATGTAATGTTAAATATTATTAGTTTTGCTCAAGACAGACAGCTACAGTTGGGACTGATTTAAAACAAAATAATATGTATAAAATGCATTATCAAAGCAGGTTACTCTTGATCTCTGCATCATCATTATGTAATTGTTCACAGATGCACATTCTCAGTACCTTTTAGCAACAACAACAACACAGATTAAATTAATACAAGACACATTTTTAATTTCTTGGAATACTCGATTTCATTAAAATATTATTGATTTGTTATCATGGGCTCCCAGTGGATAAATAATTTGATTATTATCGTTATCATTACGAGCCTAGTATCCACTGTGCTGTTTTAGGACTGTCAATAGATTTCCTCCTTGTGCAGTCAGTTGATGACTCATGTTATCTTTCTGTGAGTCAAACAAAAGAAAAAATACCATGAGTCAGTCTTGAACATTTGTTGCCATTGTTGGGAGTATCATTTTCTTTTGCACACTTTATTTTCTTTGCAGTATCTGGGATGGCATCTGTTTATGACAACTGGAACTATTACATTAGTCTTTGATGTGTGCTGCCGTTTGTATCATCATCATGATTTCAGATATCTAAAATCCTCTTACCAGGAGGGTCCCCGACAACATAGAACAAATACTCATCCAACATGGTTAGGACAAAATGTAAAACCAACATACAAGTGGATAAAAAAGGGTGCATGCACACAATCAGTAGTTAAAAGGTTAAAAACAAAGGCACAGGTACTGCAGAACGATGTCAAAAAATGTATAGAAATGAATAGCACACTGTTACAGCCTTAATCAATACTTAAGCAAACACAAGCCTTTGAAGTACAATGTGTGGGTGTGACTTCTACAAAATGTAGGAATCTTGTATAATGCTGGCAAAACATTCATGTCATATGAGGCATGGAAAAAGAAGGATAACTTGTCTGGGAAGAGAAAACATCTCTTGACATGGCTGTACTGTAACTGCAATTTACTTTCTACTGATTAACATATAAACATTCCCGTGTCCAGTTATTAAAACATTTGCAGACAAATATTTCAACTATGCAACTGCATTCAATAAGTCATAAATAGCCAGCCTCAGCAAATGATTTGCAATGTAGACTTTTAAAAGAAGTGAGAGCAAACCTCACCAAGTTTGCTGCAGAAGACACACATCAAAGAAAAGGGTTGAATGCATGATATCATTCTCACAGTTAGTGTATCAATATGGAAGCAATTATGTTTGGTACTTATCATGTTTCTGTGTCTATGGACTCTTCGAGGTCTGTAAATCTTCCACTGAAGGCGTCTTCATTGCCATAGCATTTATTATTGCACCAGCTTGCATTCCAGTTATTTTTTATCTGTTGGTAGACTCGATTTTGGATGCGCAGTGGTGAAAAGTAATATATAGACAAATGCATTTGCCTAATGACGCACTGCATTTGAAAATCATGGAAAAAACACCCTGTCCCACAATACAATACACATATGTAAATTCACTGGAAAATGTAAGGGAAACCACACTTATGTATTATGAAGTGGAATTAAATCTTTCAAACATGAGACCCAGGCTTAGTTGGGTTTTAGGGAAACAGAATGACACAATTGCCCCCATAACTGAGATTCTAGAAGGGTTGCATGGTAATTCAGTATCAGTAATGCCTGAGCAGGCTTATTTTAAAATTGCACTTTACAAGTTTCACACAGATATTAACTTGTATGTATGTATGTATGTCTACTCCTGGAATTGGATAAACAAAGTACTGTTCATGCTATTCAAAACTTCATATGAATGTCCAAAACAACTGAAAATGAAAGAGTTTAGGTCTTACAATGAAGGCTCCTTCAGTTACATGGTGATCAAAGGAGGTGTTTTCCAAACATGGTTGTGTGGACACTTGGCTTTCTAATGCGAGAAAGAAATGAGCAGTTTCACTGTTGGTATTTTGTTCAGCTCAGAAAGTTACACTCTTAAACATTGCTGGACCTTACTAAATAAAATAAGTGAATCCTTATCATTACAGCAAAGTTTAAAAGAGGGCCCATAGTCACTGTAGCAGTTTGTCTGGGTTAACATCTACTTAATATATTGTATACATCTTCCTAATATATACCTATTATGACTGTTCTGTGTGATTATTTTTGTTTCAGCATTTGCAGTATAAAACACACATAATAGGATATACATGCTGTGACAGGGTGGCTCTGTGGTGACGTCAGGCCAGAATGCAGGAAGAAAACACAGGCAAGGTACTGCAGGGCAAAAAGACGCCATGCGCGCCGTTTATTTTGAATAACAAAAATAAAGGAAAATATTTTAACAAAAACACTGCTAACAGAGCAAAATAAAAGTTTAAACAAAAACAAATCGTGTACACTAAAACCATAGGTCAGGCTGTGCAAATTGCTTTCACTGATCTTGTGTTTTAGTTTTTCTAAAACTTTCGGTTTCCCCCTTACTCACTCTCGTTCGCTCCTCTGAACACCCACCCCCAGTGCAGTGAGCTGCATGCTTATATGCAGGTGGCCATCTCCCGATTAGCAACAAATTAATCACTTAATTAATTTGGGAGATGGTCACCTTCTGCACAAGGTTTTTAAATACTCCTGGCAGAGGACGAACTGCCGACCTCGCTGCCGACAAAACACGGCTACGCCTTCATATATAAATACAACAAATAAATCATAATAATAACAACAACACAACAAAACAAATACAAAATAATAAACTCCACAGGGGTGGTGGGGTACCCCCTTCTAAAAATAAACAAATAATCATGTACAGGGTTCCTCGTCCTGTTACACATAGATATACAGTAAGTTTAATATTATGAAACTAGATGATATAAAGTCTCCGGCAAGACTGATATGCATTCACAGCCCATAACAAATTGAAGATCAAAAGTATTAATTATACATAGCCATTCTTCCTCACACAGACACAAACAAAGATGTGTATGCATATCAATGTAGGTTGTTTTCCAAGCTGTGCTTACCTCAAAGACCTGGCCTAATGGACAGATGCAGTACAGTCTAATTAGTGGCAGACAGTGATAAGTGATTGACTTTCGGCGTGTATCCCCACTGTGCCTAAACTCATCCCGGCATTAATGAAGGCGAATGAAGAAACTGCCTGACTTGAATAATTAAAAAGCTACTTCTTCCTTATTAACAACATTTGGATGAGGACAGTATTAACTTAATGGAGAAACAGCACAACGATGCTTACTGGTATGATGAAGCTGCAGTTATTCACTTAATTACTCAGTAAGCCACCCTGTTTTCCTCTGCAGAATAATGTAAATATATATTTATTTTAAATGTTGAATACAAATGTATTATGTAAAGTGAATAGAAAACATCATTTTCCAGGCTTATTCATGAAGAATGGTTTAACCCTTTTTGAAGGATAGTATTCAAAGAACAGCCTTTCTACACATCATGTAGGATTGCAGCAAAGAACCTGCAGGACGCAAACTATTCCCAGACCTAAAGGAATACAATTCTGTGTAATAAATTAAAAATCTATAAATCAATTGCAGATAATCATTTATTAAGGGGTTAGCAGGGCTCAAACAAAAGCAAAGCCCAGTATGGTCAGAGAAGCAGACAACAGCAATGCTACCTCAGTTGATTTGTTCTCCCACTTCTCTTTTGGCCACAGTTAAACTTGCTAGATTCCCGATCAACCCTTGAAAAATAATCTCAACAAATTGATCTTACGTCTCTCAGTCTCTCGCATGTTATTTTTCTTTACACAAAAAGAGGCAAGATTCCTTTGTAAATTAATTTAACTACACAAAAAAAGGAAGACCTATCTTCTTTAACTGGCTTAGTTTAACTACAGTAATGGCCAGGCTTTCTTGTACATGGAAGCCTAAAGAATAATGTAAATCATTTGTTTCAAAAGATAATAAATGTTGCTTCCTCCATCAAACAACTTGAGAATCAATGAAGCTGTATATGTTCATACTAAAGCATTACTCTTCCCATGTGATTTGTGTGGTTTGTGCTCACTTGATGTACAATACTTCTATTCCCTTTTTCCCCCTGTGGATATTACCCAGGGAGGTCCAGCTGATTCCCCAAATGCTATATCTGTACACTGTAGTGCAGCACTGCAAGACCCTGTTCAGTTTGAACAATCAAAATGGCAAAAAAAAACAAATAAACAAAAAAAAATGCTACTTGCATACACGTTATGGAAAAAACCTGGTGTTCTAATTGATCAAAATGTTGTATGCAAACTTGTCATCTTTAAGTGTTTTGGGAATACATGGTTCTCTGCCATGTGGGTAATGTACCATGTACTGTAAGTTGTTTATGCTGTGTACACACACAGGCTATATGTGGTTGTGAGTTGTGAGACCTTTTGCTCTTGATACAGTTACTTGTACTTGCTCTAACTCTGTGTGTTTGTGTGTATGTGTGTGTGTGTGTGTGTGTGTGTGTGTGTGTGTGTGTGTGTGTGTGTGTGTGTGTGTGTGTGCTGGCGCTCAGTGGATTTCCGCGCAACTAATGATGTCATTGTTTTTTGTTTATCAAATATTTCTGTGTGATAAACATGGCTACATAATAAACATATAGGTGCCTTATGAGTTAAATTGATTTTCTAATATTGATGAATAGTAAATTCATAACAATGGTAAATAGCGCATACATATAATAGACTTCTTTTTTTAATCAAAGTACAGTTGTATAATATTTTGTTGCAAGAAAAAAAAATGTACTTCTGGTTTTGCAACTTAAATAAAACAATATGGGACAATTCGTAACCACAAACACCACAGTGTCGACAGCAACTTGTTTTCCACCGATACCGAACATCTTATCTTGTGTTTTGGCACTCCAGGAAATGTCTCAGTAAATGACAAAAATGCATACACTTAGACATGCGTACATTTTTAATACAGTCATTTGGAAACCACTCACGTCTTCCCACCGGCCTTCTGGTTGGAAGATCAACCAAATGTTTCAATCTACCATCATGGTACTGAAGATCGTCGCCATTGTATTTAGCAATGCAGAAAAAAGCAAAACGGTGTCTACACTGGTTTTGCAGAAAAGAGCATAGCTGTGCTTGACAAGCTCGCGATCGATTATGTACAATACTTTCTTCCAAAAGCATAAACAAAAACACACAAAACCTCACAATCGGCATGGAATGATGGCCCGAGTTCAGTGGTTTGTTTAAACAGGGAGTGCGCTCACTTCAGTAATGAAAGGTCTGTGTGCACAACAAACAACCACAGCGAGTGCTGTTTGTAAATATGATTGTTGAGTCAACTGCAGTTTGTGTGTACGTAGCCTTAGTGTGATCATGCTCACAGGCCTTGGAGTAAAACAGGAATCAATTTGGTCCTTAATTACACCTTCCAAACTGAAGTAGAGAAATACCCACTGACACACTCCACATTCTATATGACAGAACAGTACGGTAGATTACTTCAAACTACACCCCTTATAACATCCTATTAATGATGTAACTGTCAGTAATTGCCTCAGAAACCAAGCACAATAAAATACATTGGAGCCTATAATCGGTTTTAATTATGTGGTGTCTGACAAATCTTTATTCACAGAAATTTAAAATAGGGATTCCCCTACTGTCTTCCTAATCCCTGCTTTCTCTAATTGTGCACAGAAGCATACATATGGTATGATTGCTTTAAAACGTGAGATCTGTGCCTGTCACCAAAGTTTCAGACTGCATTGTAGCAGCAGAAAATGTAAGAGCTCTAACTGTAAATAGTTATTTCATAGCTAAAGCACAGCGCTAACAGACTTTTAAACAGATAATGCTAGGCCTATTGTCTAAGTATCTATAATTATTATCATTATTGTGTGATATTGGTTGGTATTTACAGCACTGTGGAATGTAATAATGCCTTTCTGTATCTGGCACTTAGAAAGTGATTATAGCTAATGAAAAACAATAGTACAACAAATATTGCCTGTCATGCACTTCTGCTGGAAGTTTTTACTTTCAAGAAATGCCAAGATCAGAACAGCTAAATGAGTAAGATTTGGGAATCATTTCTTCAGGAGTAATACTGTAAATTGACACCAAGAAAGTTCCCTCAAATGAGTGTGACTTGAAATGTCTGCTTTCAGGTAGTCTATAACACTAGATTATTTCACCTCAGTGTCTCCTGGGTCACATTATATCACTAACTGCAAAGAATGTCAGCCATTAGGGGAAGCAGGTGGTTGATTAATGATGGGAAAGATGTTGAATAGGTGCAGATCATTGACTGACCTACAGTATGGTACTAGTTATTGAGATCTATTCAATTGATCACAGTGATGGGTGGTAATACCACTGTCATTCTCAAAATAGGACCTCTCCTTGGTACATATTCAGATAAATAGAAATAAAATAAAGAGAGACACATGGACTGGTACGTGTCTTGCACCAAAAGCTAAAACTATCAAACTGCAAAGAAACTTGCCTTAATGGTGATGTAGTTTATTTTTTTTATTGCATTGTCAATACACTGGTAGGACTCTGACCTTTGTCAGTCATTTGAATTGTAAGTGGAAAACAAAGCTCATGCATCTCCTTAAGTTAACATCTGACCATCACCATTAAAACACAAACAAACTCTACACACTGCATCTTACTATATTTCTAAACAGATTGAATTATACATCTACAATTTTTATTTGCTTAATCAATATCACATATACATTAATAACAAGGAATAGGTTCATACGGCCTGGAAACTAATTAGTGTAAACTAGAGAATCACTCAGCTTTCAGACTGGAGATAAGATGTGGCACTTTACCTGTTTTCTTTGTTTTTTTGTACTTTTTTAAGTAGGTAATTAGTCACATATGAATTGAAAACAGGCTGATTTAAATGCTACCCTCAAGTGTTTTTTCATGGTTTTCTCTCCAATTAAAAAATGGTTTTAAATAGACCATGCCTGTCACTGTTATGGGATATGGATTACACACTTGCATTTAAGACTTGAAATAGTTTGCCAGATTGTTGGCTTGCATGTTGGAACCAAATCTCTGCACCAATTCTAAAATACAAAGTTGGTTAGCATAGGTTGCATCAGCTGTGTAACAGAAAATCTATGCTCATGATCAAAAGTACAATAGCGCAGAACACAACTCAATGTTAAGAGACACAGGATATTAAACCTGCCCAGGGATTTATAAAAATAAAGCACATGTTCAGTACTGACACTGCAATTTCATACCGGCGATTTCAGAAAGTTAAAACATTAAGATACTGTGCATGTGATCAGTCACAGAACCTCTGTGTTAAAGGTTCTGTCTGCTCAAAAAAAATATATAGCCCTATAACATCAGTGTATGTTTATAAGTTGCTATTTCAAAGCAATAGTCCTCACAGCTGCCCTTGCTGGAGAGAACAACTGGGAGGCTCCCAGGCATCATGTTCCCTCTAAAAACTAAATTAAAAAAACAATAAAACTCATTGTATTCAGCATCCCAACTGCAAATATTGTTAAACAAATTACCCAGTCCTCAACACCAGATCAATTTCCCTACAAGCTGAGCAAAACTACCCTTAAGTCAAGATCCAGGAGTCTATTACCTTTCAAGCAACTGAGTTGAATAGAATAGACTCTGATTTGGCGTGTCAGTGTAACTGAGACGATGCATCGGAGAGAACATCAAACATTTTTAAAAAATGCAGAGGATTGTGTCAGCTTTATTGCCCACCGGTTTATATGATTCCCTTCAAAATATTGTCCGGTTTTAATGAATATTGATGAAGGGAGTACGCATTATAAATAAGATAATAATCAACATTTCAGGAAAACATTTTTGTGAGTGAGTGGCAGGTTGAATTGAATTGATTCTGTTAGGATCAGCAATAGGAATAGAAAAAACAGAAGCAGGTCACGGCTCCCATCTTGGCGCAGAAGTGGAAGTATATATATAGTAAATATAGACTGGAGAAGAGGTTTATTGTGGGAAACTATGGCCCCTGATGGATGAATTATAGTTACCAACAGGGGACTATAATCCCGGAGCCGCAGTTAACTATAGTTCTTCCTGAGGGGCCTTTCCCACTATGAGCCAAGGTCTGCAGTCCATATTTGTTTTATGAATCATTAAAGAAAGTAATGTTTTTTAGGTCTCTGAAAGGGATACTACCCTAGTTTTCGACCACTGAGTGCTACCAGTGGCGCTAACTTACAGCTGTGAAACCTGGACCCTCAATGAAAAAAATGACTATTACAAACGACTCAACAGAGTATGGAAAGTTGCATGCTGGGAATAACAAGAGACACGAAAAGGGGGAACGGATAAGAACACAAACAAAAGTACGCAATGTTATTATAAAAGAGAAAAAACTGAAAAGGCAGTGGACCGAACATGTAGCAAAAAGAACAGACCTTCGCTGGGTCAAGGAGATACTAGACTGGGTACCAAGATATATAAAGCGACCAAGAAGAAGACCTCCAGGAAGATGGCAAGATGAAATTAGGAAACATGCTGGAGCAACGTGGATGAGGGACGCAGCAGACAGGGTTTTGTGGAAGAATGGACTACTGGCTTAGGATTCAAGTGATTCGCCAGAACCACTGCATCTGTAATAGGGGACTTGGCATACCACAGTGGAACTCGGTATATACGTAACAAATAACCCACGACAGGGTGTGCGGTAAGACAATTATTACCGCACGCCCTGGCTGCGTTGTGAGAGACAAGGCCAATTTTTGTCGGGTGACTAAAGACACTGAAATACCCAAGGATGTACCACATGAAAAAGAATACACAGCTATTGCATTTGTTTTAAAGGCTTTTTTTTACATAAAGAAAACAAAAAGGTTGAAATAAAATATTATTATAACGTATTTACTGTCAGGACATTGTTTATAAAAAAAGGCTGCTAGGTCCATTCTATCTGGTGATATCGATGTTTATCATTACACATGTATTGACCTAATAAGTGGGTTGAATGCAAATCATTGGGTAAAACATGTTCGAGTGAGGGATTGCTGCTGGATGACTGGGGACAGAGGGTTGCTTTCAAGCATTAAGCAATTCTGATTAGTTTTCTGCACATATTTCAAACTCTTGATTACAACATCACCAAAACAGAAAGCACATCTCCAGTTCCATTAAGGAGCCTTATTCTAAAGGGCCTGTTATACTGACAGCTAATGGAAAATGCTAAACACTATTACCAAAATGTTATGTTTTACAAAGAAAAAGAAAGCCTTATTACTGATACATCGAAAGCTCGTATATATATATATATATAATATATATATATATTATATATATATATATATATATATATATATATATATGAGTTACTCAGCCAAAACTCTGCATATTTTTATACTGGAATTGAAAGGAACTTTTAAGCCATAAAGTAGTCCCCTAAAAACCAGTACATTTCGAACTGTAAAATTCTTCCAAACGTCTTAGCAGATTAAACACAAAAAGCTGTGTAAATGTATCTATCAGTAAAAAGGGTTTCGAAATGAGCTTCTGGCATACAAAAGACTATTTACTTCTGAGATATGTAAGCTTAAGCATTTGTTAAATATATTTCACACTGTCTTGCTATTAAACATGCTTCTTGTATATATGTATTTAATTGTCTCAATACTAAAAACAGTGTATTTAAAAACAGGCATTAAATAGCTGTATTAACTGGAAACATCATTACAGATGTAAAAACCAGTAAATCTTGTATCATACTCTCTACGTGTCTGTAGAAGTCTGTGGTAAGGCCTTGTGTGGAGTAAATTATGTCAGTCTGGAATCCTTACTAGACATAAAATGTTAAACAATCTTGTGCTGACTGTTAAGAACCTAGTCCAAGTGAGTTTCTGCTGGCGTTGCGGTGACTCAGACCAGAAGAAAGCACAACCAAAAACAAAAGGTACAGTGCAGTGGCGTGTGCGACGTTTTATTTAAAGCAAACAAAAAATAAATAAAATATTTAAACAAAAATAAACACTTGCTCGCAGAGCAGAAATAAAACAACTAAACAAAATAAATCTCGAACACAAATAATGAATTAAGGTCCGGCTGGGCAGTAGCCTTCAAGGATCCTTATATTCTTTTAAATTTAGTTTCTCCTCTCTCACTCCTCGCTTGTTCTCATTCCTCCTCTGAACACCCACACGCAGAGTGCAGAGAGCTGCAGGTATTTGTACAGGTGACTATCTCCCGATTAGCAACAAATTAATCACTTAATTAATTCGGGAGATGGCCACCTTCTGCACGAGTTTTATAATGTGGATGGGGCTTCCCATCCACGCTGCAAAACAATAACAAAACTAAAAGCACAGCTACGCTGTCACACAAAATAATAAACAAACAAAACACAGGGCGGTTCGCCGTCATTTATAAACACAAATATAAAACAATAAACAAACACAAAATAACACAGGGGCGGAGGGGGAAACCCCATTCTAAAAATAAACAAACAATATGATTAAACAGCAGGGCTTTCCTACTGCCCTGCTACAGTACCATTTTGCATGCCAAGCAGCAAAATGTGTTATATTTGCAAAAGCTATGATGTTTTATAATGGTGGACTTCAAAGAGCCAGTTTTACATGAACTACTTCTGTCTGTCATGACTCTTTCCTTCTACTTTAGGCTTATGATTATTAGTCTGTAGTCTGCACTAGTCCCATTTTAGTAAGATTAAAAAGGGCACATAGTTATTTTCTAATTCTTCTGTAGCGTAACTGATAACTTGCTTCCTGGACTGTCTGGTTGGCAGATGTCCTTTCTTTATGCGGCTGGTTGATTTTATTAAAGCTTACTCGTCTTTTTTTAAAGCAAGTACAGAGAATGTATTTAGCTAGCGTTTGAAGGGCTATGATTGTTTACCATGTCTTGTTTAAAATCTGGTAATGTCTACCATATTTATGGGGTTGCACTTAAGAAAAGAGCTTTTTATTGACTGCAACTCCAAGTACAATCAAAACAAGGCCAGTTTCTACCTAATTAAGGTATCAAGATAGACATTTTCCAAACCCTTTCAGTAACTCATGTGTTATAACGTCAAGTTTTCTCCTGTATGTAATACACAATAGATCTCTGATTACCTTTCTGTTCTCATACACTTTACTCCTAATAGCAGCAGCAGAAAAGGTTAGTTGCCACTTATTTGGAAAGACATCTGTATTCAACCTGAGACTTGATATCTTTCTGTCTAAATCCAACCATAATGCAGCTCATTTATCAAGTCCTGGCATACAGCACCTTGGCCATATGTTATTTGTTCTACAGGTAAACACCCTGTTTCAAGAAATTAAATTTACATTTCACAGGAAATGGCAACTTTTTAGGCAACATAGATCTATTACACAGTGTTCTTGAGAACCTCCGAGATGCACACTGGCACCAGCCTGGAGGGTCATATGCATCCTTTCATCGGATACAATGGGCTTACATTGCCTTTTTTAGGATTAGAAGCAGAGTTTATTAAATATTTTCAATATTACAGTAACCAAGGCAACCAGGCAAGTGGAACTTCCATCCTCTTTGTACAGTATGTTTATTTACCTGTCTGTCCCCCGGTGTCGTTTTCGCTATTGAGTTTAAAATTAAAAGACAGGGGGGGAAAAAAGCTGTGAATACCTCCTTAATACACACCATTGCTGCTGCTCTGTCCTGTGTGTTATACTATGTTATATGTGTTATACTAAGGTTTTCCATTTCAGTGAAAATCATATGTAGCATGTTATGTCATTTTGCTGCTAAAACATTATTTTGTATTGTGAACTCTTGTCAGACAGTGATCAGGGATGTAAGTAAAATAGATGATTTACTACTATCTCCTTAGTTATTTTATACATTGACTGCTGAATAAAATGAAATAAAAAAAAAAAATAATACATTTGTATATTTACCCTACGTAACAGATTTTACAGAAATCGTGTTTTTATTTTTTTGGGGGGGGGGGGGGGGGGGGGGGGGGGGGGGGGGGGGGGGGGTTTTTGCCATTATTCGACTGGACTGTAATGATATTACAAGTACTAATTGGAAATTACGACATGCTGTATGAACTGGTGGAGGAATCAAAACCTTATATGTATACTGGCGCATAACTGGTGGTAAATCTATACACATACCGGCTATTTTATACATTGACCGATGAGCTGGTAAATCTCCACATTTATCGGTTAATCTATAGATTTTACACATTAACCGTAACCCTTTAATTTCTAAATGACCAATTCCCTGGGATGTGCTAAAACATAAAAGCTTTGAACATTACAATAAACACATTGAAAAAACGGATTCTGACGAACCAGTACTTTTTAAGAGTACAAACTAAATTAGGTAATTTTGTTTACCAATTACGTAAGAAAATGGAGAAGGCCTACTTTTCTTGGATGCAGTCACAAGTAATTAAATTATATGTAAGAGTGAATTGGTGACCAGTCTTGTTTAGAAACAGCCAGCTCTTCCAAACATATAATTTTTTATACCCAGAATAATTTTCCTCAGTTATTATTCATATGCCGTAGGCCCATGCTCTTTGTAAAACAGGATAATAGGACTCAGAAGAAATTTGCTTTAGACAGTCTTTCTTTAGCACCACATAGATGTTTTTTTTTTTTTTTTTTAACAACACTTAAAAACTTGGACCCAATAATTAGTTATAGCCATTTAGTATTCATTCACATATTAGTCAAAGGGCTCTATTCAATTGATCTAAGCAGTGACAGATTTAAACACACCCAGTGTTTAAATATTTACATATTCTGGCATTTCGCTTATTTTTAAAGATGAAAGAACACGCACTGTTACAGGTGTTGGTTTTGTCAAGGTCCCCTTTGATTTAAACAACATGGGTACTCAAATCTAGTGTACCACTGTTTAGCAAGATCCAACTGGGTTTAATTCAATTGATCTGAACATTTCCAGATCTAAATACTGCTAATTAGATGAATACAATAAGGATTGCGAGTCCCATATGCAAAAATGCTTATGAGGGCCTGTGCACTGTGCGAGTGGTGTGATGAATAAAACAATGTCCAAACAGCCTTTTCCCCAAAGATGTCTGTGTTTTTAATGATCAAACAGAAAAGAACCACCCCTCTACCAGCAATGGTATTGGGGGGAACATGGCTGGTTTGTAGACCAAAACAAAAACAATATGTCACTAATCCCCACTCCAAAGGTCCCGTGCACGAAAGTGTGCTCTAATCCGCAGGGTGGTGCTGGTGTCGTGTGGTGAGGGTAGTGCTCTGGTGATGCGGGCTGGCTCCGTGGTTGCAGCCGCTGGCTCCATACTACTCCTCTTCAACAAAATACAAAAAACACGTAACAAAAACAAACTGCAATATTCCGGCCGGTGGTTACGTTCTCAGCGCAAGGCCGTGTACCGACGTAGCTGCTTCCCCTTAGTACCCATACACTCCCTGCAAACAACCCGTCGCCATGGTTTCTCCAATAGAGGGCCGTCCCGCAGCTGCTTGCAATGGAGTCGTTCCGGGTAATTTCAACTATGCAGCCCTCCTAATATGGTTACCTTCCGGGTTCCACCTACCATGAAGGCGGTCCATCTGGGAGGCAGTGTACCATTGTCCTTACACGGCGTCCTTTCTGGTTGGGAGGGAGATTTGCAACATCGATTCTTTATCTCTCTATCACAGGGCCCTATTTTAATCATTGTTCTGTTTAGATTAATTGAATATACCCCACGTTCTTTTTTTATGGTTCATTACTTATTCTGATAAATTTTGCTGAAAAAAAAAACTTTTTCTTTTAATAACTGACCAACTAACAATACAAGTAAGATGACACATAGGGGTAGATGTACTAAGATGGGCCAGTCGCAGCGCAAACATATTGCAATTTGCATTTTTGTTACGACAATTCACAAAGTGCACATTTTGTCATATGTGCTAAGAAAAAATACGTTAATGAAGACAGCCGTAATATACTAATTTAAATATTATTTGCATCACCTTAGCGCAATCTCTAGGGGGAGTTGCGTGACATTGTTCAAATAAGTAGTGGGAGTTGTTTGCTGCAGCAGAGGGTGCCCGAAGGATAATGTATATACATGCAAAGGTGCAAGAATCAAAATAACATTGTTTTTGTTCAGTGCAAATGTCATCTGTACAATGCATTCTGTTCTGTCTTCATTTTACCTATTTTAATACTGTTATATAAATATAAAAAATGAAAGGCAGTTTAATCCCATCAGATTCTGTAGCGGGGCCCCAACCTTCACCCTCGAAAAGCTTTTCATAATCATATAGTAGACCCTTGCTAAACCAGACATGGGTAGGCTACACATTACATTATGTAAAAATATAAATCTTTACAGTAGGCCTATACAGTATACAGTACAGTAGTAAAATCAAACGAATACCTGTGTAGCACACTTTCTTTTTACTTTAGCCTACCAGTAACACAAAATAAATCATGATGCTGCTGCACTGGACACACTGGTGTATAAAGTGAATAAAAGATTATTTCAAATTGAAAGTAAATAAAAAGGGGTTTGTAACCAAAACAGCAAAAATTTATGGTCCAAATATTCAAACGCCTTGCAAGGGGAGATGTAGAGGTTTTTTTCTGCAAGTTCTTTTTACGAAAAAAGTTGCGCTTTTGAGTTTGATTCAAAATAGATGCTGCTTTGGAAAAAATGGGTTTGTGAGTTGTTCTCTTGCAAGTGCTTTCCCCTCAAATTTGGGGGAGGTGTCATGAATAATCCCGCAAGTTCACCACCACGAGCTAAATTTAAAAGTTAATTTGCTCGCAAATCACTATGTTGCAAGGAAATCACTTAAGACTGGTTACACTCCTCTTAATTATTTCGCAGGAAGTATTTCAGGACAATCTCTGTTTCTAGTTAAAGAGTGAACATGGCTTTCAGACAGCTATATTTGCAAATGCTAGCAGACCAAGAAGAAAAGAGGAAATATCATGCAGGCAGAATATACAGGCAACATCTAACATTCCTTGACTTGTCTGCTGAAGAAGTCCTTAGTCGAGTCATACTTTGATTAAACATAATAACATTTTGGTTTATTTCCAACTCAAACATTTAATTTATTTGTGGTTTATTTTAAACAATACTAATTACCAGTGCTTAATTTGTAAAGAAAGAGGTGCCGGGGCTCAAGTAATGACAATAATACCATTATTAAGAAGCGCACATTCTAAATCACAACAAGTTTATTTGAAACAGTATTGTACATACAAGTGTTAGATTTTATAATCATGTATTCTACATCATATAAAAAAAATAATCATATAAAAATAAATTAAAGGCAAATGCAGGCATATATATATATATATATATATATATATATATATATATATATATATATATATATATATATATATATGTATACTACATCACATAATATATATATATATATATACGCGCGGACATATGTATCAAGGTGTGGAGGAAACCCCCCCTGGGGGTGTTGTATGTAACCACATTGGTGGACATTATTAGTGTTGTGAATGCAACAGAGCCTGCAGATTGCAATAAATAAATAAATAAATAAATAAATAAATAGATTTCTGTTTAGGCTAGATAGTTGTTAGTTTGGTTTGTTTTTATTCTCTATTAATTAAATTCTATTCATTGAAAAAAGGAAAGAGAGAACCAGACCGTTTTATATATATATATATATATATATATATATATATATATATATATATATATATATATATATATATATATATTAATAGGGGAAGAAGTTAGCAGACAGCGTTCCTGCGTTGGGTACAGACAGGCATGAACATGTTTGTTCAACACTGACCCGAAATAAAATGTTGTTCCTCTTATTAACCAGTAGTATAATCGGCAGCAGTGGTATTTAAGAATAACAGAAGCCAGTTTTCACTTTAATGAAGTAGGCTACAATATTTGTTTTCATTAAAAAGCTGATGTTTATTGAAATTAATGTTCAGCTTTAATATTGAAGCTCACTGTGTACTACTTATTCAATGAAACCAAGTAGTGTAGGAATTTGCTTGTATCATTCAAGACCTTTTTTTCAGATCAAGTAAGCTTATTTCATTTGTGTATAAAAACAACAACAGAGTCACAGTCCTTCTTTCGCAGCCAGTGCCATCTTTATGGCACGCAAATTGTAAAGTACCACAATTAAATGTCCCTGGCAGTGGACTGTCTCTGAACTTGCAGAAAGGATAAAACTGTGTTGAGAATTGTAAGAAAATGCATTTGAGAGCAAAATATTTAGTGACATTTTTATCTTTCATAATTGAAGAGTTGCTGGGGCTATGCCTCGTCAAGCCCAAATAATACATCTTCATTTTGCAAAAAGTTGTGATGGTTATATATCTCGTGAAAGTTGATTTCCTGTGTTAATTCCTGTTAATTTATTAATTTCCGCAGCACTGCAATAATTGCAGTTTCTCACTTGCGATTGTACCCAAAACATTCGCAATGCAAAGTTGCAAGAAAGATGAGAAAATTTGCAAGACCTTTGAACATTTGCCCCTTAATCATTACAATAAATACTGAATGAATTGATGAAACAATGATGGAGGTAATGAGTAATGTATTAATGTATTTATATGGTTTTACATGATAATTAAAATACTGAAAGGATGCAAATAGTCAAATGTAAATGTTAAATCAAGTCTGATTAAATCTTCAGCACATAAACTTATCTTGGTCTGTGGGCTCAAATTAAAGACTTGTAACCTAAAATTAAATCCCAACATTTTAAGACATGCAAACAAGACTTCTGGCAGCCAATAAACATACCTTCCGACTGCTGTATTCTGGTATGCCACCCTAATCAGACTGCCCATATTTGCCTGTACAAAAAAGGAATTCTATCATGTTTCATACAGTAGAGTTAGTTGATTTATAATCCTACAGGAACTATTAGAAAGGTGTACATAAGCTTTCCCTTCCCTTCTTTAAAAAGTGCTTTGCATAACCCTAGTAATACATGTCATTCCTGTCTTAGGGGAATCACATCATAGAACCCATTATAAAAAAAAAAAAAAAAACAACTGAAAAACAAAAATATAATTGCTATTCATATTATTACTTGTGGCTCTTTCAACCCATTTCAGTGCTGGACTTTGTTCCAACAACACCCATGCATTATTAATTGAGCAGTTCAATTGTTTAATTGAAACTAGTTATTCAATCAAGTAATTATGATTTGGAATGAACTTCTAATGCAAGGGCAGCGAAAGTTGACCCTTTCTGTCCTGATATTTACTCCTTCCAGTCATGTTCTGAATTGTTTAATTAAACCAATTAAAGCTCTATCCAGACCAGGGCTTCTCAATCCTGGTCCTGGGGACCCTGTGTGTCTTCTGGTTTCCATTTCAACTTAGCTCTCTATTACTTAACTAGACCCTTACTTGAACTAACAATTTGCTTAATTATACCGTTTATAATTGTTCTCAGCTCCTAAAAAATTGCAGTTCAAGCTACTTATAAAATGTTGTAGCTAACTTGAATTCTGCAGCTGTTTAAGAACTGAAAACAAGTAAAAAGGTCTAATTAAGCAAATGATTAGTTTAGTTAAGTAATTGAGCGCTCAGTTGAAATTAAAACCAGAAGACACATGGGGTCCCCAAGATCAGGGTTGGGAAGCCCTGATCTAGGCCCTAAAGTAGTTCATTATTTCATTTTACCTGTAGTTGGATGACCCTCCAGGGCCGTAATAGGCTACCCCTGTTCTAATGGAACAAAGTCACACTACTGTTTTATAGTACCTGGGTGGATTATTTTGTAGGCACGGTGTTCCCTTTGAACATAAAGGAAAATAATGAAAGCATTGTAAGATAGTCGCTTCAGAAGCCAGTTGCGTAAATGAGGGGAGGGATATTTTTCATGCTGTTGAAATCTGTTTTCTTTAAATATTTTTCTGTAAATATTTACTCTAATCAATGTCCAGAATGGTGACAGCTACATTCCGCTATTACAAAGGTTAACCAACTTCAGCATGTGCAGAATGAGCTTATCTAGTCTATAGAATAGTAACAGCTACATATAACAAGTACCTATGTGGGATAGTTACAAACACCTATAAAAGCATACATTTGCTTCTACAATACTTTTTCAATGTTTTGAAATACCAATTGTATTAAATTAAAACTGCAGTAGATTAGATTTATTTAACAACTGTGTTTTATCTTTCTGTTTTCCTCAAGACCGTCAATGGGTTTGGCTCAACTACAATACAATTTTTAACAGAAAATATGTAAATAAGGATGCCTCAACTAAAGGCATATTTGACATCAAGTATATTTATCAGATTGTTTTGCCATAATTCAACTGAAGTCACATCTGCCTGTTTGCAGGTGTTAAAAAAATAATAAAACAACTACATTTTCCAACTAGGCTGCAGATGCACTGCTAAAAGTCCCTGATGTAAGAACAATAATGAGAATAAAATCAGGACCTAGCTGAGAAGTAACATTATGATAATCTGGTACCGTTGTCACATAACAACACAATAAGTACATTACCAAGCGCTATGAAACAATTTGTATAACCAAATTAACTATGCAAGCTGAATTTAAAGTAACATTATTATTTCATTATTTAAAATCCTGAGGCTATTTTGCAAGATCCTTCTGCACACAGAGTCTCATAATGTACTGTATGTATGTAATGCCAAAATCACGCACACAACAATATTCATATTTTCCAAGGCTTCTGGAAGACCAGCATTGGCGTTCCTCAAATTAATTTTGCCTTAAGTTTTTCAATAAGTACCCAGATTACCGGTTTCATCTAAACCTGACGTGCACCCAGCGCATCTTATTAAAAGTGAGTTGTGACCAAATGTTAAACATGGTGAATTACTGCAGTATGCCTCTTTGCCAACCTGCAGATATCTTTCTGTTTTTATTGGGCACTTATACAACATACATACCGAATTAGTTTAAATAAACTATGGGAGTGCTATAGTTTCAAGTATAATTTGTTCAGGAAGGGTACCCATATACTTCAAAGAATCTATTACTCATAATAGGGGCTTTCTTCATCGAGTTCATTATAAATTAAAATATGCTGATTAATCCTGTGATTAGGGAAATGGAGGGGGGGGGGTAATTCATGCCATGCAAAGTGATTAAGTTTCAAACATCCGTAAAGCCAAGCCCAGACATGCCCCTTTAATAATAACAAAACAAAACATTTAGAACAATTTTTTGACCGTTAAACGTATTCTGTTCTTTGTCCTTTGACAATATAATTAATTGAAAAACATATAAGCCACAATTCCAAATTCATAAGTACGCTTTAACAGTACAGTATAGTGATATTTAAACCATGCTGAAAGAAAGAACTCACAAGTGGAAGAACAATTATCAATAAACCCAACTGGAAAACAAACTGGTGGTCTTTTACTCTTTTACAATATATTGCCTGATTATGTCCTACGTGAAAGAATAGTATGCTGTAGTGTTTTTTTAGAAGGGTAAGCTTTAGTGGACTCTTGAATATGGCTTACTGCAGGCAAAATAACCTTATCCTTTCCTGTTTTTCAAGGGTATGAAGAGCTAAACTCTTAAGCCCTGGAAAAAGAAATAGGGGAGGGGGGATCATTATGGAGATTATTAGCTAGAATGTGTTTAAACATATTTCTAAACTACATTGTGGTCTATGTTTTTATGTAGCCTACACCTTATGCTAGAAAAAACATCTTCAAGTGATAATATTCACTGTGTGAATATTTTCTTTTAAAATAAATTACTACTTGTGGTTCAGTCTCAAAAGATTAATATTGGTATTTTTTGCATCAAATCATATCCTGGTTTTGAAGCAGCATCTACATTATTGGGTCCTAGAAACAGCCCAGTTGCACTGCATAGTCTTTCTCAAAACAGTGTACGCATCTAGTTAGTACCAGCAAAATCAGCAAATATGCACATCTACCTATTGACACATATTCTACGCTGATACATACTTATTTTATAATATAGCCATGTTCTAAACAAATACATTATTATTATTATTATTATTATTATTATTATTATTATTTTTATTTTATTATTATTAATAATAATAATAATAATTCAAGAAAAAAATGAAGGTTGGAATTTAAGAAATATAAATAATATATCTGTATATTTACCCTACGTAACAGATCTTACAGAAATCTTTTATTTTTTATTTATTTTTTTTGGCCATTAAGCTCCATGACGTTACTTTATTTCTGAATTCACCTCAAATGCTGTAGCATTAACTACCATCTCCTTAGTTATTTTATAGACTGACCGCTGAGATGGTTAATCTACACATTTACCGGTTATTTTATACACTGACCGCTGAGATGGTTAATCTACACATTTACCGGTTATTTTATAGACTGACCGCTGAGATGGTTAATCTACACATTTACCGGTTATTTTATAGACTGACCGCTGAGATGGTTAATCTACACATTTACCGGTTATTTTATAGACTGACCGCTGAGATGGTTAATCTACACATTTACCGGTTATTTTATAGACTGACCGCTGAGATGGTTAATCTACACATTTACCGGTTATTTTATAGACTGACCGCTGAGATGGTTAATCTACACATTTACCGGTTATTTTATAGATTGACCGCTGAGATGGTTAATCTACACATTTACCGGTTATTTTATAGACTGACCGCTGAGATGGTTAATCTACACATTTACCGGTTATTTTATAGACTGACCGCTGAGATGGTTAATCTACACATTTACCGGTTATTTTATAGACTGACCGCTGAGATGGTTAATCTACACATTTACCGGTTATTTTATAGACTGACCGCTGAGATGGTTAATCTACACATTTACCGGTTATTTTATAGACTGACCGCTGAGATGGTTAATCTACACATTTACCGGTTATTTTATAGACTGACCGCTGAGATGGTTAATCTACACATTTACCGGTTATTTTATAGACTGACCGCTGAGATGGTTAATCTACACATTTACCGGTTATTTTATAGACTGACCGCTGAGATGGTTAATCTACACATTTACCGGTTATTTTATAGATTGACCGCTGAGATGGTTAATCTACACATTTACCGGTTATTTTATAGATTGACCGCTGAGATGGTTAGTCTACAGATTTAACGATTTTACACATGAATCGGAACATGTTATTGCCAGATTATTATTACATATAATGTTGTAAGGAAACTGGTACATACAGTATATCAGCACTCAACATCTTCATGCCAATATGAATAACTATGGATAGGATTATTTTCCAACAGTCTTCCAAAATTCCTATTATTAAACTGTCTTTACCTAAAGCAGCATGACTCTATCATGCTGTACCTTTGTAATAATACAAGTCACCTGTTGTGTAAAACTATATTGGTATTTTGTTTAGTATCACAAGGCCTTGTAACTAAAACTAATGCCACTCTTTAGTTAGACCATTTTGTAATGTGTGATCAAACTGAAGACCACCATGTTTCCTTGACATAGATAAAAAGTGTCTGATAAACAGCAAATCCATTATAATAATGTAATCATAAAACAATAACTATATTGGTTGCTTTATATTTTATGTTGCCATGCACCTACCAATTATATCACTTCACTGTTATTCCAATTCAATTTATGAAAAAAGAATGGAACCTGTGACACAACTGATGCGTGCCTGATCAATTTAACCCTAATAAAGCCCTGTGCTTTCCTGTCAGCAGTCTCTTGCTAGTTTGATACAACTGACTGCATTTATCTGGCAGCTCCTGAAACATTTCCAGTAGTTTTACAGTACACATGACATAGTCAAACATGTTTCTGTGTGTGCATAGAAATATATCCTAGGCTGCCTACAGGAATAATTTTACAGGCCACTTATTATTATTTTCAGAAAATAACTTTTAAACATAATAATCCCATAACCCAGAATATGTAGTACTGTAGACATTTATCGGAATATACCTGTGATATAGAAAATGTAGTGATTTGGTTAATTGGAATTAAAATTTGGTCTATGGACTGTAAAAGAAGATTAATGAAATATGTTTGTATAATTCCAGTTAATGGATAATTAAGGTATTATATTAAATCAAACTGTCCAGAATGTGCACCAATGGAACACTCCTCTCCCCCCTTGTTTTATTGTTTTAATATAAACAAAATATCAATATATAGTAATCAATATAGTTTCTAGCAGTCATTAGGATCCAGGATAGACTTGTTCATGTGTCAGTTCCTTAATGTTTTCTTCCACTATGAAGCCCAAAATGGTTTCTTTTTCACTTCAACGTTAAAATTAAGTTAAGGGGAATTGTTTAAAAAACTAGACAGCTAGGGCTCCTGAGTAGCGCATCCAGTAAAAGCATTCGTGTAGAGTGCAGGATGCATCCTATAGTCTGGAAGTCGCAGGTTCAACTCCAAGGGGGCGGCGCACATTTGGCCAAGCGTTGCCCAGGGATATGGAGACTTAGGTCGGCCAGGGTGTCCTCGGCTCACTGCGCACCAGCCACCTGCGGGGTTTGCCTGTAAGCTGTCCAGGGCTGCATTGACTTCTGACGCTGTAGCTCTGGGTGGCTGCATGGTGAGTCTGCACTGTGTAAAAAAGCGGGCGGCTAATGGCACATGCTTCGGAGGACAGTGTGTGATTGTCTTTGCTCCCCCCGGGTGGTAGCATTGAGCCAAGCCTAAAAATAACTGGACACTAAATTGGGGAGAAAATAAAAAAAAAAACTAATTGACGACTACTAAATAAATAAAAATAAATAATAGAGAACTAATTTGACAATTAGCTTCCTTACAATACACGTTGTTACAGTACAGTTTTCTTTGCACAACCATTCAGAGTGGCTTGCAAGGCCTTTCTGTTTTCAAGATTAGTTTACCTTTGCTTCCATAAAAAACAGACACAAATGAAAAGGTCAATCAAAATTGTATGCAATTTGTCTATTTCTGTTGGAAGTACTGCTTGTAATTGAATTGCTATAGAATGACCTACCAACTCAACATACACTGAACAAAAATGTAAACGCAACATGCAACAATTTCAAAGATTTTTACTGAGTTAGAGTTCAAATAAGGAAATCAGTCTATTGAAATAAATTCATTAGGCCCTAATCTATGAATTTCACATGACTGGGAATACAGATATGCATCTATTGGTCACAGATACCTTAAAAAAAAAAAAAAAAGGTAGGGACGTGGATCAGAAAACCAGTCAGTATCTGGTGTGACCACCATTTGCCTCATGCAGCGCGACACATCTCCTTCGCATAGAGTTGATCAGGCTGTTGATTGTGGCCTGTAGAATGTTGTCCCACTCCTCTTCAATGGCTGTGTGAAGTTGCTGGATATTGGCGGGAACGCTGTTGTACATGTCGATCCAGAGCATCCAAAACATGCTCAATGGGTGGCATGTCTGGTGAGCATGCAGACCATGGAAGAAGTGGGCCATTTTCAGCTTCCAGGAATTGTGTACAGATCCTTGCGAAATGGGGCCGTGCATTATCATGCTGAAACATGAGGTGATGGCGGTGGATGAATGGCATGACAATGGGCCTCAGGATCTCGTCACAGTATCTCTGTGCATTCAAATTGCCATCGATAAAATGCAATTGTGTTCGTTGTCCATAGCTTATGCCTGCCCATGAAATAACCCCACCGCCACCATGGGGCACTCTGTTCACAACGTTGACATCAGCAAACCGCTCACCCACACGACGCCATACACGCTGTCTGCCATCTGCCCGGTACAGTTGAAACCAGGATTCATCCGTGAAGAGCACACTTCTCCCAAGTGTCAGTGGCAATCGAAGGTGAGCATTTGCCCACTGAAGTCGGTTACGACGCCGAACTGCAGTCAAGACCCTGGTGAAGACGACGAGCACGCAGATGAGCTTCCCTGAGACAGTTTCTGACAGTTTGTGCAGAAATTCTTCGGTTGTGCAAACCCAGTTTCAGCAGCTGTCTGAGTGGCTGGTCTCAGACGATCCCACAGGTGAAGAAGCTGGATGTGGAGGTCCTGGGCTGGCGTGGTTACACGTGGTCTGCTGTTGTGAGGCCGGTTGGACGCACTGCCAAATTCTCTAAAACGACGTTGGAGGCGGCTTATGGTAGAGAAATGAACATTCAATTCTCTGGCAACAGCTCTGGTGGACATTCCTGCAGTCAGCATGCCAATTGCACGCTCCCTCAAAACTTGAGACATCTGTGGCATTGTGTTGTGTGGCAAAACTGCACATTTTAGAGTGGCCTTTTATTGTCACCAGCACAAGGTGCACCTGTGTAATAATCATGCTGTTTAATCAGCTTCTTAATATGCCTCACCTGTCAGGTGGATGGATTATCTTGGCAAAGGAGAAATGCTCACTAACAGGGATGTAAACACATTTGTGAACATAAATTGGGAGAAATAATCTTTTTATGCATATGGAAAATTTATTGGATCTTTTATTTCAGCTCATGAAACATAGAACCAACACTTTATATGTTGTGCTTATATTTTTGTTCAGTGTATAATCTAAAGCAGCCCACATGTGTCTTCTTTATTTTAATCTGCATTTAAACATAAATACATCTGCAGTTCTTATTACTTCAACCCTATGTCATAAAATACTACAAAAAGGATGCCCTTATTTTGAGCAATAAATTGCCACCTGACCATGGGCACTTATTAACATATATATTGTTTCACACATGTGGTCTGTTTTGACCTCATTCAATATCCTATCCGAACTGAATAGCCAAACTCAGGAAGTGCTGTTGAAACAGGCTCAAATGTTTGACTGTTCTTGACATCTGGAAGGGTATTAAAACCTTGTGTCTACTTAAAAATCCTTTGAGTTTGGGTGTTATTATTGGGATTAATTAAACTCAAGCACGTGGAAAATTAAAATAACACATGAAATCATACTGGACTACTAACTCACATTTTTAGGTTGCTATTTTTAGGTTGCTTATTTTTAATACATTTTACACCAGAGAACAAAAGTAGAATAATAACTCAAGTTTTTATTGTACATATTTGCATGTAAGCAAATTAATTAATTAATACATAAATGAATACATAATTGTAACTTTTAAATGGAATTTAAATTGGTCTGGCTAAACTGAATACTAGAAGCAAGCAAGTTATAAACAGATTAAAAGTATATGATGCCATCAAGACCCGTTTAAAAAAAAAAAAAAAAAAAAATTAGCTATTTTAAAATGTCAATAATTTGGTCAATAATCTATAGATTGGGTGTTTATAATTGTCTCTGATGTCATTGCAGCCCCGTCGCTGTAACAAGGCACATGAGTACACTCCACTGTACAGTACCAGACTGCCTCTGCGTGAAACCGCTTTGTTGAGTCCAGAGTCAACAGCAAAAACAACAACTGACACATGAAGGAAGACTAAAGCACAGTGCGGTGCAGTGTGCGTTTCTCCCACACTTTTAACTCTGTGACCCGAGTATAAGCAAATAAAACCTCCTACGCTAGTAGAGCAAAACAAGGCTCACTACATTAGTATTTTTCTGAATACGCAACACAGTAAATCTGTTTCCATTCAAAATAATGGATAAATATGTATTCAGCTTCAATAAAGGTGTTATGAACTCCCTACTGTATCTCCACACCTCGTGCCAATAAACAATTACATTGTTATTCAGGAACCAATAATGTATCCATGCCAGGCAAACAATCTCTCCCTTGCACAAGGTTCTTGGGTGTCAAGAGTGATGCAGAGAGTTTTAATAGCATGCTGCACACTTTTCTACATGCTACTATAGCAGCTTTGTTTAAGTCTACCAAATTATACTAGGATCACAGCACAATGAAAACTATGGAAGACTGTGCTGAATAATACAGACTGGTGGAAAGTCCTGTTTACAACATCTTTAATCTACTGAAAAACAGAACTATTTTTAATTGAAAAAACAAAGTCACTGACAAAGCTTAAAATAGTGCATACCAAATAACTGATGGAAATATCAGAGGATCAGCTGATGCTCCAGAAAGATGTACAAGCAGAAGACAAAGGGAAGTTTCACAACATTGCAGTCTCACTTGTTTTCCCATGTAGCACTGCTGGGAAATACTATACCGCATGGCTGAACGAAAGCATGTTACAATGGAATCAGTGAATACAGAGCAAGGTGGTTAAAACACCACACTTACTCTGCAACCCATGCATACTCATTCCCTGTGTATGAAGCAATGCTTATATTACATATCCAGTGTGCTGCGCTATAAATTATAATCCTGTAACCTGTTTAATAGATGTGTCTGTCATCGTCAATGATGCTGGTTGGTTAGAATAACCCCATTACAATCCTCCTGTCAGTAAATACAGTACACAATCAGTTAGTTTTCCCTGATATGATCATTTTGAAGTTAACGATCACAAAGCTTGGGTGCCATTTTCAATCCTCGTCTATAAAGAAACCCCTTGATTTTATCAGTTTGACCGATTATTTATGAATCTTAGTTCTTGATGACATATGCTTCTTTCATCAGTGTTGCAGGCCTCTTAACAGTGTCTTCAAACCATTTGCAGAAGTACACGATTAAATACTGAAAGTTACTGGACTCACAGCAACATGCGGTTAATGTAAACAGCGTCATTAAAAGTAAGGGACACAACCCTTCGTTTTGTCACTCATTTAAACCCCTCAATTGTCCCAAGAGTGCAAGGGTGCAAAAAGAAAATGGGGGAGATGGTCACATATTTACCCTCCAAGCCTGGAAGAGGGGTTTTAACAAAGGGTTTCAAGAGCATGTGCTAAAATACCTACTGCCAGTATTTTTATGGAGACAAACTGCCATGGCTAATTTGATGAGCTTAAAGAGATAGCGTTATTGAATGCTTTATACTCTTAACCACAAAGTCACATGTTTTATTAATGTGATATATTTTATGTAAAACCCCAGTACCCCAATGCAATCTAATCCCTGTACAATACCTTCATTGAAACCTGTATAGATGTTTTATGTGTACAGCAAACTGAGATTTAAATGTGCATTGACTTTCCAGATGAAAAATTACAGTGTATGTTTAATTAAAATAGTTTCTACACAACAGCGATAAATGACTTCTTGCATTCTCCTAGCTTCGACCAAAACTAGTCTCCCCCGAAACACAAATGTATACTGTCACTCTTAGGTCATATATGTATTTCTACTGCAACTTCATTTTTATATTTATTATGATGTAAAAACCTACAGAATATATGATGTATAACCTTGCATTACACATCTGTCAAAAAACATCTGCCTACAGACCAAGAAGCACAAAATAGCTGAATTGTTACCTGAACAAAAACTCACAGCAGATTGTGCGGGCTGACAAAAATACATTTTTTGGCAGAGAAGGTATAAGCCTTTATTGTATAAAAAATGCTGTTTTTAATTGTGTCAATCTAGATCTTACGAGTGTGACAACACATAGAACTATGTGTTTGTAATTATTTTATTGCAATACCTAGATGTATGACTATACTTTAAATCAGAGCAGAACTAAATGAGAGAGTAGAAAGAATGAAAACAGAGAACAAAATGAGGGGAAAAAATACAAAAATAAATCATGTAGGGTTTGTTATTATCTTCCACAAGCATCAATGCTTTGGTCATACCTAGCACAAAAGTAAAATAAAATAAAAATTAAATAATAATAATAATAATAAATAAGCATTGACAGGAAATTGTTAAACAAATCAAAACCAAAATCCATTAAACACATGCAGGTTTTTTTTTGCTTTGTTTTTTTGTTTTTTATCATCCACTGAATGCAATTCCCCATGTTCCTCATTTTGTTTCATAGTGTAGTTTCATCAGAAGTAATATGCAGAATTTTTTTTTAAATTGTCTTCCACAAAAGCCTAACATAATTCATGCATTAATTGATGTCACTAATTCCTAATAACTGGCAACTTTAATTCACTAATTCTTGTGGGATGTATTTAAAATTTTGTATAAACTGATTGCACCAGCATGTTTTTAATGGCCAATCGGCTAGATAAATGAAAGTGAAATGTACTTACAATATCTCATCATTCTGGAACTCCAGCTCTCCGTGGGTATCTTCAAAATCCTCTCCACCACCTCTGGCTGTACCTTCTGTGGTCTTGTAGGGGACAACAACTACCCCACGTGCTCCAGAGGTTCTCAGAACCTTCACTTCTATGGTACCTATGCTCTCGCTCACATGCATCACGGGGTCCTCGAATGTAAAGATGCCAGCGTGGTCGTCATCAAAGATGGTCACAGTTGCAGTTGAAGGCATGCCCAGGCATGCAAGCGTTTCAACATGATTTGTGTCTGGATTGTTTTCAGCTGCATTCTCCAAATGCACCTTGACATTGCTAAGGTGGACCAAGAAGTTCTCGTCCTCTTCAAAAATGTCATCATCAATGATACCCACTTTAATTTCTTTCTGTGTCTCGCCTGGTTTGAAGACAAGGGTCCCTTCAGTGAACTCGTAATCTGAACCCGCATTAGCTGATCCATCCTCCGTTCTGAATTCCAAGGACACAGTGTTGGTCAAATCACCACCTCGTCTAACAACATTTAGAGACACAGTCCCACAGTTTTCAAGACACTGGTACGCACCTGGGTCAAAGAAAATCTTAGTCACAGGATCATTTTCTACTACTTCCGGTCGAACTTCTTGCATGCTGACAGCTTTTCTTGCTTGATCTGCAGCATGCTTCTTCAGGATATTCCCAGCACCAGTCATCAGCCTTGTGGCCTGAATACGATAAAAGGCACGGCTTTTTTGTTGTTGGCTTAGGACCTGGTAGTTGGCTAGCTCTATCAGTTGCTCCACTTCCTTTTCTGGGTGCTTTTGCTTTAGTTCTTTTAGGATTCTTGCCATATCTCTCCTGGTTTCCTCTTCATCTAGGTCTTTGTCATCTACTTCCAGAGCTAGGGTTCCATCTAGGAAATCCGCAGCATGGGAGTTCAACATTTTGCCATCCATCTCAATGTCTACCTTTGATGGTAGTGGCCGGTCACCTTCAGTTTCAATGATCACCCCCCTTTGTTTCCCTGCTCTGTACCGCTTATAGACATACTTGTAGAACAAGAGCCTCCTGTCTGCAACCCAAGCAAACAAAACAAAAACGGGGAAGAAAAACAAAGTAAGTAGGCCTTCCCAGACTTGGACGATGCCGGGAGAAATTACATCCAGGATCAGATACAGCCAGGTGTACGCAAAGATGCTCCAAGTTGCTGTGACAAAGAACACCCTCAAATGTTTAACCTTCCTATGTTCTCCATCTGGGACTACATAGACACAGATACCTATAATTACAAACATATTGAAGGCAGCACTTCCTACAATTGTGCTCGGCCCAAGATCTCCAGCTTCAAAATTGTGGCCACACACTTCAATGACTGACAGTAGAATTTCAGGAGCTGAAGAACCCAATGCCATTAGGGTTAAATTGGACACAGTCTCATTCCAAATCCGTACTGTTGTGGTGGAGGTTTCCCCATTGGGTTTCTTAATGGTTATCTCCTTCTCCTGAGAGGTGATGACCTCAATAGACGCCATGAAACGATCAGCGATGATGGAGACCCCTAGGAACATATAAACCATAGCCACAAAGTAGACAGTAGCTCTTGCAACTTTGTCCCCAATAGACGGGTTCTGGGGTTCCCACACTGGCAAGATCACGCCTTCTTTACAATCATATGTTCCAGTGCATGACCTTGTTTTATTACTCATATAAGTATTTTCGCCATTATTGCTTTCTGCGGTCACATGCTGAATCTTGAAGAGCAAAACTGCTATAACAATTCCTAACTGAAAGCTAATGGAAAACAAGGACAATCCCCTTTGACGATGCATGATGTCTGTTAATGATCAGCAACCAGATCTTCCCAAACCTGTGTACAAAAAATAAAATTTAAAAAATGATTGTTTGTGACAGAGAATTCATTAATTACACACCTAAACTTAGGGTCACTAGTTTATACACTAAAATATGGAAACACAAACCAAATGTATTTAAATGTTAGTTAATTCAGCTTTTCTAAACCTACTAGACCACTGCCTAAATCTGCTTACAGGATTTGTTAATGTTATCATGTATAAGAGGAACAGTACCCTCATTATAATTACTCTATACAAATGTAATCTGATAAGACTGCCTATTAGGGACTGTAATAACAATTTACCAGCTTTCTTTTATACTGCAATGTAAGTTGCATGTAAGGCATCCCTGCTTTTTGTATAAATTGTGTTGCTAATTCTATCTACCTCACTTCAACCAACAGTGGCACATCTTCTTGCTGATAATGGTTTTGATTTTATCTAACATGTTAGAGATGTTTACATTTCTTGCAGGGGGCTTGTCTTACAACATGGAAGATTAATTAATGGGAAACATAAAGATTATTATGTCCTGGGTAATCTGTCTAGAAACAGAGCACCTAAGGATGATCTTAGAACATCTCTATCTATAAAGTTAATATGTAGGAACTACATTTACAGTACAGTATATAGAGTACTCATACAGTTATCTTTGCAGAATATTTTAAATACAGTGGTATAATGCATGTATGCACTGGTTCTCAGATTGTATCTGAAAAAGCACCATAAGCGTTAAACATGTTACACTACACATAACACAGTCTATCATCAAGCAATCTCTGTTCCTCCTAATACCAAATCACAGTCACTATCTATCTGAAGATTTGAATACAAATATTATTAGAAACAATTAGTCTCTGCGAAATGTAACCACATGCTTCCATTTGTAATTACAACTTTGCCAAAGAGAAATGTTTGTAGCAGTTTTAAAGAATGCAATATTCAACCATTTCAACAGTACTGGTAGTTGTTATATATATATATATAGGTGGGAAAAGCAATTAACACAAGGTGAGTTCCACCTTGAAAAGTGTGTACATGTAATAGCTTTGGTTATTAATGGATATTTGCATGTATTTGACAGGAATGTCAAGTACAAAATAAATATGAAAATGAGGGGACTGCTGTGGATTTGGTGTGGTATTAACTAATCCCCAGGTCAAATGATTAACTAATCCCCAGGTCAAGATTCTGTAGCCATGTGGCAAAAAGTTTTGTCATCTGACAAAAGTAAAATGGAACTTTTTGGCCTAAATGCAAAGCATTATGTTTGGTGCAAAACCAACGCAGTGCATCACCCAAAGTACACCATCCCTACTGTGAAGCATGGTGGTGGCAGCATCATGCTATGGGGATGTTTCTCATCGGCACGGACTGGGGAGCTTGTCAGGATAGAGGGGAAAATGAATAGAGCAAAGTACAGAGAAGTCCTTAAGGAAAGCCTGCTGCTGCCTACAAGAAAGCTGAAACTGGGACGGAAGTTCATCTTTCAGCACGACAACGACCCAAAGCACACAGCCAAAGCTACACTGGAGTGGCTAAGGAACAAAAAGGCAAATGTCCTTGAGTGGCCCAGCCAGAGCCCAAACCTAAATCCAATCGAAAATTTGTGTCATGACTTAAAGATTGCTACCCATCAATGCTCCCCGAGGAACTTGACAGAGCTTGAACGGTTTTGAGAGAAGAATGGTCAAATATTGGCAAATCTAGGTGTGCAAAGTTGGTAGAGACCTATCCCAACAGACTCACAGCTGTAATTGCTGCCAAAAGTGCTTCCACCAACTATTAACTCAGGAGGGGGGATGGAGACTTATCCAATTATGATCTTTCAGTTTTGTATTTTTAATATATAATTTTTTTCTCAATAAAAACTTTTTTCCCCTTAACAGTGTGGAGTATGGTGTGTAGATAAGTGGGAAAAAGATCCTCATTTAAATGTATGAAACTCTGAGGCACTGACACAACAAAATGTGAAAAAAGTTCAAGGGGGTGTAGACTTTCTATAGGCACTATATATATATATATATATATATATATATATATATATATATATATATATATATATATATATATATATATATATATATATATATATAGTACATGGTGTTCGTACATATTATTATTATAATTATCATTAATATTCATTAATATTTAATTGCTGCACCGTCAGACGTGACGTGATTCTCTGCACTAAACGAAGAGGCATGTGATTGCTCACAACTGTTGAGTAGCACAGTTCATGTGAACACTCAGAATTTAATATATATTTTTTTTAATAAAAAAAGCAACCAGAATAATATTCTACTCACAGTTTATCGTTGGATTTAATGAGGCATCAAGTCTGTTCTGCTGCACACAACTTGGCTATCCTATTGTGGTCTTCAGGTATTTAAAAAAAAATCCAAACACCGCTCTTTTGAGACATATTTATTGCTGGTTGATCGCACATTACACAGCACTAGGAAAATGACTGTCTCTGTGTTCTTGCATCATTAGTATAGTAACCACGCCTGACCAAACATTAAAGTATGTGCTGGAAGAAATTCAAGCATGAATATCGGTGTGCATTATTGGCTAAAATAACTTATAATTGTTGCCATGCCGATAGGCTACCAATTATTGGTGCATCCCTAATATATATATATATATATATATATATATATATATATATATATATATATATATATATATATATATATATATATATATATATATATATGTATATATATATATATATATATATATATATATATATATATATTGGAGTTGACTTGTGCGATTAATGCGTTCAATTTTTGGGAGATTAATTTTTTTAACGCACATTAATCACACTCCTGTTTTGTCCCTCTTATCGAACAGGATTGAATGAGTGTAGTCAGGGTTTCAAT
Source organism: Polyodon spathula (assembly GCF_017654505.1). NCBI lineage: Eukaryota > Metazoa > Chordata > Actinopteri > Acipenseriformes > Polyodontidae > Polyodon > Polyodon spathula. The sequence continues at coordinate 27,709,392 of NC_054538.1, forward strand.
ATAATATTAGTCACGGAACCGCATTATGTAGCAAAGCACTCAAACTGAAGGACTTGTGAATGGGACGTTTATTTTTTCTGACGGTACAGAAAGAGGGATACTTATTTACTGTCAAAGTGAGTTCCAGTATCACAGAAGTGCAGCTCGATTGCTATACCACCTGCATTCTAAACATGCTTTCCATTCTCAAAGTGTTGTTCTGCTACAGTAACAATATAACAACAAATGAAGCCCGTCAGTTTAGACAGAGTACTCTTTTAGAAATTCAGGATAGCTGCAAACCCATGAATCAAACTATAACCAGTGCTGTTGGATAGCTACCAACCTTAGACCTGGTAACATTGTAGGTTTGTTTTATTTCAATAACCACATGTATTTTAAACAATATTATTTACAATTATGGAGGATATGACCCTTACTTAGTGATTTTTTTTTTTTAAAGCAATTTCAAGTTATTATTAAAATATTTTTTTTTATTATTATATTATTATTATTATATATATTATTATTATTATTTATATTTATTTTAATGCAATTAAAACCATCATTTTGGTAGTTAAAGTAAATGCAGTATTTACGTGTTTAGCAACTCCATTGTGGTTTAGCAGTAAATTCAAAACAATTTGTTACAACAATGCTAAATTGTAAATAAATCTAAAAACTATAGATAATATATAATATTATAATAATAATAATAATAATAATAATAATAATAATAATAATAATAATAATAATAATAATAATAAATTTTTTTTAATTAAAAAAAATATAAGCTCAGGATTAATCGCAAAAATGTTTGAACTTGATAGCCCGTATATATATATATATATATATATATATATATATATATATAATATAATATAATATAATATATATATATATATTTATATAATATATATATTGGCATCCGAAGAACTTGATGTTTCATTGACCTTGACCTTTCTTAGGCTTTGACATCAAATGCATTTTTCTCAGGACAGGATAAAATACAAAAACAATATAGAATCAAATACATATTTTAGGAAAATAACTTTAATACATTAACATGTAGTGTAGTACATGTAGTTGGGTGTATAAGTGCATTATTTAAATAACTGATCTAATAGCATTTAAAGTGGAACACAGGCAGCGGTCTACATGGCTATTAAACCTTAATAAAAAAAAAAAAATGCTATATCAAAGCCATCACTTATTACAGAACACACAATGCAGATGATAACACAGTGTTTAATGTGAGTTATGTTGAAATACCCTCACTTCGGATCTGAGAACTGCAATACAGTGTATGCTCGAAGGAAAAACCGGTTTACCATGAGTGCTATACCCAAGGAACATAATTTCAAACCATTTTACGCATTCGAAGAAGAGACTGCCATAATTAATTGAAACTACTGTATACCACAAAGGTATAGTACCCTATACGGAGAGCTACCTGTAAGCAAGTCGCGTTGTAACGCGTTTCTGTACAATGTAGAAATCAAAGCCCGACAGCGTGCGATTAGCACTTTTGCTTTTTATTTTATCAAACGAACCTGCCAAATGCACAAATAGACCGAGATCCAATCTTACAACTGTCCTTGTGCTAGTACTACTGCCATGGGTAAAATAAATACAACCTAACAAATAGCTGCTCCATCAAATAGCATGCCCCTTACTACTAGTTGGAAAGAGGTAGAAACAATGATCCGTTCGTTTACTTGTTACATGCAGTAAAGCTTCAACTGATTGCAAAAATAATAAATAAATAAATAAATAGATGTCAAGTCTGACCAAACTGGGTAACAATTTTAAAACGTCTTTATGTAATGTGGCTACCACTTGTTCATCTGAAGTGAAACAGCCTGTTCGTTCAAACACTGCTTTTATAAAGTCTATTGCAATTCCTTCTCCGCAATAGGAATCGACCAGTTATGGCACACAATAATAATATTAGAAAAAGAAAGAAAAAAAAAAAACCTTAAAACGCATCAACATCTAAATAGAAACCTTACAGGGGGTAATAACAAGTTCAAAGGGGAAGCTAAAAGCTTATACAAAGGAACTCTCTTTTTCCGGCTTCACATTATTTCTAAGTATCCAAGTAAAATCATGTACTGCACTTAAGATTTAAACAGCATCATACCTTATTTTCCAAAATGTTAGCGAGTTTCAGCTAGAATCAGTAGTAGTAGTAGACCGCTGCTCGAGATCGGCTTGCCTTTTATACGCTGCAATCAGGAAGAACTTTGCTTCACAATATCGAAAAAAACGAAATCTATTCAGATTCCTATGCAGATCAGCGTTTCCACTACCTGCATTTAAAAAGCAGATAACTGACAGTATCTGTGAAAGTGCGATTCTGGGGTCAATATGGAATGGTGAGAATATTCTTTCTCATTCTTTTCCTTGCAACTGCTCAATGCTGGACTCTGCTGATGGAGATCCAGTAAGAGAGTTGAGCGAGAGTGTGTGTAGTGCGCTAGACTGAGTACCCGGCTCTCTGACTCTGCCAGCTGTCTGCTGTTAGAATATTTTCCGATTTCCGATGTTCACAGGCACTGAGGAGAAAGAGAGAGACCAGATTTGCAATGCATCATGGCTCTTTGCCAGTGCTCTTATCAACGTCCAGACCCTCCCACCTAAAATGATCTCAGAATAAAAAGGTTTAACTCCCCTACCTCGTTATAGCTACATATGTTCCATTACATTTTACTCGACCTGTCTAGAATAATATAGAATACAACGTATTTAATCCCTTGATATAACTATGTAGACGGGTAGGAGGCTGTGTGGTCGAGTGGTTAAAGAAAAGGGGCTTGTAACCAAGCAGTCTCTGGTTCAAATCCCGGTTCATTCACTGTTTGACCCTGCGCAACTCACTAACCTCCTTGTGCTCTGTCTTTCTGGTGAGACGTTGATGCATAGTTCACCCATCCTAGCCTCTGTAAGACGCCTTGGATAAAGGCATCTGCAAAGTAATAATAATAATGTACACTAGACTGTTCATTGTTGTTTTTTTGTGTTTGTTTTTTTTTAATAGTTGTTAGATGGACCAAGTTTAAGTTGCTTTGGTTTTAATGGACAAGCAACACTAAATTCCATATGCTGGACTGTTTTTTGTTTTTACTTCTCCTTTTTCTTTTTCTTAAACAATTGCATTTAAGTTTCAAAATAGTCTATCTACGCCATGTGACAAACCTGTGTGTACAGTGTAAGACAGTTATTATCCACACTCAACCTGTGTAACGTGTCCATAGACTTTACTGTACGCAATGCGTTCAGCAGTTTTTCAATGATGTTCCCTATTTTGCTGACACAATAGAATAAGTAAGACATAAACCACAACCGGCCCTGAGGTTCTCATGATATATACTACGCCTGGCTAGTATGATATTATCCCATGATATTAACCACCCCAAAAGTGGTATATATCATCGGAACCGCATGGCCCGAAGTGGTTTATACCACTTATAACACGGCTACCTGACATTTGGGGGAATTAAAATAATGAAAATAACTAAAACACATTTTAAATTAAGACAAAACCAGAAACGTATATTGTGTATACATCCGCAGTGTAATATAGTACCACATTTAATTACATTTATTGTTCACATGTTAAAAACAAATTGCATGTCTCTGTTTATTGTGATTTTATAAAATGTTCAAAAGTGGCATCTTGAAACTAGAGGATTGAGCACAAGATACTACTGGTTTAGGGCATGTTATTTGAGTGAGTTGTTTTCATTGTATCTATGCAGCTATCCAATCACGTTAACCTTCAATCATATGATGCGGTATGAGTCATGTGTTTTTCAGGTTTTACCAGCAGTGTCACGGAGGCTGGTGTTATTAACTAGCCTGTCACTAAAAAGCGAAAAACACAGTGTAGGGTACCGAACACAGTGGGGGAATGTATTCAATGGCTGTGTTACAAAGGCATTTTGTAAATTGTGTAAAAAAAAAAAAAAAAAAAAAGAGCAATGCATCACGGATGCAATATTATTATTATTATTATTATTATTATTATTATTATTATTATTATTATTATTATTATTATTGACTGTGAATTGAAGCTTGCACAAGTAATCGAAGCTCAAACATAAAACTGAATTTCACCATGAGCTGCAAGGAGTTCTACAGTTTGTGCATGGCCAAGTCATGCAGTTAGGATTAGGGTTAAAATTACGATTTCACTGACATTTAGCGGACCTGTTTAAACATAGTTAATATTTCATAGCACTATAAAAGCCCAAAAATTATGGTACTTGCTTCCTTACTAAAACAGGGTTCTGTCATTTGTTAAAAGGCAAGCATGCCACTGGCTTTTCCTATTTCATGTATTTCAGACTCTGCTCAGCCCTCCAAGCCTATGGGGTGCCATGGGACACAGAGTTACCTATCCACCCTGTAACTGATATACTTGCCTCAATAGTCACCACAAGAGGCTTAATATCCTCTTTATATAACTTTTTCCTTTCGTCCAGTACTAGCCCCCTTCCAGTTACCACTAAATGGGACAGAGAGCTGGATAAACTGGGCGGCAGTCCTAATTGGGAGGTTGTATGGGGCAATATCTTTTCATCCTCAAAAAATCTAGCACATCAGTTAATTCACTTTAAATTAGTGCATAGAATACATGCAACACCATACCGGCGATATCAGATGAAGATCACTCCAGACCCTCCCTGTCATAAATGCACTCAGGGAGTAACTAGTACATACTTACATATGTTCTGGGAATGTCCTTGTGGCAGGCTGGCGAGTGGATAGAGGCCCAGAGACAGTCTGCAGTTCAAAAAAATAACAATTTTATTATAAACAAAAATAAAGTGCACAAGGGCAAAATAACAGATACTCAAACACAAATAAAGCAAAAACAAAACTCACAAAAATAAAGTTTCCAGGCTGGGCAATGCCTTCACTGGATTTAGAAAATTCAAAAACCACAAAACAAACACCAACCTGCTTCCTCAGCTCCCTCCTCCCAAATGAGAAGCTGAGGCCTCCTTTTATATCAGGTGGCTGGGCGCTGATTGATCGTTAATCAACCTAATCAACTAATCAACCCCAGCCACCTGAACATAATAAACCCAGGCAGGCAGGGAAAGTTAACCCCATCCCTGCCAATTTAAAAGGGCAGAGCTTTGCTCTGCCACAGTCCTGAAATTGAATGCTTCTGGAAATACGTCGCTAATGTGCTTTCTGATGTGACTGGAGTGAAAGTGCTACCGGTTCCCCGACTGCTCCTGCTCTGTGACGACTCTCAAATTAACTTCAACCTTCAGAAACGTAGACTTTTGTTGGCAGGCCTAACAGCAGCTAAAAAGTCAATCTTATGAGGTTAGATGGAGACTGAGATACCTTTAAATCGCACTTGGCTGTTTTAATTTCAGATATTGTGCTTGTGGAGAGAAGTACTGCTAGATTATACCATTCCAGTGCAAAAACTGTAACGGCATGGTCAGGTGCTTTTTTCTTATCTCAGAAATTTGCTTAATTAGGCCCTCCTCTTTCCCCCTTTTTTTAATGTATGCATACATACAATATATGATTATTACGTGAGAATTGCATTGTGCAGTAGTTCATTTAAACAAGGTTTCTTTCCTCTTGCTATCTGGTCACCCTAGTTGCCGAACGCCCTCATGTCCACATTGTGCCAGTTTAAGTTTAAGGTCGAACCAGACTTTACATACCAATCCGAAAGGACAATGCCTCAGTTTCCTGCAGACGTTTCCAATCCAGGCCGGTAATTCAAGGGGTGGTGTCTGGCCTTGTCTACCTGCTTTACTAAAAGTTTTCATGACTGACAGCAGTACATTATTGCTGGTTTTAAACTCGCTGTTAGCAGAGGTGTTAACACTTGTACTGTTAAAATATCTATTTAGTCCAGCTCTCAGCGTTATAAAACTGGAGACTGAATACTGATCGCCAGTTGAACTTCTTGCACTCAAAAAATCCTCTTTAATGTTGTTGAGATTTTTTGGATTTACAGTATTTCCTTAAAATGAATGTCTTTAACAGCCCATGCTGTCTTTTTGCTGACGGTTATGTGTCTACTCTTGACAGTTGTTGGTGCACTTGCTTTATTTTATTTTTTTTCAGGTGGACTTCTATCTTCCCTCAGCAAGTTGGTGTTGTACCAGTTATCTGTTTTCATCCACAAATACAGTATATTAAAGGAAATAGGTGGAATATCACTCATTTTTGGCCGTGGTTTTGTAACTAATAACAAATAAAATGGCAGTTTGTCATGGAATTTAGAATGTAGTGGTGCGTAATGATTTATTCAGTGTGAAGTGGCTCATTAGTATGCACTCCATGGTATACGCTATATATACGCACGGTCATGTGATGCTGTTTAACCAACCAGAGGTTATTATTTTTACAAGCAGTGTTGTAACCGGTATTATAAAACAAAATGTTTAGATGCTGCACGCTGGTTGGCTGTTGAAGATTCTTTTACCATGCAGTTAAATACTGTAGACAATGCATGGAGGATGGAGCAAGCGGATCACTAGCATTACTGGCACCTGTCAGATTGTCTCCCCACAACACAACAATGGGAGAACCTGCTATGACAGAGCCTCCAGGCCCTGGGCCATACAGACAAGGCTCATTTGCATGAGTGGCGGAGTGGTGCATGCTGGGGAACACTGTTTTGATTGTTTGGCACCGCTCTGCCGAACTGGGACACTTTATTTTATGTACAAAGTTGTTTTATTGCCTGATTTTGACTTGCCCTGTCTTAGAGGGGGAGCATTAGAGTCATCCACCCTGTCATTGAGTTCCCCTGTGTGTCTGGCTTTTCTGTTCTTTTAAAGATTGTTTGAAATTGTCATTAAAGAGCTTCTAAATTGAGATCTGTTTGCTGTCTCTTCATCCTGAACCATGCTGAGCAAGAATGCTACATTATTTTTGCCGAACAACAGTTCGATTAATAAATTACCAATATATAACATATTAAATAAATGTACTTAAAAAATTAGTAACATTCCTTTTGTCACATTTGATCTTTTCGATGGCATGACAGTAAACAAGTGGCTAGAATTACAAGCAAAACCTCAGTTGAAAAAAAAAAAAAGCTACAGAGATCTAATAGTTCAGAACCTTTGAAATCCAAGAAAACAAAAATGCTAGGCAGCTGATTGGATGAAACATACATAAATGGTAATCGACTTCAAAACAGTTTGTACTGAAAATTCTGTTATACTGTACTGTATTGTACTGTTAATTCTATGCTTTTCCAGTGTGTAATTCAGATGGTCAAGAGTACTCAATTTCTAGCTTTAAATGCTATGTTAGCCTCTGAGCTGGTCTCAGTCGCTCCTTAAAAAGTGCTGACATAAACCGCAATGATCATGTATTTTTGTATTAGCATCTCCAGGTCAGCGGTAGTCGAATAGTGAACTTTGTTTTTGTCTCCTTTTCTGTATCTTTTCAGTATCAACAAAAATACACGTCATTCATTTTAATTAATTACAATATATGGAAACGTTGAAAATATGGTAGCCATATGTCCGGGTTTCACCTGGAAAGTCCCGGAATTGGTATCTGTGTCCTGGCCGGGTGGCAGGAATTAACCAGCATAAGAAACACAAACCTTCCTTTAAATTTTTCTTTCATATACCTTAGTTGTTTATTTCCACTACCTTACTAGAAATGTACTGTTTGGTACTGATCTGTACATTCCACTTTGTCCCCGGCATTTGAATAATGCTGTGGGCAACGAATATATTTATGTGATGTAAACAATCCAATACAGCAATGAGCTGACGTGTGATTTGGGGCTCACAGGATTTTAGGTCTGATCCTTCACCCTGAACTTAAAAATCCACATGAATATGGCGTGTCATTGCAAATTCACCCGCACTAGAGTAACGTGACAACAGTAAAAATAAAAACATATTGGCGTTTATTTATTTATTTTTATTGGCATTCAATTGTAAATGTTATACTTGTATTGCTTTTGTTATTCATCATTTCTGCATGCATTACATTACATCGATCTGCGTGTGATAAATACTGTAATGACCCAGACATTTGCGCTCCAAAAATACGACTTGGTGACTGTCCTTTGTGTTTGTTCCATGTTGTACTGTTTTCCTGTGCCACGCCACAAGCTAACAAGGGGAGGGGGGTGGTGTGTTGGTTGTCTGTCTGTCTGGGTTCACCAATCCTGGACATGTATTTGCATCCCCAGAATGCTGGCGGGAGAGGGTGTCAAAATGGCATGCCCGGTGTTGGTGGGACCAGATGGAGGGCGCGGTTGAGAAAGAGTAGGGTGGGTGAAGCAGGCGTCTGGCGATTTTTCCTCTATGGAGAACTCGGCTCAGAGCGCTGTGGTACTCATGGACTTTGCAGTTTTCAACTCGTTGTATAATTAAATACAAAACAGTGAAGCACGATCTTTCTACATTTTGTAGAAGTATAAATACTTTGTTAAACATAAATCACAATCACAATACTCACACATTGACAGGTTTGTTTTATTTCCCTCTTAAAAACGACCACTTCTGAAAAAATCATTGTCTCAAGCATATTCAAGCTGGTATAAATGAATAAAAATATTAAATTCAAATCTAAAACACGCATTTAAGTATAGTACAGTAATTGAAGAAGACATAACATGTGCAATGTAATTTATTTTTGCTTGTAGTGCTTTCTCGTAGTGATCTTTAAAAAAAATGCATCACGGCCGAACCTGCTTTCTTTTATTTTTTTACACTTTTTTAAGCTCACGGTTGATGAGTCCTTCTCGATTTTGATTGATGTTTGTCTAATAAATGACATATACACAGCATAAGCTTTCTTTCATTGTATGCCCTTAGACTTACTACATACATACACTTACGACATACAAAAGGGTGTTTTCATTCTTTTTATTTTGTGTACTCAAAGATTTCAAAACCTAAACCAACCGGGGCCGAGCTAAAATTTACACTATTGGGTTGTTGAAGGTGTATATAATAAAACGTAATTTAAACCAAGAGCCTATCATGGTCGACATTTTACATATTATGGCGTTAACATCATACGCGCTGCTGACGACAAGCTTGTCATTTTCGTCACAGTTAGCTGCGGTGCAGCGGTGATCAGCGGCTGAGAAAGATTCAGGCAGAAGGCAGCATTCTGACAGAGAATATAGTAAGGGGAGAAGATCAGTAGTTACTGTACAGAATTAGGAATATAGTTAGTTATTAATTCTGCTCTAAAATGTAAATGATAAGTTTAGATGTACAGATTTTGACCAATGGATTTATGCACAAAATATATGTATTTGCTGTTGCTAGACAAAATGATAGACCCCTGAAATGTATTCTGTGATATTTTAAATCAACTTCATCCTTAATTTAATTTTTTTTTTTAAATTAATATGCAATTGACCATTGAATTGTGTGTGTGTCATTAGACTGCCGCTTGAGCTCATATTTCCTATGTATGTTGAATATTTATTTTTAGACTTGGTAGTTTTAACATGTAACTAAGCTTCAGCAAATGGCCAATTGCATATTAATTAAAGACTTATTTTTAATCATCGTTTTAAACTACTCTTTTAAAAATAGCATGATACCGAAGTATACATATTATGTTAAATATATCTTTACAGAGTTGCAATTGTGTAACAATTTACAAAAGTTTAAATTATATTAGTATATTAATACATTAAAAAGCTAAAATGTATTATTTATACATAAATAATCACATTATCAACTTTTTTAGTGGTAAATGCACTTCGCCAGTCATATTCTTTACAAATTCTTAACACGTAAAATATTTTCATGGTGACTTTTGACCCCTAAAAAAATACTATAACACATATTGCAAAACTGGAATATTTATAATTTCTTAACAGACAAATAAAATATCTTTAAACATGCTATAATATGTTCTGTTTCGGTCAACTATAAACAAAACCCCTGCAAATAAAAATGACCCGTCTCCATTTTATTGTACGGTCACGTGTGTCTGTGTGCCACGCCTTCAGGACAATCCTGACAGAGGGAAGAGATGCGTATGTAGGGGCAGGATGTTGCATTAAAAGAACAACTAACTGACTTTCAATTTAAAAACACAACCGAGCTTGTAGTAAACTTTTTCTTTGAAAAGTTTAAATATTTTATTTATTTATTACGTTTTGACTCAATGGACCTGAATATCAAAAGTCTTCCGACAGTCTGAAATTCGCTGGCTCCGTCTGTTTTAAACAGACTGTTATCCCGAATGTTGTTTCCATCAAAAAAAAAAAAAAGAAAAAAAAAGAAAATGTTTTTGATGTTTTCCAATAGATGGAATGGGTGCAATTTTACATAAAAGGTGGCCGAATAACTATTCATTACCTGGTTACAGAGGATATTTTATGCCAAAATGATAAATATGTAGACATGTATTTATTTATTTTTATATTTTTTATTTATTCATTTATGTATTTATTTTTTATTTTGGCATATAATATCCTCCATTATCGGTTGCACTTTATGAAAATGAATCACGCTTGAGTGTATAATAGAATATCATAAACAGCTGGTGGCAAAGAATGACAAGGCTGAGTGATACTGGCACTGCATGAATATTCAGGGTTCTTGACTCTAAATCATCTTTAACTTCACATAAATACAATATCGTAGCCTTTTGTATTTGATATCTTCATTGCTCTTGCTCTTCTGTAAGGTCCAAACGCTTTTATTTTAGACAGAGCCTGTTTGAAATAGGTTCTCATCTCCATTCTGACCACATATTTGCACGGCGGATATGTTAATTAGACACCCACTTAATTTGCATAACATTCATCTGTCGGAATTGGGGGTTTGTGATTGTTCTCATACTTCCTGGCCATTTTAGATTTTCGCACGGAACACAAAAACAGTCTGAAAGCTAACGAACACGAAAACAGTGTGAAAGCTAAAACCCCAACACAAAAGCCCTCCACGACGTCTGGAAAAGCTTTGATATTCAGGGTCATTGTCTCTTTTTACCGACACAACCGATAGTGCTGTTGTTTTGTAGTCTTTTATGTGTATTAATAACGTTTGTTCATGTTTATTATAGAGACAGTATTAAATCCAATGACGCTGGAAAAACTATGTGAAAAAGAAAACAGAGGTAGACAGCATCGTCGCTTCAGAAATTGCATTGCTTTACCACGACGTTACTCATCACCACAGCTACTTGTCTCAGGTAAGATTACCCTCTAACGCACCGTGATACAGCTACTGTGGCGTTACACAGTACAGTTATATTATAATTTTTTATTTTTTTATTTATTTATTTTTTATTTTTGATCACATGACATCCCTTTAAACTTATTACGAGCCTATTCTCCTTCCTAATTAAGCTTAGAAAAAACGCTTAATTACAAAACAGTATCACTTGTTTTAACTTTATATCTCGACTGAGCCGGATTACAGAAGTAATAAATGACGTTAATTGCTCATCGCATATTACAACAAATAAACCTTGTCTGAGGAAAACCCCCCCAAAAAACCAAATACAGTCATATGTTAATACAACACAACGCAGGCTCTGTCACGTTATCCCTTACGTAGGACAGTTAACACCTGTTCTCGCAGTGTGTTTTGAAAGGTTGTTAGATAGCGACATTATCCGTATCTAGAATCTTAGGTAAAAAAAAAAAACAGCAAGGATTTTTAATTTTTTAATTTTTTTTTTTATAGATCGTTCAAAGTATGCAGTGAGCACCTGTAAAAATACTACAGTCAGCTGTATGAACGTTATATTTCTTGTCTCCACGTAATTCCATATTAAAACCTGAAGTTCAAAGTGGTGTTTACAGGAACAGAATTATTGTTCTGTTCCAAACTTCTGAAAGGTTATATATGAAACTGTACATTAGGATTTATTCAGTTGCAATGGTCTTGTTGGCAATTTTGACAGACTCAAAGGCATTGGTGCTGTTTTGATTTTCATTAGAAACCGAACAAACTAAATTGGGCAATACTTTAAAAAGGGTTACATAAACACATTTAAATCACATAACCTGGCATATAGATAAGCCAATAATCCAACTATATTGTTAGTTTAATCTTAGTCTAATCTAAATTGTAAACATATCCAATTGATTATAATTATTATAATTTTTTAATATAAGTTATGTTAAAAATATGAAACGTTACACCTGATGTAAAGTGCTAACAGTTCTAAAAGACGTATGACATGATCAAGCCTCATTACATTGGTCTTTTAAAATGTATGGTTAGATTTGAAGCGATAGATACAATCTGATGCAAAAAAAAAAAGATAGGAAATAAATCCATCATCTGCAACAGTCACCCAGATTGCAACCAACTGGAACATCATGTATCAGCAAAATATCTGCAGTTTCGGCATCCACGCCTTTGTAAACACAATGGAAACTATTATTAAGACATGTTTCCATCAGGTGTTTTATATATGTCCATATCTTTGGTAACATCATCATTGCTTCAACTGTAGAGGAAAGCAAAAGGTGGGGTGGGGGTTAGGCTCCATTGCAACCTGCAATGTACTACAACCCACTTAATTTGCATAACATTCATCTGTCGGAATTGGGGGTTTGTGATTGTTCTCATACTTCCTGGCCATTTTAGATTTTCGCACGGAACACAAAAACAGTCTGAAAGCTAACGAACACGAAAACAGTGTGAAAGCTAAAACCCCAACACAAAAGCCCTCCACGACGTCTGGAAAAGCTTTGATATTCAGGGTCATTGTCTCTTTTTACCGACACAACCGATAGTGCTGTTGTTTTGTAGTCTTTTATGTGTATTAATAACGTTTGTTCATGTTTATTATAGAGACAGTATTAAATCCAATGACGCTGGAAAAACTATGTGAAAAAGAAAACAGAGGTAGACAGCATCGTCGCTTCAGAAATTGCATTGCTTTACCACGACGTTACTCATCACCACAGCTACTTGTCTCAGGTAAGATTACCCTCTAACGCACCGTGATACAGCTACTGTGGCGTTACACAGTACAGTTATATTATAATTTTTTTTTTTTTTTTTATTTATTTATTTTTTATTTTTGATCACATGACATCCCTTTAAACTTATTACGAGCCTATTCTCCTTCCTAATTAAGCTTAGAAAAAACGCTTAATTACAAAACAGTATCACTTGTTTTAACTTTATATCTCGACTGAGCCGGATTACAGAAGTAATAAATGACGTTAATTGCTCATCGCATATTACAACAAATAAACCTTGTCTGAGGAAAACCCCCCCAAAAAACCAAATACAGTCATATGTTAATACAACACAACGCAGGCTCTGTCACGTTATCCCTTACGTAGGACAGTTAACACCTGTTCTCGCAGTGTGTTTTGAAAGGTTGTTAGATAGCGACATTATCCGTATCTAGAATCTTAGGTAAAAAAAAAAAACAGCAAGGATTTTTAATTTTTTAATTTTTTTTTTTATAGATCGTTCAAAGTATGCAGTGAGCACCTGTAAAAATACTACAGTCAGCTGTATGAACGTTATATTTCTTGTCTCCACGTAATTCCATATTAAAACCTGAAGTTCAAAGTGGTGTTTACAGGAACAGAATTATTGTTCTGTTCCAAACTTCTGAAAGGTTATATATGAAACTGTACATTAGGATTTATTCAGTTGCAATGGTCTTGTTGGCAATTTTGACAGACTCAAAGGCATTGGTGCTGTTTTGATTTTCATTAGAAACCGAACAAACTAAATTGGGCAATACTTTAAAAAGGGTTACATAAACACATTTAAATCACATAACCTGGCATATAGATAAGCCAATAATCCAACTATATTGTTAGTTTAATCTTAGTCTAATCTAAATTGTAAACATATCCAATTGATTATAATTATTATAATTTTTTAATATAAGTTATGTTAAAAATATGAAACGTTACACCTGATGTAAAGTGCTAACAGTTCTAAAAGACGTATGACATGATCAAGCCTCATTACATTGGTCTTTTAAAATGTATGGTTAGATTTGAAGCGATAGATACAATCTGATGCAAAAAAAAAAAGATAGGAAATAAATCCATCATCTGCAACAGTCACCCAGATTGCAACCAACTGGAACATCATGTATCAGCAAAATATCTGCAGTTTCGGCATCCACGCCTTTGTAAACACAATGGAAACTATTATTAAGACATGTTTCCATCAGGTGTTTTATATATGTCCATATCTTTGGTAACATCATCATTGCTTCAACTGTAGAGGAAAGCAAAAGGTGGGGTGGGGGTTAGGCTCCATTGCAACCTGCAATGTACTACAATGTGGTCGTCTGGCATGCAAATTTCCATATACCGTTCCATTTGCAAGTTATTCATGCTTAGCCTAAAGGCTTTAAATGCCTTGTTTTAAGTTCAAGTATTTAGTTAAGATGTCACAGGCTCTGGCAGGTTTTTGTGTTGAACAGCTAGAGTCAAAAATAATACTGTAATTAGTGAATTCCACCTGCCTTGATTGCCTGTAAAGAAATTTGCATTTTAATACCTGTTGGCAATGATATAGCTTAATAAAATATATTAGATCCAACCTGTTTTTTTTTTTTTCTGTTTCTGCAGAGGCTGGTATTACTTGTCTGATGTAAGTGAACCACCAGCATGGAAGCTAAAACAATCATATTGATAGAACAAACTATACAAGTTCCAGTACTTCAGATATGGTTCACAAGTCCTTACAAATATACGTACATATTGAAACTGCTGCGTTACATTTTATTATGGCAATACTTAATATAATTATTGAGCTGTACGTAATTCTAACATGAGAAATGTTAGTATACAGCAGTAGTGTTTCAACTTTTTATGAGTGTTGTGATTACACTTTATTTGCATTATACTAGTCTCAACATTACTGAATTGTGTTTTCATGTATATCTGTGCAGTGTAATAATGATTGTTTAAAATAAAACACTATATTACAAAAACTAGTAATAAATATGTTGTGTATGACACGCATATTTGCACAGTCATAAGTTATAGCCTGATTATAATGTACACAATATAAAGGTTTTTCTTAGGCAGATAGGGCAAACAGTGGTTGCAGTGTGAATTTTTTTTTTTCTTTTTAAAGACTTTATTTTCAGTTCTTAAAAATGTAGTTGAAGGAAAATTTTTTGCTTGAATTACTATTTCCCAATGGAGTATTCTCATATATTTATTTTATAGTGTTCATATTTCATCTATTAAGGCATTAACAAAATCAGACTTTTATTCTCACATTCATTTTCTTCTGAGCTTTTTTAAGAGAAGAGATTTAGAAACTTCAAAACTCTGGTCAACTGCCAGTTTGTCGGCTTCTAAATTACTTAAAAAAAGACAGTTCTGACTGTACGGGGAGGGGCAGTTAAGTTATTCAGTATTCCTTCTGCACAGATAGGGTATTCATAAAATCCTAAAATTAACAACCACATTATTAGTGTATGTTAAGTCATTTTAAAATCAGCCACTTCACTGTTGTGAAAGTAATTAATCAGCAGCTCAGCATAATACCACCCCCTCTCCAGTTCTGAGTGAAATAAATAATACCATTTTAGATTAAAACCCAGAAGCATTGGCAAACCAAAGTGACCAAAGGTTTCTCTTCAGTCCTAGTCAAGATGGTAATACATCAAAAAAATAAATACTATGCAGCTTACCAGAAAGAGACCTTCTGTACTTTATCTTGTATTGCACTGTAAGTCTCCTATAAAGCCAAAACAATTTAAAATAATGAATTTGAACTTAATTTCTAATTTCTTATCCTAAAAATATGCTGTGACAGGGCGAGGAGTTCTGTACATTATTTGAATGTTTATTTTTAGAACGGGGTCTCCCCCTCCGCCCCTGTGCAATTTTATTGTTTTTTATTTGTTTGTATTATGATTTATTTATTGTAGTTATGAAGGCGTAGCCATGCGGTTTGGTTTGTTATTTTAGGTTTTTATTTTAGACTGGCAGATGCGAGGTAGTAGCTCATCCTCTGCCTGGAATTATTAAAAAAAAAAAACTTGTGCAGAAGGTGGTTAATTTGTTGCTAATCGGAAGATAGTCACCTGCATAAAAGCCTGCAGCTCTCTGCACTCAGGGTGGGTGTTCGGAGGAGGAACGGGAGACCGAGAGGAGAGAGAAATTTAAAAGCAAGAACGTACAAGGATCAGTGAAGGCAGTTGCTCAGCCTGACCTTAGCGTTCTTTTGTGTTCGAGACTTTGTTTTTGTTTGACCATTTATTTTGCTCTGTACGGAGTGTTTTTGTTAAATATTTTATTTCTGTCTTTAATAAACGACAGCGCAAGCGTCTTTTGCCTGTAGTAGCAGTCAGTGTTTTTTCCTCCTGCATCTGGCCTGACGTCACCACTCAGTCATATCCTGTCACGTATGCATACACAAATCCAATCAGTAGGTGGGAGTGTGTGCGTGATTGGTTGAAATAATTTTAAACATCAATCATTAAGAAGAGTGTGTCTTTTACTAGTTTAACATAAAATCTTCCATTGGAAATCTTCCATTGGAACCAGGTCCGGAAAATGCAGAGAAAACCTTTCAATGGCAGAGTAAGACCGATAGGAGCCGAATGAAGCCGAAAAAAGGGGCGGAACTGAGCAGTACAGATTTGCACCACAGAGATAACACAGACACAAACAAAGAAGATAGCTGCTTCGGCATCAAGCGCTCAGAGACTATCATAGACATTTGCAGAGCTTTTTGAGATGTTATAGTAATAACATTTTCAGTTTTCTGAAAGACACAATGGTCAAGCCATGTTTGGTCAACTGTAAATATCTCAGAAACTGTTCTTGATGTTGTGGAAAGTGAGCAATGGTTGTTAGAGCAAACACGTGGTATTCATCTTTTGCAGCTGGACAATATGATCCACAAAGAACTCTTCCTCGGTGCCGTACAGATTCCACATCAATGAGTTGCTGTTTTTCCACTTTTCAATACCCAGAAGCCATATGTGCTTTGCCTCATTACATTTTCCTTCCAAAAATGCACTATGCACGTTCAAAACTCGGTGGGAAATCTCTGAACTGCCCTGAGCATCCTGGGTAAACATCTATTTCACCACAAGGGTGTTTCCTTAGGAGAAAGTCTACACCCCCTTGAACTTTTTTCACATTTTGTTGTGTCAGTGCATCAGAGTTTTATGCAGTAAATGAGGATTTTTTTTTCCACTTATCTACACAATATACTCCACATTGGTAAGGGGAAAAAAGTTTTTATTGAGAAATATATATATATATATATATATATATATATATATATATATATATATATATATATATATATATATATATATATATATATATATATATACCACACACCCCTGAGTTAATACTTGGTGGAAGCACTTTTGGCAGCAATTACAGCTGTGAGTCTGTTTGGATAGGTCTCTACCAACTTTGCACACCTAGATTTGGCAATATTGACCATTTTTCTTTACAAAAGTGTTAAGCTCTGTCAAGTTCCTTGGGGAGCCTTGATGGACAGCAATCTTCAAGTCATGACACAAATTTTCGATTGGATTTAGGTCGGGGCTCTGACTGGGCCACTCAAGGACATTTACCTTTTTGTTCCTTAGCCACTCCAATGTAGCTTTGGCTGTGTGCTTTGGGTCGTTGTAATGCTGAAAGTTGAACTTCCGTCCCAGGTTCAGCTTTCTTGCAGAGGGCAGCAGGTTTTCCTCAAGGACTTCTCTGTACTTTGCTCCATTCATTTTCTCTTCTATCCTGACAAGTGCCGCAGTCCCTGCTGATGAGAAACATCCCCATAACATGATGCTGCCACCACCATGCTTCACAGTAGGGATGGTGTTTTTTGGGTGAATCGGTGTGTTGGGTTTGCGCCAAACATAATGCTTTGCATTTAGGCCAAAAAGTTCAATTTTAGTTTCGTCAGACCACAAAACTTTTTTGCTACATGGCTACAGAATCGCCAGTGTTTTTTTTTGCATACTTCAAACGGGATTCAAGATGGGCTTTCTTGAGTTCCTTCTTGCCACCCTACCATACAGGCCAGATTTGTGGAGTGATTGGGGTATTGTTGTCACATGCACACTTTGACCAGTCTTGGCCTTAAAAGCCTGTAGCTCTTACAAAGTTGCCATTGGCCTCTTGTTAG
The DNA here is from genome assembly GCF_017654505.1 of Polyodon spathula. Taxonomy (NCBI): domain Eukaryota; kingdom Metazoa; phylum Chordata; class Actinopteri; order Acipenseriformes; family Polyodontidae; genus Polyodon; species Polyodon spathula. The sequence continues at coordinate 27,727,460 of NC_054538.1, forward strand.
CCTGTTTGATCTGTCTCCTTCTTGCTCGGTCATCCAGTTTGGAGGGATGGCCTGATCTAGGCAGGGTCTTGGTGGTGTTGACCGTGCTCCAAGGGATATTCAAGTTCTTTGATATTTTTTTTATACCCATCCCCTGATCTGTGCCTTTCAACAACTTTTCCAGCCAATCTTTTTCAGTTTTTATTTTTAATTAATTTTCTACAAATGTCTAGAATATCCTGGTAGTGTCTTCATTTCCATTGCTGAAATCCCACTACACATGGTTGTTACATTATATATCGAGAGAGAGAGAGAGTTGCAGTTGATTTTCTGTGTTAATTCATGTTCATTTATTAATTTCCACAGCACTGCAATAATTGCAGTTTCTCCGTAAGCAGAGTTGCCGGAAACATGAGAAAATTCGGAAGACCTTTGAATATTTGCCCCTATGTTTTCTGTCTGTTTTGTGTGCCACATACCTCAAAATGACTAATTATTTAAGAATTAGCTGAGATGATAGCAGGAAAATTGATAATGTTATTCTAAGGAAGGTTAAAGGAAGCCTTGTGCTGCAAATGGCAGCTTTACTCAGCTGTGTTTTGACTTGAATTTGACTTTGTACATTACACCAAATAATGTATCAACTCAAGTTACTGTATTTTACTTAGTAGTTTGAATGAGAACATGACTAAAATGTTGTTCTTTCAATTTGTAAGTTAATGAAGAATTTGGACAATAACATGCTAAACAAGTGACCAATAACAACCTGAGTGTGTAATCCTTTAGTTTGAAATATTGTAGCATGCACAGGGTAGGGTTCAGGGCTGGTAGGTGACACAATCTGAAACATGAAGACATAAGCCCAATATATGCTCCTGTGAGGGAGCCCGGCTCTTTGGTATTATAAATCCCATATAAGAAATCAACTACTGGAACAGATTTTTTAAAAATTTCAGTAGAAATCACCCGGTCTCATCACTTGCTTAGAACACAGTGGCACATTTTGAAAGTTAAGCACTTTATGTTTATTAGCGGTTGCTGAGAGTATGATATACATTGTGTTTTTTATTTATAATAATGAATATGTTGTGTGTCTCTTATTGTAGAAGAGATGTAATTTTGAATAGCATAAGCAGCCAGCACCGCTCAACTTTGCAGTTCTCGCGTCCAAACTGTACAAGATCAAATCTCTTACAGCATAGTGTATTAAGATTAATGTGATTTCTATGGTAATTTATAATCGTGGTTTAGCAAACTCATTGGCCCCCATTAATCTTTAAGCCTTAAAAAATGTTTTGGTGGGATAAATACAGCCAAATATTCAACAAACTGTTTCTGTTAAGCTCTTTGAATATGGCCTATATTGTATCCTTAGCTACTTTAATCAATTTGCATAAACTGTATTCACTGCTTATAGTTCATGGGACGGGAGCCCGGGCTATTAGAATAGCTTGTTAGAGGGTAGATTGGGTTGGTAGAGGAGAGACCTCTAGAGAAAGGGTTGTCTTGCACGAAGAGGTGAGGCGTGTCCTCCAAGACTGTGCACAGCATTCCTGGAATAGGTAACAAATGCAAACCTGAATCCTTTGAGGATGGAATAGGTAGCAGATGCAAATCTGAAAATTAAAAGGTTAGTTAGGAGTGAGCACTAAGCACATAGCAGGCTAAGTCTCGAGGACTGAGCCTCTGTTTTGAGGTAAGAAATAGTGTATGAGCTGCAAAATCATAGGTGTGGCAGATAGTACCATAAGAACCCCCAAGATCACCTGCCCACAAAAGAAGGACCTCCAGCTCCATAGAAGTTCTCCAAAAAACGTGTGATAAACAAGAAAAAGACCATGTGCCAACGCATAGGAAAAAACACACAAGATAACAATAAAAAGGGGGCTAAATAGATGTATGGATTAGTGTATGAATAACTATACCTATATCTCTCGCTTAGTGGAGAGGAAAACCCCCCTCATGGGATAAAACCTCTGGTGGTCTCAGCGAAGAGCCCCCACTCCTGGCAAACTAGCAATACTTTGTTGAGCTGTGGAAATGTAAGAGTGAATGTAGAAGTCAAATGCTGAAGTTCCCCAGACTCTTAATGGGATGCTGATTGACTCTTGCCTTGGCTGCCTATGTTGCTGTGCCGATCCTGAAGGAGTGAGGTGTGTAGATCTGGGGCGGGATGCCTGCTTTGGAGATCAGGGAGGCAAGGTTGGAAGATAACCAATGTCTCGATAGGACTGAACAGGAAGAATCCATGAACAGTGGGTCTGATAGGAGGAGGGGTTTCCTACGTTCAAAGTTTCTAGACATGGAGCTGTAAGGGCAGAGAGGAAAATTCATTTTTGACAGCTGAATGAACTGGCCTTGATGAAGCTGATCTGTCTTGGAAGTGTGTAGTAGGAGGATGAAGTGGGATCCAGGAACCAATGAGAGGTAACAAGAACAGAGGCCGATAAAGTGTGACATTACCCTGCTTTTATAAGACAGACCAGATGCTGGGCACCCTGCAGGGCATGTCAAGTGAGTACAGTAGGAAATAAATTATCCTATAATGAGTACAGATAACGTCATGGTAACATCATGACGTCTTCAACTGGTTAGCATGTAGGAAATAAAAATTTAAAAAATCCTTCAATCCTGCTTGGCTGGTTGACTGATTGTAATATGCACTGAGCTGGCTAAAAATATCAATGACAAATGATCTGTCAGATCTGTTGAACTTTTGTAACTGTACACTTCGTTGCTGGTTGATAGTGGTACGTTAGTTTGTATCAATCTTGCATTTGTACTGATCATAATCTTTGGCTACATAAATGTAAACTGCATTCCGCTAATCCAGTGTCAAATGTCAAGTTTCTGTCTGTCACTGGGACTCGTTCATTTCTGTCAGCAGCAGTCCAGATTAAATCGATTGCACATGGTATCAGCCCCAGTTACTATAGGATTGCAGGCTGGCCCTACTCAATCCTTCCAACTCAGTCATACTAAGCGCTCAATAAGTACTCAATGTGAAGGACATGAGAGGAACGTTTTAAAGCTGCAGAAAGTGTCTCACCTGGTAAAAACACAGCCGCATGTTGTGCAGGGTGAGTCATCCAGTTAGGGGAGTGCAGGTTCGCGTTCTGGCTGTGTGAAGTCACCAGTCTTCGCTGGGGATTCTGGAGGGAGTGTCGAATTGGGTTCACTCCTGTGGTATAGGGATGCAAAACTGGCAGGGACTGTTTGTCTTCGTCGTGCAATAGCGGACCCTGCTGGCCAGATGCCAAGTGAGCTCAGACAGACACCTGCAGCTCACTGACATCCGAGGAAGTTTGCTTGGTCGTGGGATCGGAGGAAGCCCACTGAACCTGTGTGGGGAATCACTGCAGTGAGGAGAAAACATAACTGGACATTCCAAATTAGGGAGCAAATTGGGGGTAAAATAATTGGGCACACTAAATTTATAGTTTAAAAAAATGCTGGAGAAAAAAAATAATATGAAGGCTGGAAATATATAATACTGTCAGGAAAGTATTACTTGAGGTTGGATTGTAGACAGCAGAAGACAACAATGGCAACCCCAGTTTGAATTTGAAACAAGATGAGAGTTATACTGGTTTCATGGTGCATATTGGAATGTGGTTTGGTTTCATTGTGCAGATGGAAATATGGCACAAACTTGGAGATTAAAGTGTGTGAAAAATTCAGATTCCACAACACATAGATGTGAAAACAACATCACTCACTTTTTTAGTATGCAAATAGCAAGCACTAAAAGAATGACCATTAAACAAACCAAATGGATGTAAAGATAAGCAAAAACTGTAAATACTGTATAATGCAAACTGTGGGAAAAACTTTTCCTTCATCTTTTTCTTCACTTTATAAACTGTAAAGTAACATTTTATAACCAGGGCATCTCAGGACATATAGCTCTTTGGTTCATAAGGATGCCAGGCATTGTTTTGGGACCAGGAGTCAAATGCCCATTCTAGGTTCCAAGAGTGGAGTGCAAGTTTTATGTGAATGAACAGGTTCAATTAGTAATTAAAAATGTATGTGTGAGGGAGGCATGCTTGGAGGATAATGTTTCCAGTCGGGTGTCTGCCCGATGGCATGATTGTTTGATGAAACAAACGGACAGCGTTAGTACAGACTGTATATAACTGCATATTCATTACCATGAGTTGCGACAATAACTTGCTAAACCCCAAGGGTGAATTCTCAGATGCAAATTTAGTATAATATTCCCTTAAAAACATGCAACTGTTATGTATTCCAAAATAGCTTTCACAGTTTGTTACTGTTTTGTTATTTTATGTTAGGAAAGCTCAGATTAAGTTGAAAACGGATCTGGTAAAGTTCAACAGACTATTCTATGATTTGAAGATGTTGAGTAAAACATACTTTGGTTAAGTACATTTAATATAAGGACAAACAGAGTAATATGAGAAGAAACATAGCCATGTTTTACTTGATATTGGACTGACTAAGAGGCTTACTTTAGCTTGTCACCAGGAGGAGCACGATGCTGTTCCTTAATCACTACAGAAGTCATTGAAAACAGAAAACAACCTTCATACTGTATTTCACTGCTCTCTTGAAACACTAATATCACTTTTGTAATTCACTGAAGTGATTACCAGAAAGTGTAGTAAGTTGCTTCTCTTGTGATTCATTTGTTTGTTCTGTTAACAACTGACACAGCGTAAGATTTATTTTTAAGAACCTGCTGTTTGCAAGTGCCTATGGCCTGCTGACAGCCCCTACCTATAGCTGCAGATTTTCTGTGAGATAACAAATGTGTAGCATCGCTGCTTTTCGAGGGACACTTGCCAAGTAAAAGACTTAAAAGACTTAAAATAATTAAGGATTTTATTTTATTTTTTTTTTTAAACAATACTCAGGGGACAATTCCTCAGTTTCCCACAGATGTTTAAAATCGAGGCCGGTAACTCCTGACTGACATGAATACATGTGGCAAAGTGGTTGGTAAGGGGAACAGATGTCGCGGTGATGCGGTGTAGGAGTGATGAACAGACAACAGTGATTCAGTGAATAAGTGCTTTATTGCTCTTTTCCAGGTCTGGTGACCGTCAAAAATAATAAATCCCCGGCAATACACAACAATGTGTAAAGCACGGGGATAATGAAAACAAGGGCACAGTCCCGAACAAAAACAACAGTACGGTCACCAGTCCTGGGTGATCGAAAACGTGCAGGTGCTCAGTGCAGTGGTGCTCCGGATAGTGCGCTCCTTTCGACAGCTCCGGAGATGTGCGTTAACTGTCTATTAGTGCGACAAAGACAGACAATTACAGACAGACAGAAAATAACACACAGCACGTAAAACACTCTTCACAAATACTCTGAGAGCTCCGCTCTCAGTCCTTCTCTCCTAACGTTAACCCAAACGAAGGAGAAAATCAGCGTTACCCTGGCCCCTATATGTAATCCCGCATGATATTGAGATAAACGGTTGCAGCTGCCTTATTACTTGCAGCTGCCTCTCGTTTACCTTTCAAATCAATACGGTCTTACAACAGAGTCACGCTTCCCTCCAGGCTGACCCACTTCCCTGACCCGGAAATGAACTGTCAGGCCAGCCCTTCCAGATACTTCTCCTCCCGTTCTTTAGCGCCCTCACAGGTCGGGAGGAAGATTCATCACCAGAACTCATCTTTCCGTCACAATACATTACTGCTGATTTTAAAAACTCTGTCAGCAGAGATGTTAAAACTACCGTTAAAATATGTATTTAGTCCAGCTCAGCGTTATAAAACTGGAGACTGAATACTGGTCCTTAGTTTAACATCTTGCACTGGCATAAAATTCCCTATGTTGTTGAGATTGGTTTTTGGATTTATTTCCATAAAATGCATGTCCATAATTTTTTTCTTTAAGTACATTAACCAGCCCATGCTGTAGTTTTTTTTCAATCACCCACAGCATGCCCTCCCTTTATGCCAGGACTTCCTAGAACTGGTGCGCTCATCCTGAAGCAACTCAGCGTCTGCACCCTCAGTCTCCAGAACAGCAGAGTCTCTGCTGCACACTGCAGGAGCCGAAGAAGCAGGGTAAGGCACATTCCCCGTCATCGGGGACACAGTCACGGTATTGGTGCAAGGTTCCACCTTCACCAAGGGGGATAAGGACCCAACCTGTCCATCCAAGCCCTGCAGGACAACGGATGCAATAACTAAGAAGGCACACACATCAGGCAGCGCTGTCAGTCCGAGCAGCAAATGCCATGGCTATACTGGTGCTCTACCAGAATCAGTAGCAGAGAGGCTGCAGGAAAGGGCTACAAAAGCAGACACGGGGAGCTCCACTCGGTAGCAAAGGCGATGACTGACCTAATGGGGGAGTGAGGCAAGGCATCACGGAGGTCGATGGCAGTGATGGTGGCTGTCCGTCGGCATTTTTGGCTGACGCAAGCCAACACTTACAACACTTGTTTGATGCAGGAAAATCAGCGTCCACTTTGAAGGTGTACCTGGCAGCAATATCAGTGTGCCATGACAAGATTGACTCGGTGTCCCCTGGGGAACATTTCTTGGCAGTGCAATTTCTTAAAGGTGCTCAGAGGCTTCGTCCTCCCATGAAAAGTATGGTCCCCAAGTAGGATCTAGAACTAGTACTGCGGGCCCTTATGGGTCCCCCATTCGAGCCCATGGCGTCAGCAGAACTGCGCCCTGTTTCATTGAAGGTGGCATTTTTAATAGCCATTACGTCTGCCAGACGAGTAAGTGAGCTTCATGCGCTGTCCATTGATGACACATGCATGGCTTTTACAGGAAATGACTCGCGGGTAAAATTAATAACAAGTCCATCCTTTTTGCCAAACGTGGTATCCTCATTCCACATTAACCAACCAATGGTTTTGGAAACTTTCAGACCTCCCCTGCACGAGTCAGAGGAGGACCATAGGCGGCACATGCTATGCCCAGTTTAGGCTCTGCGCTGTTTTCTGGATAGGATGGCGTCCTGGAGACAGTCCAACCAGCTGTTTGTCTGCTATGGGTCCCGCTCTAGCAGTCAGGCCCTATCGAAGCAACATCTAGCGCACTGGGTGACAGATGCGATACACTTGGTGTATGAACAGACAGACTCCCTGTTACCGGGGGACATTACGGCCCATTCTACCAGGGGCCAGGCAACTTTGTGGGCTTTCCTTCATGGCGCCTCCTTAAATGAGTTATGCAATGCTTCTCATATAGACGACCCTGTCAAAAACACCACATTACTGTATACTCTATAGTTTGATGGTTGTTTGCCAAGCAGGTATCTTAAGCCTACTGAAAATGTAACTTGAAAGAAAATACAACCAAAATAAGTAAGAACTAAATGCTAAATAAAATACCCCAGCAAGCTAAGCACGGCTGTGGACAGCTAAACAATGGCTTTAGTGAAAAAGGCACAGGGGAACATAAGACAGAAAGGCAGAACCAGTAATAAACACTCACACTAATGTTTCACTTAACAATATAAAGAGATCAAATAAAATGGTAACTGAATATATATACAGTGCCTTGCAAAAGTATTCAGACCCCTGACCAATTCTCTCATATTAAAGAATTACAAATGGTACATTGAAATTTCGTTCTGTTTGATATTTTATTTTTAAACACTGAAACTCAGAATCAATTATTGTAAGGTGACATTGGTTTTATGTTGGGAAATATTTTTAAGAAAAATAAAAAACTGAAATATCTTGCTTGCATAAGTATTCAACCCCTGTGCTGTGGAAGCTCCCAGTTTACACCGATGAAAGAAATTACCCTAACGAGGACACAATTAACTTACCATTGGCCTCCACCTGTGAACCATTAAAGTTGCTGTCACATTTTCTGGATAAAAACCCCATTGTTGAAGGATCATTGGTAAGGCTGTGAGTCTGAAGGAAAATGAAGACCAAAGAGCATTCTACAGAAGTTAGAGATAAAGTAATACAAGTGCATAGATTAGGGAAAGGGTACAAAATAATATCCAAGTGTTTGGATATCCCAGTAAGCACAGTTGGATCAATAATCAGGAAGTGGAAGCTGCATCACACCACCCAGGCACTGCCAAGAAAAGGCTGTCCCTCAAAACTCAGCGCTTAAACAAGAAGGAGACTTGTGAGAGAAGCCACAGAGAGGCCAACAATCACTTTGAAGGAGCTGCAGAGTTCAGTGGCTGGGAGTGGAGTAATGGTGCACCAGTCAACCATATCAAGAGCTCTGCATAACACTGGCCTGTATGGGAGGGTGGCAAGAAAGAAGACGTTACTCAAAAAGTACCACCTGAAAGCACGTCTGGAGTTTGCCAGAAAGCATGAGAGTGACCCAGCTGCGATGTGGGAAAAGGATTTGTGGTCAGATGAGACCAAGATAGAGCTTTTTGGCCAAAACTCAAAGCGCTATGTGTGGCGCAAACCTAACACTGGCACACCATCCCTACAGTGAAGTATGGTGGTGGCAGCATCATGCTGTGGGGATGCTTCTCATCAGCAGGGACTGGGCATCTTGTTACAATTGAAGGAAGAATTGATGGAGCAAAATACAGGAAAATACTGCAAGAGAATCTGCTTCAGTCCGCTAAAAAACTGAAGCTTGGGAGGAAATTCACCTTTCAGCAGGACAATGATCCCAAGCACAAGGCCAAAGCAACATTGGAATGGCTCAAGAACAAAAAGGTGAATGTCCTACAGTGGCCCAGTCAAAGTCCTGATCTCAATCCCATTGAGAATCTGTGCCACTATTTGAAAATTGCGGTCCACAAGTGTCGTCCAACCAACCTGAACAACCTGGAGCAAATCTGCCAAGAAGAATGGGCCAAAATCACTCCAACACTATGTGCAAAGCTGGCACATACTTACCCCAAAAGACTTAAAGCTGTTATTGCAGCGAAAGGTTGCTCTACCAAATATTAATGTGTGGGGGTTGAATACTTATGCAAGCAAGATATTTCAGTTTTTTATTTTTCTTAAAAATATTTCCCAACATAAAACCAATGTCACCTTACAATAATTGATTTTGAGTTTCAGTGTTTTTAAAATAGAATATCGAACAGAACGAAATTTCAGTGTACCATTTGTAATTCAGTAATATGAGAGAATTGGTCAGGGGTCTGAATACTTTTGCAAGGCACTATATATATATATATATATATATATATATATATATATATATATATATATATATATATATATATATATATATATATATATATATATATATATATATATATATACGTGTGTGTGTGTGTGTGGACCTGCACTGAGTATGGTTGCAAATGTAAAGTATGCAATCGGGGTGGGGGTGATCAAATGTCTGGCAAAGCATTTAACCCTCATAAGGGAGCCTGGGGTTCAATTGGTGCTTTACTATTAGTTAATATTTGGATCTAGTGACTTGATTTTTGTTTCCTTTTAGGTAGTTGTCAGAAACTACAGCAAACCGAAACTAAGGATTGAGTCATGTGACATGATTCAGATCCTAAGTTTCTTTTGTTGCCTATTACTCAGTCACTTCCATTTAATAGTGCAGGATTTGCGCTTTCTATTGATGTCAGGAGGTTTGGGGCTCTCCAATGATATCTCTCATGCCTGTGACATGTTCTTAGAATAAACTACAGCGTCCAGAATACAGTTGTGCCTTCACTTGTTAGGAGACAGCTGTGCACGTTGGGCGTCTTATCCATTTTGCATAGCATAAAAAACACATTATACCAAACGATGGCTGGAAGTAAAGGAAAAGCAAAATAATGTGTTAATATACACATTTTCATTCATTCATTTACTACTGTTGTTAGTTATATGGTGTTTTATTGCTGGGGTCTAGTTGGACCCCATGTTACCAGGAAAGTCAATTTTCCGACGTGTCCTTACGAGGATTAAACTACAACGTTTAACCTAAATACAATATGCAGAAATTCTCCTAAAAGTTGTAAATGGTCAAGGGTGCATGTTTTGCTCGGGTGATTACAGTTGATGTTAATGACCCGAGCTCTTCCATTTAACACCAAAATACATTTAGATTCTACAAAGTAAAAAATGAAAAAGGACAAAAGCACATATGATTTAACTACAGCACTATAGGTTACAATAACGTTGTTTCATATAATCTACTAAAACTGATCAAGCACACGTCACTCTACAATAGTACAACTAATCCTTAGCAAGTACACGCACTGTACACAATGCGTGTAGTTGAGATATTTACATTTACCATTTGTATGCTGATATAGGTAATATATTTATCATGTAATGACCCATGTAAATGAGTGCAGGATTTAGTTGTTTTATGAGCAAAATACAAGAACCTTGTTCAAAATGGAAACACAGTTTCTAAGTCGTTTGTTCATTTTAGCCGTACAACCAAAAGCAGTATTTAGTGGCAGCATAATATTACAGTCAAGATTCATGATATTATGGAACCAATCAACATGTTTAAAATGTCAAGCTTATGAAAAACATGTCATTTTTATATCCATGCCAGCACACTTTCCACTGAAGTATTTTGCTAAGAGGAACTTACATATTTTGTAATGCACAGCTTTTCAAAGCATTTTTTTTTTCCTGTCTATGATTTACTCCAATTTTGTGAAAGGGAAAAACCATTAGTTTTTGTAAAACCAACATTTTTGTTCTTTTAAAAAAAAAAAAAAATAGGAGTACATTACAGACTAAGCAATTTTAAATACTTTGAATTGTGCTTTTATTGAAAACTTCTAACTTTATTTGAAGATTCAAGAGGGCATTAAAGACTTCACAATTGGACCATGCATTAGAAATCCGTGCACTACCAAGTACTTCAGATAAATGTGTGTTGCAGCATAGAAGGGCAGTAATTATGTATATTCCCTATACACTATAATGCTTAGTCTTCAAACCTGAGGACTGAGGCATTAATCACAGTTTTCACTTTTGAATCAACCTTAGCAATGAAATAAAAACTCCAGAAGGAGCTGTTACAGCTTTCTGTCAAATATTGGGTTATTAAATATTGTATAAAAGGGTTCTGGAATAAGAAACGGTCTGACTCACCTCTTTGTTGTCTCGACAGCTCTGTGGAACTGGAGAGGGAAAAGGACTTAATTTGATAGCTTCTCTAAATTTACCAGAAATACTTGATTTGAGATTCTTGTTCTTTAAGTGTCTCTAAACATGGTATGCATAACTGGTGTCTGCTTATCTACCCTTTTCTTTGTTTGCTTCCATACATGGATCTATTCCCAACTGCTCCTCCAAGCTGTCAGAAAGCAGCTATCTGGCAGTTCCTGGCCACATCTAACACATGAAAGATAAAAAGCTGTTCTTGCTGGAAACAAGAAAAATACATGACTCTAAAGGGGACAAGTTACCTGTATGTGTGCCATGCTGATCTTGGTGATCGGTTATTCCACTTAGTACTGTATGTGTGCAGAATATTGGCTTCAGCAAATGATGGAAATATCCCTAGATCAACAAAAATAGAATATATTGATTTGTTTTAAATAAGTATAGCCCACAATACTAATACTTATTCATATAAGCTTTACTAATGTATTAGTAATCATAAATAATATCAGATAGCATAGATGTAAATGATTAAACAGAACTGAAATCATTGAATAACACTAACAATAATGCAAAACACATTCCTCTTCTAGCACAATCATACTCACTGTTTTTTCAATAGCACAGGGTTAGTTGTATTGGTTACTGTGGCAACACGTGTTCATTTGAGTACTGTAAGTTTGTATGTTTTAAATTATTGAATATACGTGTGAGAATACGGTTAAGCTTAATTTATTATTTAATTGCCAGTTTAGATTGACCACATATAAACGAAGAGCTGGAGACAGTTCCTCGGCTCATTTCAGTTTAGCACAGAAGGTGGTGCCCTTGGTGTTCTCAATCTCATTGTAATAGCTCAGCTTGGGTGACGACTGTTTTGTATTTTCTTGTTTTTTTTTTTATTTGTAAACAAGTGTGCATGTCAGCGCTTTAACTCCTGTCCCCTGTGTATGGCATTGCCTTTGCTAGCCTGCCTGACTACAATGCCACCCTTCCACAGTTACCATTTACCAAAAAAACTGGATTTTAAAGATAAGGTTTTACACAATGCCTTGGTTTTGCACTACACAACTAGCTGTATAGGGTTTTCTTTCATTCCAATTTGTAGTATCCTGGTCTAATTATGTGGTTGCCATTCAGTAGCCTTCTTGCAAAGGCTGTATTGTTGAAAAATCTCCAATGAATTATCACATGCTTGATTTGTGGGGTAGTAGAAACCAATTTTCTTTCTGTTGTTGTACAGTATGTGGGTGGTTTTGTCACCAGCTCCCATTGAGGCCTGTGTCTTATATCCAAAGTGGCTGACAACTAAAATTATAAATTGCCTCAGTAGATTAATACGTTTTCCAGGTCAATGCTATTTTTGCAAATGTATTAGGATCTGCTGCTCATTACTTTGATAACCTGCAGAGTAGAGATAAACAAAAAATGAAAGCTGATGGATAAGATGACCAGGCTATATTATGGCTCCTAGGCTTTCCAAGGAGAAAAACTAAAGTTTATACAGTAATCACTGGCGTATCCGCCTGTCACATATCCTCCCTCTAACCGTTTATCCGCCATGATCAATTTCATCAGCATTGTTAGTTTATTATGAACAGAGACAATTACTTCAGAGATTCTAGATTCTACCAAAGTTCCCATACACTGTGTTGTATGTGCTGTGTGCACAACCAATGCTGGTAGTGTCACGTGAGCTGTTCAGTGTGTTGATGTGTAAATAAATCTTGTTCGCCTGCGGGGCGAATTGACTTCGGTCCCCTGCCTGTCCATCAGCAGTGAATGCATGCACCCACATGGCAGACAGCTATTCTGTCACAAACATTAATACCCTGTATCTTTCTAAACAAGAGATTTAGGGGAGCTTCCTAATGAAAGCTGAATCTCAAAACAATAAGTATGTGAATATAGTAGTTGTTACAGCTGTGTATAATTGTATTTAAACCAGGGTTCACATATCCGCCCTTACTCTGGTCCCACCAGAGTCGGATACGTGATGGATTACTTTATTATGTTTCTATTGTAATTCCTATGTACAGCATAAAACCAAGACACCATCTTTTCTAGCAGGTCATTTTTATTATAAATTCCTATTTTTCTGATGTTAAGTATCTTTTTTTTTTTTTTTTTTTTTTTTTTAAGGCCCAATGTCTGGATAACAATTGGCGGGAATTAAAAAGCCTTTCAAGCAATTACATTTACAAAACAGTGGTATTGATTTTATTCCTGGTGTATACATCTCAAGCCTCATCATTCGATCTTAAATGCAACAGTAGCATAGAGGTTGAAACCATCAATGCTACAAACCTGCATTGCCACAGTCATTTTGTTCAAAGTGTCACCCTCGCTTTCTAAAAAAAAGCACCACTATCAGCAAGCTTTCTGGAGCTGCGTCAGGGTGGAAGATGACAGAATGTGAGGTGTCAAAGACTTGGCTGATTTGTCATATAAGAGACAGAGCTACCAAGATACCTCTACTCTTCAGGAAGCAAATCATGGGTCATGAGATTAAGGACAGTGTTCATAAAGTATAAACTTGCCATTAAGTGCATTGCTGCCTTATGGATTTACCACCATGTTCAGGTTTTATGAAAATGCCAAATGAACACATGTCATAGCCTCCCATTGAAGTTTTGGATTGCACTGGGGTATAATCACAAACTGTTGACTTCTATACTAATATTTCTAACCTATAGATTCTCTTTCATATTATTGCCACTTCCATTGAAACTGCAGTTTTGATGAAGCTCAACTGTAAAACTTACAATAGTTCTGAAAGAAAGAAGATAAACTCCTCAGTAATCTCCATGGTGATTTAACTGAAATCATGAAAACGATGTGGCAACATAGCATTAAAATTAGAGTTCTGTTTTTTAATGTGGCGTTGGGCATTAAAGTAGTTTTTGAACAATCATCTCTAAAAGAGTAATTTTAATGATTGAACTGCATACTGATGCTAAACACTGGTCCTTCAATCATCAGTGCATATTATAAAAATAATGGAATTCAAATTCATTTCTGATTGACTGAGAAGTAGGCATTAAATATTGGGAATAGACAAACTTCCAGCTTGAATGTTCTAACTAAACACAGAAAATGGTATAGTGTAAAATGATTAGCCTTTTTTTATTATCATACCTACTGTATGCAAATGGGAACCAAAACAAAGCCATTGAGCAGATTGAATTCTTCCATCTTGATAGAAACAGTGGCAGTCCAACGGTGGGCTCAAATTAAGATGAGATTGAATTGTTGTTAGAAAAATTGATAAATAATTATACAAACACGAGGCATATCCAAAAAAACAAGTACAAGACATCTGTATTCATTTCCACTAGGTTTTTTTTAGTACTAAGAGAAAAACCTTCCACAGGCAACTTTTTAGTTCAGTGCCCTGGTTGGAACATTTATCCTTGCTTTAAACTAACTGGTTAATTTGATTAATTAATTTGAACAGTACTACTGAAAGATTCAGCTAACACTAGACAAAACTGCCTATTTTTCAAGTGAAACATTGTTTGATTTAGAGGGACATCACTGTTTTTTAAAAACAAATAACAAAAAAAAAAAAAAAACTAAACTGTAACTTTAAAAAGAAAATCCTAGATTTAATCTAGAACTCTGAAACTAGATTATAACTCACAAGGGAACAAAACCAGAGTAAGAGGGCAGCCGGTGCTTGAGGCAGTTTAACCCTAACTAAATAAAGACAGTATGTGACCTCTTACAAGAAGCCAGTTCTATACATTCTTTCTATCCACCGCAATTGAAATTGAATTATTAAATAAGTCAAGACAACAGTGGTTAGAAAACAATATTTGTGAAATTATTATCCTCCGTCAAAAGTAGGCTAGGAGGTATCCAATAGCAACATACTGTACAAATTGTTTTCTAATGGCTGAGTGTTATAAAGGGGTAGTGCAGCAAGGAGAAGATTTTTTATCATAGCTTTCATTCCTGACACAATGCATGACCGGCAGACTGGCGTTGGTTCCTATTGACTTCAAAGGTCCAAAATTTTGGTGAATCACCACTTGCATAACTGTTTTGTTCAATACTATTTGATCTTTAAAGCACAGCTGTCATTCCTACGTCACTGACACTTGAAATCATTATGGGAAAAGCTGCAACCTATTATACATAAAGAAGTATATTTACTTGAATTTTCATGTCAATCCGTTGTGGCGGTAAACAAAAAACGAAGGAAATCACCAAGCCCCAAATCATTATAGCTGCATGTTAATGATTTGTCTGTTGAAAGCATCCTGGAAGAAGTTATTCGACCACCCCTCCTATTTTGTATATGCTTGTTGTGGAGACATCGGTTGCCTGCTTTACCTAAATCAGACCGCTTACTTACTAAATACTCTAGCCCTTACTGATGATGTAATTGTGATGGACTTTTTGAACAGTACAACATGCACATTGTGACTGCTTTGCTCAAAGGTTTTTGGACTTGCTTTCATTATTTAAGTATTTTAATTGTTATGTAAAGAGCTTTCACTTTTATTGTAAATGCAGGAAGTTTTGTTTTCATGGTTGACAGACTATTTTATTACATGACACTTCCAAAGCATATCACCTGACTTCCTTAATACAGACTATTTTGCAATTGTCAATTGTCTGCGGAAAGTACCTAGACATCTGGTCAAACCCATGCTTTTGCTTGATAAAGGTGAAAGTAAAAGCTACAAAGTGTGGACCCTTGTTAATCAAGCACTGACATTATGCTCAAATGCTTTAAAATCGTAAAGCAAGTCACTGTCCTTCAGTATTGCTGAAAATTGACAAATGCTTCCTGAAGTTTGGATTAATGAAAAATCACTTTAGTTAGAGGTGGACCTAGACTGAAATGTGGTCCTCACTCACTGAGCCATTGTGAAAAAAAAAAACCTGAGATCCTAAATCCAAAGATCCAGAGATCTAAATTGTTTTTATTTACTGGCTGAACACAACCCATTGGTATTTCTATGTTTGTTTATGTTACACACCAAACAGATTTCTCAATAGCCTTTGGAGCTGTATTCCAATTGTACTTCTTCTGATGGTTTGACTCATAAGGTTCCCTCATGGCCAGGAAATGAAAAAGGAAATGAAAAAACAAACAAACAAACTTTAAAACACCTTTTCCAAAATTGTTTTTATAAGCAATGTGAATAGCAATGAATTCAAGGCAACAAGTACTGTAATTTGATAGCTTTATGTGCTTAAAAATGCATTATGTGCAAGCTGCCTTCAAAATAGAAAAGGCTACACAGAGGTTATTTCAAAGATGATTTATTGGTCTTTCTTGGGAGGCCATATTCTCAAATCCTCTGTTCTGTAAGTCAAACATATTCCTTTTTGTGGAGGGGTGCCATGCCCCTATGTATAGTTTTTTTGTGTTTTATGTTTTATGTGGTGTGTTGTTGTTGGTGTGTATGTATTAGTGCACAGGGTATAATGTGGGCTATGTACCACGAGTGTTTTAAAATGTATATGTGTATTTAGGCACAGGGATTGCACAATTACTTCACATGCAGATAAAATGTGTAGTAGCATGTGGGCACGGGGATTGCACAAATTAGTTCTCATGCCGGGGTTCAAGTGAATGATTGATTAATTTGCAATTGAATCCTGGCACAGTTGTATATTTAGAGGCACAAATCACTCATTCCGGGTTGGGTATGAAGAGAATGGGAGAGAGAGTCAGGAGGTAAAAATAACAAATAATAACAATTGCTATTCGTGCTGGAGAACCAGCACGATACTTGTTGTGGGGTTAGTTCAGTGTTTTTTGTTTGTCTGTTTATTTTGGCCAATGTGCTGTTTTGTTCTGTGTTTTGTTTTGTGCTTAAATCTTCTATTTATAATAAACCAGTACAACAGCACAATTCACTCACCAATCCTGTCTGTCTACTTCCTGTCCTGATGTCACCACCAGTCACCATGTTCACACTCTCCTGTACCAATAAACATTATATTGCCAAACCTGGTCTTCCATGAAAGATGTTATGTGCTATGTATTGACATCAAGCATCTGGCAGGTTTAGTAAATATTACTCTATATTTTCTCCTATAGTTCGTTTTTGATTATCTTACAACAGCAGCATAAGCTTTTCCAAAGATGGATTTGTTGGTCTGCTGATAACCATGTATAAAACATCAATGGGACTTGACACCATTGCCTACTGATAGAAGGGGCTCATGGGAGGGTGGATTAGTGTATCCTGTAGGGGTCTGGTGCCATGTGTTTTTGCAGTAAGTCACAGGCATATTCTGGCCGATGTATTTGGCTTGGGGGAATGCCCTCAGAAAGATTACCCTGGGTGGCTTTTTGTTGTGTTGAGCAGCCTTTATTAAAACACCTCAGGTGCCTTAAAATGGGAATAATGCCTCCTTGTGTTTTTGCATCACCAACACTAAAGTACAATGGATAACCTACAGTGTATTCTGATTTAAGACATAATTGGTGAAGGGATATTGCCTGGCCTTTGAATGAAGACATTACTTTCGATAATTACAGGTATACATATGGTATATCTGTACAGTATATAGGGGCATGTTTGAAGAGCGAGAAACGGTTGAAGCAGGGAAAGAGCTCTGGGTAACAAGGAGCACCACTAGAGCTCCAAAACTGATGGTTGGAGAACTGACATCATCAGTTCTGTTTCCATCCTGTGGTCCTCTGGGGCCATAGGGACTACAAGGGATAGAAGCAGGACAAGTTTACCCAAACTGGAGCTTATGGTACTGATTCTACACTCACTATCTGCTGAACCATCAGTATTTCTGGAACTGTACGCAACAGCGGGCGTAAAACCATCTAGAGCCATCCTAAAAGAGAGACTGCTTGTACAGAGTCTCCTCTTATAGGAACACCTCCTGTGAGAACATTTAAACTAAGAGAACACCTGTGGCGCTGTGCCCCACCCCTGTGCATATTTTTGTGTTTTATGTGGTGTATATGTATTGGTGCACAAAGTGTGGGTTATGTAACAATTGCTACTCGTGCTGGAGGGTTAGTTCACTGGGTTTTGTTTGTCTGTTTGTTTGGCCGTCATGCCGTTTTGTTTGTTCAGTGTTTCTGTTTTGTTTAGCCTTTTTATTTGTTAATTTATAATAAACCAGTGCAACAGCACATTCACTAAACATTCTGTGTCCATTCTCTTCCTGGTCTTCCTAGATGTCACCACACAAGCCAGCTTGTCACAACATACTTCTGTTTAAACAGATTTTTCCCATTGTAAAAGAACTTCTCTTAAAAAAAAAACACCTTTTTGACACTGGTAGCGATTCTTTCACAACTGATACAGTACTGTTTTGTAACCTGATAACTCATTATCATCATCAAACTTAAAATCAAATGGTTTATTCAAAATCTGTTCAAATCTGGCATCACCACGAGTCTTGAGGCACACAGATTGGTTTATTCAATCTTTTCAGAACCCATGTCATATCATTGCCTCGTTTTGTATTCTGATTTCCATGAGTGCACCTCATCGCTACAAAATGGCATGCAAACAAATGCCGAAAAGCACCACTGTTTCTGTTGCTACAAAATTGTCGAGCTCCTGAAAAAGCCTGAATCAGACAAGTCACCGAGGTGTTTTACGTTCGGGTGAGTTGTTTCACTATTCTATTAAATAAATTTGTGCCTGTCTTGATATTGCTCCTGTACAGGTATTCATAATTAGTCTAGAGCTGCTGCTGCATTTTAGATAAGGATCTGTCACAAAGATGGCTGCTGTGGGTGACGTCAGATCAGAAACAGGAACCGACTCAGAACACAGGTTTTGGAATGGTGAAGGCGCTGATGCGCAGTTTAATAACTAAACAGACAGAAAATAAAAGGTTTGTAACAAAAACAGCACATGGCACGTGAGGCCAAAATAAATAGACAAACAAAATGAGTAGACACTAACAAAACAGGGTGGACGAACGCTACACAAAACAAGTACAGTGCTGGTGCTTCCAGCACTCATCGCAATTGATATTTATAGTTATGCTTCTCCTCTCTCTCTCTTTTTCTCTCCACTCCCGAACACACAACCAGAGTGAGAGAAAACGTGCAGCTTTTATGCAGCTGTACCGAGACTCGATTGCTAATCAATCATTCAATTGGAGTTGCGGTACAACTGCACGTGAATTAATCAAGTGCAATTCCCAGTGCTCACATATTACATTTTTACTTGCACATGAAGTGCTGTGCAATCCTCGTGCCTAAATACAAATATACATTTTAAACACAGACCCATTTATATCCCGTGTACCAATGACTATACACCAACATTAACACACTACACATAACATATACACAAATAAATAGCTCAGGGGCAGGGTACTGCCACAGGACCCTATCCTGGTACCCCCCCCCCCCTTTCCATCTCTCTTATTTTATTTCCCCTCCCCAGAATAAGTCTTGGTGGCTGGATTTGCTAATCTGGTTTTGCCCCCTCTTCCCAGCTCTATTCATTCCTTTGCCTCTTCATAAATTTCATTTATTTCCAATCTGTTCCAAGAAGATATTTTCTGAGTTTATTAAATAGTCTTATTTTAATGTTATAATTTGTGATTATTGTTTCATACATCTACAGTTCTTGTATACTCCCTATCTTCTCCTTACCTCTTGCTTCTTATACATTCTGTTAAATAAATGATTGTTTTGCCCCATGAAAGGGTAGCGTCACGGCCCAGACTGGTTACCCTCAGGAAGCACTCAGAAACAGGAGTTTGGCAGTAGAACCGCAAGAGCGTTTATTTATTAATAAATAAAAATGCCATCCTATTACCTCCAGCTAACAAAGGATTTCTTCTACTTTTATACCATGTGGCTCAGACTTGATTGATGATCAATTATTCAAGCAGACTCAGCCACATTCCACATGTGTATTCTGCAGGGATGCCAAACAAAATAAAAAACACCCACCAGACTATTTACCTATGCAGGCATCTACCCTGCCACATGCCCCGATACTTTATGGTCTGTGTGAAGTCCATATTCATTTAGTTAGTACTCATTTATGCTACCTGGTGCAGGTGCAACCAGCTTTATAGTATTAATCAGAGTGCTATTCCTTAGCAGTTGAACGGTGAAAGAATGGGTTTAGTTCTTATAAATTCAACCTTTACCTGACACAAATAATATCCCCTATATCCCTTTGAAAAGTGCTTTACCATGAAATGTCAGATTACTCAGGCACCTCACAGACAGCCTGCCCTTTACAGATATGCTTCTGTGCAGTCAATAGCATCACCACCTGTCAACAATGTCACACATTGCATCATGTCTGCCTTTTAATTAGTGCCATACTTAATGATCTGTGTAAAATCTTTGAAACGTTTAACACCGAAATACTACAAACCATACACAACAGGTGAGTGATTAACTAATTAATAGATCTCAGGATGTATCCGTGATCAATATATATGTTTTCAGGTCAGTAAATGTTCTCTGGGGTTCTATTTTAGGTATATTTTATTTTCATTTCATTTGAATGATTCAAGTGATTACTTATGTCCTGTTGATTGCTGTATTTGTATAGATGACACAGGGAATTGGCCTCTCATTGTTAAATTCCAGACTGTACATCAGGCTGGCTTTAATCAGTTACAAAGTTTAAATGTAAAGAAAGCCAGACACTTTAGTTCTAGCCATATATTTAATGAATTAAACACAATGCTAGCTGTTGGTGCCTTTCCTGGCTCTGTTCTGCCAATGGTCTTTAGATGTACCTAAAGTAAAAGACAGTAAAAGTCAAGGACCAGTCAAGTCTACTATGCGGTACTGTACAAGTGGTCTTGAATACTATATTCGTTAAATCGTTCAGAGTTATAGTTCAGTTAATTTTTAGTTCTACTAGTCATTTTTATTAGTATTCTACTGCGTCAACATAATATTTCAGTGGTAATGCCTCAAAAAAACAGATGAGCAAGTTTAAGATGTGGCATATTTAGTCATTTCTTAGAACACATGATATTGTCATGTTCCAGCTTTATTTTTTTAGTTTTCGTTTTTGGGGAGTGGAAAAAAAAAAAGTTATAAACTCTTTAAAAAACAGCCTGACTCACTTGTAGCTATTCTGGTTGCTTGGAATCAGAATGACAGAATCATAGAGGACACATCAATACAAAGTTGCTAAATCTTCTGTGAGATGGAGTTCTTGGGAACTCTGCTCTAGCAGCCTCGTATTCACAGTGTTTGGCTACCAATGGAAGGCATCTACAAGGTAATAAAACATCTAATCAACTTTATCATTCCACTTGGAAAAGTTGTACTGGGAATCCTTGAGTGTAGAATGGTTCATTTCCATAACCATCTTTCTTTTGTAACATAACATGTAAGGTTTTGTTCATAAACACAGACTTACCGGTAAGTGAAAGGCTCAACTTGGAGTGACTGAGTGAGGCTGCCAAGTGTGGCTTCTGTATCTATTCACTTAATTGTATTCTTTGGAAGTTTAAAAACACTGATATTCATCTTGACTTTAATGAGAGTAGACATAAAGGATAAAGAAAAAACGAAAACCAATCTACAGTACAACATAATATAAAATAGAACAATAATTGTCAGTCTAAATTGAACATAGTCCGGTAGATGATTATTTTTGAATGCTGTCTCTTAGATACTGTACAAAGAAAGATAATCCTCAAGGGTATTCTTTTGTGTTGTGTTTTCCTGAATGTAATGTACGGTGGATTTTGCTACTCAATTCCTGGAAAAGAAACAAGCACCCTGTGTATAACAGGCATAACTGAGCAGCCTTGGGTAGTAGAATGATTGCTACAGAATGCTATTATAGCATCATGCACCTTGTATATGAAGCAAAACATAAAAAAGTAATTTCCCATTTAAAGCAAATTGATTTGCTCTTTTGTTGTCATCAGTAAACTTTGAATGTCTGGATATTTTGAGCTATCAGCTATAGTCTGACAAGCCACTCCTTCCTTTTGCTGTCTCACTTTACCCTAGACTGGGTATTTATCCTGTCAGATACCCAGACTCAGTTTTCATTGTTGCTTGGCTGGAGGTACACCAGTGACTCAGAGAGACCTTATCTTGGCCACAAGCTCTTTTAGAAGATTCACATACGTCTTTGTAGACCACTGCTCTCTTACCCCTTCCATCCCTTCTACAGTTGCCATGGTGCTGCCAATGAGTCATTTTAAAGCTATGGAGTTTGTTTCTATGCTTGAGACTTAACATAGAGGAAACAAAAATGTTTAAAACTAAATAAGCCTTTCCCTAAGATTCCCTTTACAGATTTCTTTAATCATTTGCGCTTAGCAGCAAGACTTACTTTAATCTTTTAAGAGCCCTCTCATTCACCCTATGATGGAAATAGTTTTGAATTTGGTACTAAGCCAACGGTTTACGGTTATTTTCATCAAAGCCATCCAGTCTCTCAGGCATAATCACACAAAACTGTGACTAACTGGCTAAAAAAAATAAATAAATAAAATTTAACAGATTATAGAAGATGTCAGAATTAAAATAAATACTGTAACAAGATGAAGGTGTGTCTTTGATGTATATATCCACAAAATAATATGGCGACAGAATTACTCAAATCTTTAACTTTGTACAAGCCATAACACTTTAAATGACATTCTAACTTCTATCTAGGCTGTAATGAACCCTGTCTGTTGGCCACAGGCAATCTTGTACATCCCCTAGTTGGGACCATTTGCATTATTAAAGCTTGGATTTTGTCAAAAGTGGATGGAGCCAAAAAGCATGGTCATTGTGAGAATGTCCACTTCTGGTTAACCCTGCCTACTTGGTTTGGCCCCACTTATATTACCCCATGTCCATTTTGAAGTCCTTAAATAGCACTGTATATACAGAAGCAAGGCCTTAGTGTGCAGCGCCGTTACCAGAGCTGACATTCTACCGAGGTGAGACACTGGTTTCAAGCTCTAGCTGGCAGTATTTATATGTCTGCTTGGTATTTACTATTCAACATCTAAATCTATGTTACACGGCAAACCAACATAGAAAATTAAGGAGTCTTTTATACTTTACCAGAATTTTTACATGAGCATCAGCATTGATGATACTAAAAAAACAACTGAGAATGCGAATTCAGTGTCCTCATGGCTAGTTACAGCCATATCAGTGTGGTATGGTAACTCCATGCAGCAGAGAGTCACATCAGGATGGGTTCTATTATCTAAACCAAAAGTACTTTTCCTGGAGTTAGTGGATCCCAATTGGTGAAAGAAAAAATAGCATGCAATTATCAAAGTTCCTTTTGCTGTAAACGGTTCTGTTGTCAGCAGAGAAAACTGTACTGGGTGCAAGACAGCCAGTGGCTATGGCTTTGCCTTCACCAAAAGAGCTAACTGAGGAACAAAGTAAAAATCTTCAAAAGACACACACACTACAGGGACTGTCTCCCTCCAAAACAAAAATAAAAAAGAAGAGAAACAAACAAGTGAAAGGCCTGTTCAGCAGCACAGTAATACATTATTTAACTCTTAACGGAAACATTTCCAAACAGCAAGTTGTGCGTTTTTAACAAACCACTCATAACATACACAATAAAAAAAAGGATGAAAACATTTAGCAACGATAGTAGCAACAGCAAAAATAATTGTTTCGTGAGAACAAGAACACAAATTATATTTAAACTGATTGTTAGATTTTAATAGATAGATAGCAAGGTCATAGAATTTATCACTTCCTTTGTTATAAGTTAAAACCGTTTAAAGAACACTGCAATCACTTTGAAGCATTGCAATGTGAAAAAATAATGAATACAAATGCTAAACAGTCTTCCAAGTGCTCATCTTTAGTGAAAGGTCAGTTAGAAGAACTCCCACTGACTTTCAATCAAGCGCTTCAGACAACACACTAAAAGAACAGTTCAATGACACTGCCCAGCGCTATGCTGAGGAGTAGATGGGCTGGTTGTTTCCACCAAGAGAGTGCCCTTAGACAGTGATGAGACACTGTCAACAGGCAGTCGCAGTGCAACACACTTTTCTGTATTAAATGTCATTTGCCACTTGTCTGCCCAGTTCTGAACGCTGTCTAGATAATTTTGAATGACCTTTGCTCCTGCAACAGTGTTTGTATTTTTGTGGCATCTGCAAATTTAACAAGTGTGCTTACTATACCAGAATCTAAGTCATTAATGTAGATTAGGAATAGCAGAGGACCTAATACTGATCCTTGTGGTACTTCACTGCTTACCTTGCTCCATTTTGAGATTTCTCCTCTAATCAGTACTTTCTGTTTTATGTTAACCACTCTCTAATCCAGATGCATGCATTTCCTTGAATCCCTGCTGTGTTTAGTTTAAGAATTCATCTTTTATGCAGGACTTTGTCAAAATCTTTCTGGAAATCTAAATAAACCATGTCATATGCACTGCAATTATCCATTGTCAATGCTGCACCCTCGAAAAAATCAAGTAGGTTAGCTAGACACAATCTCCCTTTCCTAAAACCATGCTGGCTGTCTCCCATGATACTGTTACCATATAGGTAATTTTCCATTTTGGATCTTATTGTAGTTTCCATAATTTACATATAATAGAACTCAGACTTCTCTGTAATGACCTGGTTAGGTTTTGTCTCCTTTTTTTGTGGATCAGTATAAGATCCTTTATGGGTATGGATAGTTCTCCACTGACTTGCAAATGGACATTAACTGCGGGTATGGTACACTTAACTCACACATTCAAAAACACAAAATTCTGTCAAATTTCTCATCCTTGACCTTTGTTATAGTAATACAAAGAAAAAAATAAGGAAAATAAAACAATTCTAAACTTATTTACAAAAGTAGTCCAACAAAATAGTGTACAGCTGTACCATAGATTCTTTTTTTTTTTTTTTAGCACCCTGTAGCAGGGCGGTAGGAAAGCCCTGTTGTTTAATGCATTTTGTTTGTTTATTTTTAGAATGGGGTCTCCCCCTCTGTCCCTGTGATATTCATGTATTATTATTTATTTATTTATATATAGATGATAGCGAAACGCTGTGTGTTTTGTTTTGGAAAATGGGTGTTATTGTTTCTGTCTGTTTTGATTTAAAACCTTGTGCAGAAGGTGGCCATCTCCCGAATTAATTGAGTTTCTAATTTGTTGCTAATCGGGAGATGGTCACCTGCATAAATACCTGCAGCTCTCTACACTGAGGGTGGGGTGTTCAGAGGAGGAACGACAGCTAGCGAGCGAAATATAAAATATAAAATAATACAGGATCAGTGACGGCAATTTGCCCAGCCTGACCTGTGTGTGTAATTTGTTGTTGTTTGAATATTTATTTCGCTCTGTGAGCACAGTGTTATTTTTGTTTAAATATTTTATATATTTTTGTTATTTAATAAACGGTGCCAGCCGCATCTTTTGTTGAAACTGCAGATACCTATGTTGTGCTTCCTTCTTCTGGTCTGAGTCACCGCAAAGCCATTTCCTGCCACACACCCAAACAAAAAACAGGAGAAAAAACAACTATCCTTAAACGGGACTGTGATGCAGTACACCTCGCCCCTGTGCATATTATGTTTTATATTATTTTGTATTTGTATTATTATTTAAAATGCTGGGCAGACAAAATCTATCCACCATGTCCACCTGCAGGCCTGGTTTAACAGCAGAGTTTTTGCCTGGAGCAGTGTCTCTTTCAGTGATGGTAAAGCTTTTTAGATATATTTTCTTTTATTTCTTATCTTTGTAGTAAGCTATGGACAGTATGCTTTTTAAAGTCCATGGACATATTCACATGTCACCCTTGATGTCACATACCTCTGTTCAAATTATCCATTCTTAAAGGCACTGTGCTCCATTACAATGAACTTTGAGCAAACTCAAGGGTAACAAATGTAAACAAACTAGTTTACTAATAAAGAATTTATGAATGTTTTAACCACTTTAAAGATATTAACTTTTA
Organism: Polyodon spathula; assembly: GCF_017654505.1. Classification (NCBI taxonomy): domain Eukaryota; kingdom Metazoa; phylum Chordata; class Actinopteri; order Acipenseriformes; family Polyodontidae; genus Polyodon; species Polyodon spathula. The sequence goes on from NC_054538.1 coordinate 27,753,333, forward strand.
GTTTTAAACATTTGGTTACTCTAGTACAGTACTTCAACATGTTGGTTTACACAGCAACATTATGAAGCCCAAATTCTCAGCATGTAACAAGCCCACCATTCCAGTACAAGGAAGCACATTTTGGCTATACCGTGTCAGCATGCCAAGCATTCCCCTCAGAACGTATAAATCCGTGTAGATAACAAAGTTATGTAATACCAAAGGTTATCTTAAATTTGCTTTGGGTTTTTGACAGAAGAAAATAATAATAATAATAATAATAATAATAATAATAATAATAATAATAATAATAATACAACTACACTACTCTGTCTGTTTTTTTTTTTTTTTTTTTTTTTAATCAGCAATAAACAGTAAAGACATGTGTACTGTTTTATTTTTGATTAATCACTTTTATCTTAACCTGTAATCTTTGATGTACTGCTCAAAAGAGCCTTAGAGAGGAACACATAGTTTACAATGCTGTATGTCAGACACATTTAATATAATCAACATTGATTGTGATTGGTTTGTAACTGGTTCAGCGTGATTGTTTGCTACCGCCTTCTAGGACCCTTCTGTAAATGAGATGTAGATCATGCCCCATGGAGTATAAAACTGAGGTGCAGTGTGACCCGACAAACAAAATAAAAACAAATAGTCATTCAATTTTATGTGTGGGCATTCATCCATTGTTTGGAAGCCCTAGAAGATCAAATTGGTATTCCAGGTACATTTTAGCTCTTGCTTAGCCATTATCTTGTTTTCTAGCATGTTGTCTGCTTAGTTTTGTTTTATGCACAGTAGTTTTACACCATACCTGTATGGCATGCTGTTCTTGTGAATATACAGAAATGAAAATGATTTTTGTTTGTTTATGCCAAGCAATAATTGGTAAAAAAATAAATTAAAAAATGTCATTATATTCCAAAAAAGAAAAACATTTAATAGAAGCAGATAGCTGTATTTTATTTACTACAATAGTGGTGTCCACATAAATCTGGTAGTACGTTTAATCCTAACAATTTGTCTTGCTGTTTCTTAATGTAATTTATTCTGCATTAATAAGTGCTCAATCAGACAGTAAAAGCCAGGTTGCAGTTTTCAGCAACAGCAGAGTAATGGATTATCTTCATATTGATTGCTGTCAGTTGTACTCTTTTGTTTTTGCAGTTCTCAAAATGAGTAGCAAACTGATAGATCTTTTCCATTTTCCGTACTACGCAGATCAGTATTGACAGTGCTTCTTACATATACCCTTTATGAAGGAAGGCAGTTATTTACAGCTGAGTGGAATTTTATGAATGTCTATTTTTTCATTTCTGTGCTAGCCGCCAAAATATTAGGAAGGAAATTTTGCTGCATATTCACACATAAAGTGAAAGGAAAAACAAAGTACGGAATTTAAACCAACAGAAAACACAACACAATAGGATTAGTTTTATTTTAAAACTAAAATGAGTTTATTTGAATGGCCACTGATATGTAAAACCATATTCTAGTCGTCACAATGCTTATGACTTTCTATTACTACTTATTAATAATTCTACTACACGGTTTTCATTACAAAGTAGTAGTACATTTACATATTATTAGTATTTATTGGGCAACATGGCTGTAGTAAATTCACAACCACCTTGAGCAAGACAGCTGTAAATTAAAAGGATCGATCAATATAAAAGTAGAAGCAGTGCTGATTCAGAGTGGTGTCCATAATGCTACCTGCATATAATCAATTATCTGATCACTGATGGAAAGCCTGCAAACACATTTTTCAGTACAGTAGAAGGGAACTTAATGTAAAAAATTCAGAGCCACAATCAGACTTACCTTCCCACTTATTACTTAATCTGTAATTTTCTGTTACAGCATAACATTATGACTGGTATATTACAACTGAAGTAAATAATGATATCTACATTTCTTACTTATCATCTCTGACCCTTTCCTAGGGCAGATGTGAAAGGAGTCTGTAGGATTTAACATATATCACAGTCCAGAGTATGTCAGGTCAAGGCACTTGTATAAACACAATCCTTAAACACAAGAAATCACTAGAGGCTGGAGATAGATGACTGTACTTTCCTTTCAGACTTTGTGGCTCAGTAAGCTTATCCTTCCACCCACATGATTCTCTTCTTCATGGCCTGTCTCTATCAATTTCAATGCTCTCTGCCTCTACTCGGCATACATACTGTACTAGCCAGAACTTCTACCATAGTGACATTACCTGTATTACTGTGCTACAGCTACTTTGCAATGTCCAATCCAAACCCAACCCACATGTGTTTCCATCATGGCAAACCCAAAGCAAATTCAACAAATAAAAAAATAAAAAAACTAAATGTAGGGAATTCAGTTTAAAAGGATCACTTCCCAGATCCAACATGCACTGCAATATATCAGGAGAAGCGAATATCGCGTTTAGCACCCCACTTGAGCAGATGACTTGCTCGATTCCACAACGGTGCACCATCTGAAATGCAAAGTGTAATTCCAGCCCTATTAAATTGAGAATGGGAATCAAACCATTTACCTAAGAAATGGGATTGAGCACTCTTTCTCACACTACCCAGATCGTATATAGGGATGGCAATTTGCGTAGGTAATCAGTGCCCATCATATGTCAGGGACATGCTTTACTTGCCACAGCGGAACATGAGGTCTTCTAATGAATCTGATCTACTTGTGCCAAAGACAAGGCTGCGACCGGGATTGTTGCTCGATGGCCCCCAGCCTTTGGAACAGTCTGCCTGGACACTTGAAGGACTGTGAGACTACTTTTAAATCTGGGCTCAATACATATTTATATCAATTGGCTTTTTTGTAATTGTGCCTATTGTTTTACATGTATATATTTTTTTCTTCCTCTGTTGTTAAGCACTTTGTGATTCCTGCAATGAAAGGCGCTATATAAATAAAATCCATTATTATTATTATTATTATTATTATTATTATTATTATTATTATTATTATTATTATTATTATTATTACATAAACAGACATTGTATTCTAAGAATCAATTTGGAGTACAGATTTAAGAAAATCACAAATATTGTAAAAGAAGCAACTTCTAGCTCAATTATCTTTTTACGTTGCAAGACCTGCTGCATTAGTACTGTGGTGGCATTGCATTATCATGGAGCAATTGGGTTACTTCTGTCAATTACTGGCTTTTCTTTCCTGGTGACAAATGTACGTTGTGGAAATAAGCACTAAATGGTGAATTTCTGCAGATCAGGCAGTTTGGAAAAAATCTAGTTGTAAATCAACTAGCTACTGAGGTTTAAATGAGATGGATGAGTGGAGAACACAGTTTCTGTAAGAAGCTTACAAACTTTACTGATGCAGCCTCAGGATACATTTGAAAATGAGACTGGGTCCCCTGGGTTCATTCCAGTAAAATAACTGTAATAAATAATTAACTGTTTGTTTGTTTTTTTTAATGACAAATGCAAAAACATTAAACAGTGTGTATTACAAGCCATTCGATCTTGCTTTCTGGTACCCTTTTATGTTGCACAGTAATAGTGTCCTGTTTTCTTTGATAAACTAGTGGACAGTTTTCAATTACTCAATGCTTGCTTGTACTGCTGCATTTGCTTATTCTGTTTTCCTTACCCGGATCCAATTAATCCTTCTCTACGCCAGTCATGTATTTTATAATATTCTTGGTTCATAGGGGATAATTAAAATGGCCCCTGTATACCTAATACTCATCCTAACCATAACCCTAAACTGACGGGGTCATACTCTAATTATCCACACTGAAGCTGATTGGGCTTGGGATGCTAATATATTGATATAAAAATAAAAACAAAGAGGGAATGGCATATACCGGTGTTAAAAGCAAAGTGGCTGAATACTAACTAGTTATAATTTTCTAAGTTTCTCAGATATATACAACCTTGGAGTTTGATACAATGCTGTATTTATTTTCCATATATATATATATATATATATATATATATATATATATATATATATATATATATATATATATATATAGCAACAAACAAATAAGAGCAAAAGCAAACTCAAGACTATGTCTTTGAAAAGCTACAAGACCATTGCTCTCTCTTTAGTCTTTATTGACAAACACATTGGCCTCATTATGGCATAATTTTGATTCATAATTGATTTTAAAGCAGGGCATCAAGACTCCAATGGGCTTTATGCAAAATCCTGAATACACTATCAAAGTCCAGCTTTTCCTTGTTAGGGTAAAGGAGTATGGAGAGAAGCCGTTTCAAGAGAGTTTTTGTTTGTGCTATTTTATTTTTTATCTGCGTAGTTTAAAGTCCATGTCTCACATAAACAATCATTTTTTGGCTTTGGGTCGTTCTTGGTTTACTTTCACAATGAGCACGAAATTAAATCTCCATTATCAATTTTATGGCACTGAGAGAATCAATAATTCCGGAAAATACAGACTACACACCGATGATGCACGAAGTTGGCGTGACGTCACTAGGGGAACCCATACCAGGAACAGAGAAGAGATATACATGGCTTCAGACTGTGAAAGCAAGCATTATGAATTTCTCCAACGTTTTGAGTAGTCTGTATTACAATAAGGACAGCGGGAGTGTGGTGTGTGAAAAGAAATTGTGGGAAGGAAGAATAAGTGTTTTAAGGCCGATTCCGAACTTTTGAATGTTTTGAACCTCCAGCAGGAGAAAATAACCACGCTGGAATGAGGAATGCGAGTGACACGCCCCCTTGTCTGCAGGTCAGCAATTCTGAATGTTGTTCTTGTATACAGTGAACCCTGGCTAGCAGTTAATTTATGGCAATAAAAGAAAACAAAGTTTATTTCTATATTTGGTTTGTTGTACCATTTTTATCTTGCAAATAGTATTTACCATTTCCAATCCACTTCAATAATAAAGCAGTGTTTATATTACAGGGCCGAGATAACTCGCATTGTCAGGTATAAATCTTCAACTTCGTTCATGAAATACTCTTATGCTTTCCCCAATTTATTGAAATTAAATAGGCCTAACCTCCTTGTGAACTGCACGTTATTATTATTATATTATTATTATTATTATTATTATTATTATTATTATTATTATTATTATCTTCCTGGCAGATGCCCTTCCCCAGCAATGTGCATATGAACATTACCTTAACGATCAAATTGAAAATCAAAAGCTCACCTAAAAAAGCTGGATGTGGATTCATTCTTTTGATTTCTGCATCAGAAATCTTGAGCGCGCAATGTGTTTGTACTGGTTTATAGTACTGTACGTTGTTGTTTTTATTAAGTCAGCAATATGAAAGCTGTGCTCGTGTGTATTTTCTTTGGGTAGTTTTGGGCAATGCAGTTTATCTGATAATGGTATATTGTATAATAATAATTATGATAATAATAATATCTGATGTCTGAAAAAACAAATACAACACTTGCAGAGAACTGATTATGTGCAGTGGATTGCCTAGTAGTATTGATCACTAGTGCACAGGACAAGAAAAAAAATTCAAGGTAATCATTTTTATATCTGTAAGAAGTGTCTTGTAGATGCAGCTTTTAAAAAAGCATTTTTGATATAAAAGTAAACCGTATTAAATTGTTTAATTAAGGCTGGTAAAAAAGTATTGTTGTTTCTAAACAGTTCCACGGGAAAATGAATCAATGGTCACTTATTTGATGATTGTCTTCTTGAACAGCTGTCTTTGTAAAGGTCTGCGTGTGTTTGCCAACTTATGTACCAGTGTCTTACAAAAAAGAAAAAATACAATTTGTAACTGCCAGAAACCAACAAACAAAAGCTTTAGTCTCTGTGTTCCGTGTTGTACAAAGTGATCATTGCACTGACAAACTTTTCTTTATTTTGATTTTTGATTTTACTTGCACGGAATGTATTTCTGACACCGTTTAACCATTGTGAAATAAGCCTGTATGTATGACCATTTTGTTTATGGCATAGACATGTGAATGCATGTTTATGGTTTATGGTTTGTGTTTTCCCCTAGTGACGTCACAGATGTCAACATTCGAAATCAGGGCTTTTTGGTGGAAGCACTCAAAACAAGCTTTATGATTGTTAATTTTGTACTTACAGTGCAAAAGTATATATATATATATATATATATATATATATATATATATAACACTATTATTGTGTAGTTTAAATAAATAGAATCAGATTGTAATGTGAAATAGGTGACATATGGACTTTAATGAAGCATCTGCCCAACTTGGATAGTTTTGTTTAAACTGCTTGCTTTGGCCACTGTGCCTTTTTCTTTGCATTTTGTTTATTAAAAGCACTTAAAACCTAGTCTTTCTGTGCCTTCGTCTCTCTCCCTGCCAGTAACACCTCGGCCGTGACGCTAACCTGTTTACACACCCTTTCATTTTCAAATGAAAGGAAGAAAGTGAAGTCCACACCTGGTTTTTCCATGAAACACAATCATAATTAAAGGGGAAGTGTGGGTTTTTCTGACAACACTTATAGGGACAGGGTAACTACTTCTTTCAGTCTCAAGAGAAAACATTCAACCGGAAACAGGGCTCCTGCCTGTTATAAAAGACATGATAAGCAGAAAAATTTCCAAGCTACAGACATATGAACACCAACTCTAAAAAGCATATACTCTCTGCTAGAGTAAAAAAAAAAAACATTACCCTATCAACATCTAGGTTCAAGTGTTACCCAAAAGACATGTTTGTATTGATTTCCTCTGAGCTGAGTTAAAACATTTTTCAGACAGATCAAATGCCTCAGAATTTATTGTTGTTATTTAATCTAGGTTGTCTCCACTATACTATTTTTAAAGGTCTTTCTGCTATTAAATGTTTTGGTCACATGATTACCCCAGTCACATACACACAATCTTGCTTGACTGTTTTTTTAATAAATGGGTTTATATTGCTTGCATAACCAAGCTCAACCAAAGCTATGTGTTTATATACAGACATACTATAATCGAAATGACAAGAATAAATAAACATTTGAACAGAATAGGCTTCAGCCAGATGTTTATATATACAGTTACATAATGTACGTACAAAACTACAACTGAAACGATGTAAATGAGTATCTTTTTTCTGTTTATATACAGAAATACTATAATTGAAATTACATGAATAAATAAACATTTGAACAGAATGGGCTGCATTTACAATTGTTTACAAAGTCTTAAGTGCTGACACAAATCACACAGATGAAAATATGCAGTGCACTTACTGCATTGTCCATCTTTGCTGTATCAGAATCTTGTTTGGTAAAATTTGCAGTAATTTCAAACACTCTATTCTGTCCTGCTTCTTCAGCGATCGATTTGCAATGTGTATTGGGGTAACAATAAATTTCTTAGAAAAATGTGTGACTTATAATAACCAGTGCATACAGATAGCCTGGTGCCGTGAGCTGTCAAAGCTGATTGATGGGCTATCAGAGGCTCATTGAAACAATAGAAATGTCAACAGACGGCTCACTTGAGAAATGCAGACTGAACTTCAAGACGGCTGCAAGTCCCGACTGATAAACACAAATAATACCGCAAAATGTAATTGTTATAATATGTATCAGTCAATTTGTATTTTATCTCACTAATTTCTGTCGCTATGTGATTCTTTCTTTGTCAGGGAAATAAGTACATGTATTTAGGAAAAGTCAGGAAAGCACAGCTCCATGTCTTAAACACATGCACCCCAATTTAAACTTCAATTCCAAAAACGGTCAAAATGACCACCTTCGTCGTTCCTTAAGGCAGAACATTTTGCTGAAATAAATGAACTGAAGAGAGCAAGCAAACAAATATAATGCATTACAAAAAAAAAAAAGGTAAATAGGTTGGAGTTAATCACCATTTAGTAAGAAAACAATTATTATTAAGTGAATCAAACTACAGTGTTTAAAGAATACTTTTAGTCCAACAAGGTTGGTTGGTAAATTATGGACATATATTACTGATAATGGATTTTATCCTCAAAACCCTGGTAGGGCTTAGAAAGCCCTCACAGAATCATGTGAAGTATCATGCATTATTAAACTCTATGCTGTCGCACTTATAAAAATTGGAATTAGTTACTTTATCTGCTCTTCAGAGATCAACCACCACTCCCACATTTTCATCCCATTTTTATATTGCCCCGCTGCTACTCTAGAACCCAGTTCTGATTTGTCTTTTTTTTTTAACTTCCCTTTTTACAATAATGTTTTTGATGCAAACAAGACAAGATTATTGCAGCTGCTGCAACAGTCCTATCTTTAAGCTAAAATAAACAAAAACACCTTTAGCAACAAGTGCATGGGGAAAGGTTTTCTGATTTTAACAGTATAATTTTACTGTAGCAAGGAAGAATTTACCAGCTCCTAGCTTCAACTGAGTTGTTTCTTCTTGTTTTGTTATTATTATTATTATTATTATTATTATTATTATTATTATTATTATTATTATTATTATTATTATTAAATGTTTAATCTCATTGCCATTGTGTCACGAACAGCTGAAGACACTTATAATACCTATAGATGAAGTGAGTGGGTTTTGAGTCAGAACCACAGAAAAATGTACCAATTATGACCATGTATGATTTACATGGACATGAGACATGCGGTTTAATGAACAACACCAGGTTTGAATAACTTAAATTAAAATGAACTCTAAGATACATTTTTAATTGCACACTTCAATCCCTTTAAACTTTTATCAGGTGGAATATAGCATAATATATATAAGAACATAAGAACATAAGAAAGTTTACAAACGAGAGGAGGCCATTCGGCCCATCTTGCTCGTTTGGTTGTTAGTAGCTTATTGATCCCAAAATCTCATCAAGCAGCTTCTTGAAGGATCCCAGGGTGTCAGCTTCAACAACATTACTGGGGAGTTGATTCCAGACCCTCACAATTCTCTGTGTAAAAAAGTGTCTCCTATTTTCTGTTCTGAATGCCCCTTTTTCTAAACTCCATTTGTGACCCCTGGTCCTTGTTTCTTTTTTCAGGCTGAAAAAGTCCCTTGTGTCGACACTGTCAATACCTTTTAGAATTTTGAATGCTTGAATTAGGTCGCCATGTAGTCTTCTTTGTTCAAGACTGAACAGATTCAATTCTTTTAGCCTGTCTGCATATGACATGCCTTTTAAGCCCGGAATAATTCTGGTCGCTCTTCTTTGCACTCTTTCTAGAGCAGCAATATCTTTTTTATAGCGAGGTGACCAGAACTGCACACAATATTCAAGATGAGGTCTTACTAGTGCATTGTACAGTTTTAACATTACTTCCCTTGATTTAAATTCAACACTTTTCACAATGTATCCGAGCATCTTGTTAGCCTTTTTTATAGCTTCCCCACATTGTCTAGATGAAGACATTTCTGAGTCAACAAAAACTCCTAGGTCTTTTTCATAGATTCCTTCTCCAATTTCAATATCTCCCATATGATATTTATAATGTACATTTTTATTTCCTGCGTGCAGTACCTTACACTTTTCTCTATTAAATGTCATTTGCCATGTGTCTGCCCAGTTCTGAATCTTGTCTAGATCATTTTGAATGACCTTTGCTGCTGCAACAGTGTTTGCCACTCCTCCTACTTTTGTGTCGTCTGCAAATTTAACAAGTTTGCTTACTATACCAGAATCTAAATCATTAATGTAGATTAGGAATAGCAGAGGACCTAATACTGATCCCTGTGGTACACCGCTGGTTACCACACTCCATTCTGAGGTTTTTCCTCTAATAAGTACTTTCTGTTTTCTACATGTTAACCACTCCCTAATCCATGTACATGTGTTTCCTTGAATCCCAACTGCGTTCAGTTTGAGAATTAATCTTTTGTGCGGGACTTTGTCAAAAGCTTTCTGGAAATCTAAATAAACCATGTCATATGCTTTGCAATTATCCATTATCGATGTTGCATCCTCAAAAAAATCAAGCAAGTTAGTTAGGCACGATCTCCCTTTCCTAAAACCATGCTGACTGTCTCCCAGTACACTGTTACCATATAGGTAATTTTCCATTTTGGATCTTATTATACTTTCCATAAGTTTGCATATAATAGAAGTCAGGCTTACTGGTCTGTAGTTACCTGGTTCAGTTTTGTTTCCCTTTTTGTGGATCGGTATTACGTTTGCAATTTTCCAGTCTGTCGGTACCACCCCTGTGTCAAGAGACTGCTGCATGATCTTGGTTAGCGGTTTGTAAATTACTTCTTTCATTTCTTTGAGTACTACTGGGAGGATCTCATCCGGCCCAGGGGATTTGTTTATTTTAAGAGCTCCTAGTCCCTTTAACACTTCTGCCTCAGTTATGCTAAAGTTATTTAAAACTGGACAGGAACTGGATGACTTGTGGGGCATGTTGTCAGTATCTTCCTTTGTAAAAACTTGTGAAAAGTAATCATTTAACATATTTGCTATTTTTTTTTTTTCATCTACGATTTTGCCATTTGTATCTCTTAAACATTTAATCTCCTCTTTGAATGTTCTCTTGCTGTTGTAATATTGGAAAAACATTTTGGAATTGGTTTTAGCTCCCTTAGCAATGTTCATTTCTATTTCTCTCTTGGCCTTTCTAACTTCCTTTTTGACTTGCGTTTGCAGTTCCGTGTACTCTTTCTGCGTACTTTCTTTTTGGTCCTTTTTTAATGCTCTGTAAAGTGCCTTTTTTCGCTGAATATTTTTTTTAATTGATCTATTAAACCATTTTGGCAATTTAGTTTTACATTTAGATTTGTCTACTTTAGGGATGTAATTGTTTTGCGCCTCTAGTACTACATTTTTGAAGAACAACCATCCTTCTTCTGTGGGTGTTTTCTCTATTTTACTCCAATCTACTTCTGTTAGTCTCTGTTTCATACCTTCATAGTTTGCTTTTCTAAAATTGTAAACCTTAGCTTTAGTCATTTCTTTTGGGGATTTAAAAAACACTTCAAATGAGACCATGTTGTGGTCTGAGTTTGCCAGTGGTTCTCTGACCTCTGTTTTAGTTATTCTATCTTCGTTATTTGAAAAGACTAAATCAAGGCATGCCTCCCCTCTAGTGGGTGCCTTCACAAATTGTGTTAGGAAGCAGTCATTTGTCATTTCCACCATTTCAATTTCATCCTTCGCGCTACCCACCGGGTTTTCCCATTTTATTTGGGGGAAGTTGAAATCCCCCATTAGTATGGCTTCTCCTTTGCTACACACATTTCTAATGTCATTGTATAACAGATTATTGTGCTCACCGTCTGAATCTGGCGGTCTATAGCATGCTCCTATTATTATGCCTTTTGAATTTTTGTCCGTTATTCTGACCCATATTGATTCGGTTTTATTTTCTTTGTCCAGGTTTAACACCTGGGCTTCAAGACTGTTTCTTATGTATAGCGCTACCCCTCCTCCTCTTCTGTCCTGCCTGTCTTTCCTATACAGTGTATACCCACAAATATTATATTCGTCCCCATCACTCTCAGACAACCAAGTTTCTGTAACACCTATCACATCATAGTTACTTGTTAGTGCAGTAGCTTCAAGTTCTAGAATTTTGTTTCTGATACTTCTAGCATTTAGATAAATACATTTAATGGTTGTCTTACCTGAGTTGTTGTTCTTGTTTTGATGCGGTCTCCCTTCTGTTTTTTTGTTGATTTCTCCCCCCTTCCTTTCTAGTTTAAATGCTTCCGAACCTGCTCGAGGATCTTTTCTCCGAGTAGACTAGTTCCCTTGTTATTTAAATGCAGTCCATCCCGTCTATACAGATAGTCCTCGTTGTAGAATGTGGTCCAATGATCAAGATAGGTGAAGCCTTCCCGTGTGCACCACGTCTTCAGCCATGCGTTTTGATTAATTATTTCCAGCTGTCCATATGGTCCTTTGCAAGGTGCGGGTAGTATACCAGAAAATACCACAGTTTTGGTTTTCTCTTTTAATTTCCTTCCTAGCTCTCTGAATTTGTTTTGCAGGGATTTTGGTCTGTCTCTTCCAATGTTGTTTGTACCGATGTGGACGACTACTACCGGGTCGTCTCCTGTTCGTTCTAGGAGCCTGTCCACGTTCTCAGTGATGTGCTTGACCGAGGCTCCCGGAAGGCAGCACACTGTTGTAGTAAGGGGGTCCAAACTGCGAATTGAACTTGCTGTGTTTCTCAATATGGAGTCCCCAACAATCATGACCTCCCTTCTTTTTGCTGTCTGGTCACCACTGTCAATAGGGTCCTGGATGTTGTTCCTTTCATTCTCTTGTTGTTGGTTCTGCTCATCAAAATTCTGAAGTGACTCAAATCTGTTGGTTGTTTTGATTTCTGGTTGTTGTGTTTGACGAAGTTTCTTTTTTTCCCTGCTTCTGCCTACCTGAACCCAACTGTTCTGACCTTCTATCTCCCTGGTGGCTTTCAGTCTGTTAGGGGTGATGCAGACTTCCATGAATTGTGGGTGTGCCAGTTCCTCAAGATCCTGTTGCTGTCTCACTTCTTCCAGCTCCATTTCTAGCATACTTACTAGTTTATGCAAATCCTGGATCGCGCGGCACTTTACGCACACTTGGTTTAGCTCCGCTGGGTTTTCTCGGATTTCCCACATCAAGCAGGTGTCACAGATTACTGGCTTGAAGACCATGTTGAGGTTTTTTTTTTGAAGTTTAGTTTCTTCTGCAGCTGTCAACCTGCTTTCAAACTGCTTCGAAACTGCTCTGTACTTTTCCACGCCTGTACTTCTCCCACTCGCTGTCGCTTCCACTCGCTGTCGCTGGGAAGACTGCCTCGTTTAACTGCGTTGTTCTGCTGTGCTGTTGGCTCCTCCCGTCGCCCGTGTCTCAAAACGGCGCTGAATTTGAATCAGCTGCTCCGAGTTTCAGCTTGTTTGTTATCAGAAAAACACACGCGGCTGTTTGACTTTGAGCTGCTGCTGTGTTTCCCCAATGTCCTCTGTTTTCTGATTAAAGCAATTCAAGATGCAATTTCTCCTTTCTGCTTCGATACTGCTCTGTACTTTTCCACGCCTGTACTTCTCCCACTCGCTGTCGCTTCCACTTGCTGTCGCTGATAATAATATTTTATCTGAACAAGATAAACTACTCAGTGCTCTCAGACAAAATTGAACACCTTGTGTATGTTTCTGTAGCCCACGACATTACTGCTGGTGTGATGTGGGGTTACCCGCATGGATCCAAGAAAAAAAGTGAAGAAAAACAATAATCTGCGGTCTCTGTTTTGTGTTCGCGCACACCCCAGTGCTTGCAGCTGTACATTGTTTTATTGATTATTAAAAGACAATAAGGATTATTTTTTATACATCAAACACTACCTTCAAAGGGTTCCTGAAGCAAACAGACAGGCATTTCTAAACAGGGATAAACCTGGAGTGAACAAAAACTCGATACACTTACTCTGAATTGTCTTTAAGAAGTATTTATCGGCAGGTTTTCAATAAATCCCTTTGTTAACATATTGATTTCAAAACAAGAAAAGCTGTCCTTCCCTCATGTTTACAGTTGAGCACCAATCAATGGCAATTAACTGGAAGATTATTTTCTTCTCATCTGAGGCGCTGACATTTTGTACTGCTGTACTGTCGTACCAAGGCCGTAAACAAAGCTTTTGCACACCCCTATTATGAACATGTATTTTGTCAAAAGGTTTTTTTTTTTTTTTTTAAATTGATTCACTCTGACTTATATAACTAGGGCATGCCATATTGCTTAATTCTACCCAGTATAAATAATTTCAGTTCATCCACTCTACAGGGAAGTATTAGCTACTGAATAAACTACTGCTCAAACAGATTACTGACACATCAATACTGAGTTGTTTTTAGAATCATTACTTTAAATGTCACAAACCTTTCAAAATACTATAAACTTGCAATAACTGTAAGATAGTAAAATGCTTTTGAGTCTATAGAATTTCTTAGGGTTTCTGTGCACCTTTAGATGTACAGTACATTTCTCAACCTGTCATTACTTACTGGAATAAATCAAATTGATTGCATTGTCTTGACAATTACAAAATATACACATAGCAATGCCAGAAAGTTAACTTCATTTTCTGTTTTCTGCTCCTAATTTTCCCCATCAATTCTGTCAAGATAACCCTTTGGTACGCTATTATTCTGATGAGAGAGATGTACGAGGGCTTATTTTCATGACGTCATTCAGGAACATTTTAAATCTGCATGAGGGATTTTAAAAATAAATGTCTGCGGGCTTAAAACAAGAGCAAACTGCTAAGCAGTATATTTAAGACAAGTGCATTTAATGAGGCATTAAGTACAACAGTTGAAACTAATGTAATATACACTAACAGTTGACATTTAGACAATAGCGAGATTGTTAAATACAGGCAGTACTTACCCCTGGGCGATGAATTTAGCAGTTACAGTAGACCAATATATCATAAAAACAAATTGCTTGTACAAAAAGATTTCCACTTATTTCCAAATTTGAAAACCAAACCTCTACAATTGGTACATATTTTGCAATTTGTTTCCTGACTTATGTGGATAGGCACACAGCATATGCACCTAGTTCTGAGAATTACAATTACATCTATCAGCCAAATTCAGTAAGGAAAAGGAATGGGACAGTTATTCCCAAGGCGCATGTAAAACACTTTGATGAAACATGCAAAAATGCTTATAGTTTTAGTTCAGAGTTTAAATTTAGTTATGCAGGATATTTGGTGTATTGAGACCGACCCTTGTATTTTTGAAGGCTGAAACTCATACCAGCATGTGACAAGGAAAGCCCTGTCACTCGTTCTTGCGCAAATGTGTGCAGCTGAGACACAGAACAGGAGACGCACTGCTGGGCAACCAATTGAGCAGTTAGATCTGCCCAGTGCTGAGCTAATTGGGAGGTCCGGATTGGCTGGGGGGCATGCAAGGGGAGGCCTCACGGAGCTCAAAAAGGTCAAGGCTACTGCACGGCCATAGCCATACAGATGGGCGCTGAGCGATTGCTTGCTGTGTTGACATTGAGGAGGACAGCATACACTCCATGGAGAGAACTACTACATAAAATCATTGCAAGACGGTGCTCGTGAAGGCATTGCCCAGTCGAGGATGTTTGAAAAGGCTGTTCCCTTTCAATTCGAAGACGACCAACAACCATACTTTTGGGATATGCATGCTACAGGTCAGACATTTACTGAGCATGTTATGTCAAAGCTGCCGACAGACCCCTCCGGGGAGTGAGGTCCTCGGTCCCACCTACCGAAGGAATAAGTAGTCACTCTTCGGAGCTCACTTCTTTTGCTTCTCACAATCAGGTAAGTAAGATAGGTATAACTAACCTTTCTAAGGCTGTGATTGAGTCTTTAAAAGAGCTCTTACCCAAGTTTTCTGGAATTTTTATTTATTTATTTATTATTTGCTGGAAGTTGGCTTGCCACTTCCGGGGAATCAAAAACTCAGCTTCTGAAGACTGAGCTAAATGCTTTTGTTTATATATATATATTTCAACAGCCTACATCGCCTAGCTAATAGTCTGCTTTGACTAACCTTGCAGCTTGCTGCCTGTGTTCTGTCTTTATCCTCTGCTTTTTTGCAGCTTTTAAAAAAACAAATAATAATAATAATAATAATAATAATAATAATAATAATAATAATATATAATAATAATAATAATAATAATAATATATATAGAGAGAGACATAATCCTCCACTGAGACCTGGTTCTGCCTCGGCCGCTGTTGAGTCGAATGCCCTGGGTTAGGTGTGGCACGCCCTCTTGCTGCACGTGACCTAAAGCCTACCCCTTCAGCTTCAGCTATTGATTGTTTCTACTGTGCCCCACTGTAGAGTAGACTCCATGGACTTTTCAACCCACACACCTTGGTGCATTGGACCTAAAAAAATCTATATTGAAAATGTTTTTTAAATATTTTTTACAGATGTTGTGCACTTTAAATATTTTTCTGAAACAAAGGTTGTTAAAATCAGATGTGCGTTTTTTATCTCTACTTTTGTTTTGCTTTCTAGTTAGGCAAATTAAAATGGACTTAATGTCAGAGTGTAACCCTTGGTATGTCCAGGTTCTACAGACAATCAGCTTTTCAAAAAGGTATCACACTCTATGCTTTAAACGGATATATACATTTACTCCTATAATAAGCTAAAACTCTGCCAATCACTTCTCAAAAAGGTAAATATTTGCACCTGTCAGACAATTTTGTATAAAATCAAGATCATACATGATATTTAAAAAAATGATTTCAGATTCTAGTTCCTGTGGTGTGTGGCTACCACACTGACAACATATATTTTAAGTAGGAGATCAGTAAATTACACTTATGAGGACATTTCTAAAAAATGAATTTTCAAGTGGATTTTTAAACTTTTGTGTCACATTCAAACTAGGTCAGTGTGAGTATAATTGATCATAGAATTAAATAATTACTTATTTAGTCATCTGTAGAGCAACAGCTATTTAGAAATGTATAATACTATATACTTTAAGTAGATATTTGGTCTGATACATGTGCTAAAGTTAGGTCATCTCAGTCAGCCCTCAAAATGTTAGAATTCTCACAGTCCTTAAAGGGTTAAAGCACGCAGCCCCGCTGGCCTTCTTGGAAGGCGTGGCCCTGGTGCAAGCCCCTCTGGTAGGAGGTCTGCCTAAGGACCTTGTATGTCCCAATGCCCAATGCAGAATAACAGAGGTCCACCTTAAAAAAGGTCTATGCAGCTGAGGCGCAAGTCACCTGCCTGGCAAACACGGCAGGTCTCCTCACGGCATAACTTGATGGCGTGCTACAATCAGTACTTCTCCCCGAACCAGTGGCTTTGGAGCTCGCGCAGAGAAGCTTTGGCGGTCTCAGGCCAGAGTCCCTGACACGGACAAGTCAGCCTTGCTGGACGTGCTTATCGCCCCTGGCCATACATTCGGCCAGCGGTAGAGGCATCTAGACAGGAGTCGGCGATGCTCCCTCCCTGTGCGCTTGTACGAGAGAGTATGAGATGATGGCGTCCGCCTGTGACACATACTGTCACCAGGATGGTTCCAATCCCCTCTGTGCCACATGGCGACCTAAGGCTTCGCCTTCAGGCTTCCATGGCAGTTAATAACTGGTGCCATCCAAAAGGACGAGGGAATGCCAGATGTGGGGCCCCAGTGCAGCAGCGCTATGGGAGACAGTTCCAATGCTGCCCTAAGCTACCTCCAAAGCAGGCTCCACCCCAGACTCAGCAGCCCCAGCAGGGCCCCTGAAGGTTTGCCGCCTCAGAACCACCCTTTCACACAACACCAGCTACAGTACTGGTGCACCTGCACTTCGGGTGCTCCCCACCGTACACACTAGCTACGGACTACAATTCTGCTCGGGACCTCCTCCCTTTCGAGGGATCCCGTCACATCCATGAGCGACCCTCTCCAGGTCTTGGCCTCAGGTAGATAGTAAATACATCTTACTTCTGAAACAAGCCATTCTTCTTGTAGAACTGTGGCAAGGTGGTTTGTAGTGCAGGTGCAGTGGTGATGCGCTGCTCAGGAATGACAGACACCAGACAGTGAAAAAGCAGCTCTTTATTTGCTGACAAATAATAATACCTGGCTCTACACAACGATGTGTATCGCTCAGGCAAACCACAGGGTTCAGTCCTGAAATAATAATACACTAAACAAAACACACACAAACACAACACGGTCAGAAATCCAGAGTGAGTGCTCTTAGTGAAAGTGGTGATTTACAGGTTTATTTGTGTACAATGGTGTGCAAGTCCGGGTTTAAGTGTGCTATGGTCTGACTTGGAAATTACATTAATAGAGTCACGTGATAAACGTGTAAGGGAGGCAGCACCTGTGTTGAAAACTGGAAGAAAGTGAGCATCAAAGAAAGCCGTGGAAGATGCAAAGACTGTACTTCGAATCGGTGATATCATGGGGCAAGTTCTACAAGTTCATTATGGAAGCGAGGGTCTTGGTCTCAGTTCAGCTATTCCTACATGGCACAAGGCAGCCCCAGCTCAACAGAGGAAGCTGGTAGTCAACGAGGTGCAAAAGTAGGAGGAGGGGATGAGGTGCATAAAGGCTGTTTCCCAGGCCAAGAAGGGAGAGTGTGGAACAACGCAAGATCAGCTGGCAAGACCTATGCACAATGGAACAGAGCAGGATCAGTTTCCTCATCAGGTCAACATATGATGTTCTTCCATCACCACATAACCTAAACCTCTGGGTAGGAGAGTACCTTTCTGTCCATCACCTGCAACATTAAGGCACATTTTGACAGGATGTAAGAAGGGTCTTAGCAAAGGATGGTTTAGCAAAGGATGGTTTATTGGTGCCATGACCAGGTGTTGCAATGTTTGGCCTTAGCATTGGAAGACAAAACGTATCCTGACCAATAAGTTGCCACCAGTTCCATCAAAGCATTACCAGTATTGTGTGTGCTGATGCGCTGGAGAGGCAAAATAAGCTGATCCCTGGAGCCAGCATTACACTTCAGCCATCAACACCAGACAGAAGGATATCTACATCATCAGATGGAAAGCAACGCAAATGGATGGAGATGCAGATGGATCAAATTAGTTTACTGTAAAGCTACGTCTTAGTTGATGCTTATCTTGGCGAGAGCAGAGTTCAAATCAGCATGAAGTTTTAACATCTACTGTCATGTTAAGGAAATCTTGCTCAAGCAGTTTTCTTCATCGAACTTTACTGTGCATTCTCTCCAGTCCTTTTCTATTTTTTTTCTGAATAAAACAAACAATACAAAATGTAATTTTTTCTGTCCTAGTGGTCCCTCTCTGTCCCATCAGGGAGCAGACCTCAAAAAGATGAGACAGCAACAGCAAAGCTTTCAAACAATACGTTATATGTTAAAATATGTTATAGTAACAACGTGTTTTTATTTTATAACATGATATATGGTACTATAGTTTGTTATAGACATCTGTTTGCAAACCGTGCTTTCAGATTGTGCCACTCTTCTTTGGTCACCTGGAGGGTGAAATTGTCCACACCCCTCAATGTTTTTCTATTACACTGCAACGTCAATTGTGATGAATGTTAAATCCCAGCTACCCAACATGCCAGGAACATGCAGATTGCAAACACATATGTTATATATTTATAATGAATCTTACAAAGCTCCAATGAGCCTTCCCATTTAAGAGTTCTTAGGAGACCTTGAATTATATATATATATATATATATATATATATATATATATATATATATATATATATATATATATATATATATATAACCTGGAAGACAATGCATCCTTTTAGGATTGGAACTGGACGGCCTGTGTCACAGTGTAAACATCAGTCTACCAAGCTTCTTTCAGTGTATCAATTACTTTTCTTCTTCATTATGATGTATATAATTACATAGTCTAAATTATTACCCAAAATTTAAAAATACAGTAGTTTGGAAGCATTTACTCAGAATTCAGAAAAAAGTGAGAAGTCTTTTTTTAAAGAAAAAATCCCAAAAGCGCTGATACTGGCTTTTAGAAGGACCGAAAATCTTCCCTACGTTAAAAATATATAATTGTATTATATATATATATATATATATATATATATATATATATATATATATATATGGCACCCTTGATAAAGATGAGCAAAAAAGGCTGTATAAAATAAACAACACAGGTAATGAGCTATATTGTAATTTTCCAACATGTGGAATATATTTATTAGTGATTCAAGGGAATCAAACAAAATTACACATTTCTCAAATTATAAATTCATTTCCAAAAAAATGAAGTGTCACAATTATTGGCACCCTTGTTTTCAGTACTTTGTGCACCCTCCCCTTGCAAGTATAAGTGCACTGAGCCTTTTTCTATAATTTTTTATGAGATTGGAGAACATATTGGAAGGGATTTTAGACCATTCCTCCATACAGAATCTTTCGAGATCCTTGATATCCTTCGGTCTGCGCTTATGGATTGCCCTCTTCAATTCAAACCACATGTTTTCAATGGAATTCAAGTCCGGAGACTGAGATGACCATTGCAGAATGTTGATTTTGTGGTCAATTAACCATTTCTTTGTGGATTTTGATGTGTGCTTGGGGTCATTGTCTTGCTGGAAGATCCACTAGCGGCCAAGTTTCAGCCTCCTGGCAGAGGCAAGGGGATATTAACATTGTTCTTTCAAAGTAATTTGCTACAATGTAAAAATAAGAATGTACTAATATGTAGAACTATTGAATGTAAGGAAGTTTAAAAAAAAAAACTAAAGTTTACAATGTAAACGGCAGCTTGATAAAATGGATGCCGTCTAAAAAACTACAAGCCCCCTAGTTCCTGGAAACCAGAGGCACTGCAACAGCAGGAACTCTGGGTAATAAAAAGGACAGTGATTCCACTATGAGGAAGTGTGGTCAGTGTTGCCAACTTAGCGATTTTGATGCTGGATCTAGCAACTTTTGGGTTTCTCTAGCGACAAAAACATTGTCAAATCGACTAGCGACAAATCTAGCGCCTTTGACTGCCAACAACAGAGATTTTCAGAGAAAGATGTCGCCAAATTGTATCATCACAACATAAGTCACACGCAGCTCAATACGCCACGCTTCTCTCGTCCTGAAGTACGGTGATGGCGTTCTTCACGTAGTGCAGATTTCCGCAGTTCTGTACAGATCTGCAAATTTGTGGACAATTGTAGAGATGCGCGTTCTTCGAGGGCTGCTGCGGGCGTTACTCAGCTCCACCTGTAGAAATCTGTGCAGATCCTGCACAGCCCAGCGCAGCTTTGAAAAGTTGCTGCTGAGCTGGTTGCGGCTGTGAACCAAATTGATCACGAGTGACCTGCTAATCATAATGCAAATAACTACTACTGTCCCCTTGTTAGCGGAAGCGAATGACATCTATTATTTAAACAAACATAATGTACTAAATCAGTGATAAGTGATGTATAATGTTACAGTAAAATCAATTACATCAGACTAATTCTGTATAGGTAGATAATCCAGACAAATATAATTAGGATGTTTAAAAATAAACAATCATCATTAATACATTTAATATTGTTTATATTGGTGTTTACTATGGTTAAGTGATTCCAAGAGGAATGGTACTTTGTCTAGTGACATTTCTGGCAACTTCAGAATGTCTAAATAGCGACATCTAGCGACTTTGTGTGGTTTCTCTAGCGACTTTCTGCTTTGTGGAGTTGGCAACACAGAGGGTTGTCATAGGAAGGACTGTGTGGGTATGGTAGGCCGGTTCAGGCTGAGGTAATGGCAGCATGTGTTTTACCAATGTTCATACTGTGTTCTGGGTCTGGAATATCTTGCGTTGGAATTATAACTGTGAACGTAAACTTCTTCCAGAAGAAACCCATCAGGAAATGGACATGGAGAGGATCCAATGGAGTGAAGAATGAAATTGACTACATACTCACCATCAAGAAACCAACACAATCCAACACATGTAAGGTATAAATGCTCCAGAAGCAAAGCTTGGTGTTTCAACTGGAACTGAAGAATAGATTCAGTGCTCTTCAAGATCTGCAAAAAGATGAAGCAATCGAGGTAAACAAAATCTGTGAAGATGTGACGCAAGTAACTGTAGAAACAGCAAAAAACACCACTGGAACACAGAGTACAAAATGCAACCAGAAGAGACAAAAGACAAAAGACATCATTAAGAAAAGAAATTAAATAAAACAAACAGCAGCGCTGAAGTCAAAGTTTGAATACATTGAGCTCTGCAAGACAGTAAGAAAGTGAATTAGTGAGGATGTACAGTCGTTCAACTGTAGGTTGATAGAGAAAACTATTGAAAACAACCGAAGCATGAAGAAAGCAAAACCTTTGACTCTGTTTACACAAGATCTGTATTACGCTCTCTGAAAAAAGAAGGAATTGAGAATTGAGAAAAAGTACAGAGACTTGATCAGCACCATATACAAGAATGCAACATCCACAATAAGACTCCAGAAAAACAGAGATAAAATCAAGATTGAAAAAGAAGTTTGTCAAGGAGATACAATTTCCTCAAAGCTCTTCATGGCCACCCTAGAAGACATTTTTAAAACACTGGATTGGGAAAATAAGGAACTGAAGATCAATGGAGCCTACTTGAATCACATACTATTTGCTGATGACATCCTCATGTTTACAATGTGACCAGAAGAATTACAAACAAGAATACAAGAACTACACGAGGCTAGCATTGAAGAAGACAAGTCATCTTCAACAAATATACCACTCCACAGGCAATTGAAGTCAGTGGGATCAAGCTTGAAGAAGTCAATAACTACATATACTTAGGACAGTTAGTTTTAGCAATGGAGAACCAGATTAAGCATGGTTCTGAAAGGAAAACTACCCTGATGCATCAAGAGGAAAGTCTTCAACCAGTGCGTGCTGCCAGTGATAACTTACTGATGTGAAACCTGGACCCTCAAAGCAAAAATGACTCAAATTAAAAATGACTCAACTGAGTATGGAAAGATGCACGCTGGGAATAACAAGAAGAGACAAGAAAAAGGAGGAATGGATAAGAACGCAATCAAAAATATGCAGTGTTATTATAAGAGCGAAAAAACTGAAATGGCAGTGGGCTGGACATGTAGCAAGAAGAACAGACCATCGCTGGACCAAGGAGCTGTAACTGAAAACAGTTCAGGTTCACATTTCCCGTTCAACAAAATGGCAATCACAATGTATTCACAATAGCAGCACATCTCCATTAGAGAACCAGGGACAGTTAGACTAGTTTTACTTCCAAAATTCTATAAAATGTAAGTTTTACCATTGATTCTAATATTAGCTGGACCTTTCAGTAGAAGTTAAAAAAATTATTGTGTATAATTATTTAGAACTCCATAGTTAGGATCATTGTCAAATGATATTAACCATTTAAAAGACAGTGGCAGTGCAGAAGACCTGCATGTGTAAATAATGTATCGGTTGTAAACAGTATGTGCATTTATGAAATGTAAATATAAATAAAAACTGTATGTTAGACATGGCAGGGCTGGAAGTTAAAATTCCAGCCCTGGTGGTTTTGGGGTGTGTTTGTGGTGGTGGTTGGCAGAGGTAGGGTTAATTCCTTTCCCTGCCAAATACATGTGTAGAATGTGGCCAGGTGTTGATTGTATTATTAATTGTCAATCAAACCTGGCCACATGGTATTTAAGAGAGGCAGGAGCTCCGTTGTTTGAAACTGAGTTTTTGTTTGCAACCTCACCATGATAGCACTGCTTGGGTGAGGGTTTTATTTGTTCATTTTGTGGTACTTGATTGTTTTGTTCCAAACTTTATTTAGCTCTGTGAGCCGTGTTTTGTTTTGTTATTTTTTTGTTCAATAAACATGCGTCCCAGCGCTTAAAATCTGCAGTTACTGTCTCTGAGTCTCTAGCCATACAGCCATCCTGTCACAAGGACATTACAATAATAACAATATAATACCAGCAATAAACAGTTTAATTTCAGGAAGGAAGTTGTATCTTGCTATGTACATAGACCACCATTACAAATGCTTATTTTCCTTCAGATCATTTGTGTTTGCACTTTGTTCAAAATAGGGTCGAACTTTTTTCTCCCCATTCCTCATCCACTCAGTATTATATTTTCATGTAATTATTTTGCTTTAGTTTTTGATCAAGATACTTACTAGGCCCAGCACTTGCCACAATAATCAGACTTTGATTGGCCAACAGAATCAGGTGATGATGTGTTTCTGAACAGAGAACCAATGTGCGACGTTTGAACGTTATTTGATTCTCTGACGTCTAAATGTACCTGCTGTATCCTAGGATACAGTACAGGGCTGCTTATTACAATGTCGGAGTCAAAATAAAACAACATTTTATGGTACCAGTAAAATATTGAATATTAGACAAACATCAGGTATAAATCTGTAAAAACTGAGTTTCATTTAAAAAAAACAAAAAAAATCCTGTATTTTTTTTTGGTATAATTCCAAATAAAGCGGAAATGCAGAACACTCAGGCCCACATTTATAAAGAGGAAAAACTGACTCCAAAAAGCCATGTAATGTGCGTGTTCAGTACGGCCGCACTCATCGTCAAAACAAGGACCTATTTTATAAGACTAATTAGGTAAAGCAGGTGATTCCACAATCAACCAATTTAAATACCCCTCACTGCAAGTAGTTGTATTTATTTACATCCATGGCAGCCAAACGGGTGGATAATCCTTCCTTTGTTGTATAGCAATATGTTCAGCAACAATACAGCTGCATACAAACAGTCTTCAGTTTAACTACGACTTATACCTTCTTAAAGTCTTATACAGTTACATCGCTCCTATCTCTTATGTTTGTCTGCATTTCTTACTCTATTTTAAAGCATATTTGTATGGTATATATGGTTGAAAAACTGTACTTGCTCTAGTTACAAACTAACTGCGTCATCTGTCCCTCTGTCCTTTTTTTTTTTTACTGTTTTCTTTCCAACTCAAATTTAACAATACTGCCTGAACCAGTATTGTTAAATATCAGAATGACATATAACATTAAAAAAAATATACATTCTGTAGGCTTTGCTAAAATAACATTACATGTGTATGAGACTTTCTTTCTTGCACTTCTGAATATCGTTCCATCTTTTTTTAATCTCTTCTGCCATTCTTATAATAATGCCTACACTCTAGAAGCTTTGCCATTGTGGGGAGACCTTTAGGTGCTTCTAAGAACCTTTTTTTATATGGATTCAATATTCTCTATTTGCAGACTTGCTGTTTTATCATGTAAGCAATGAAACATTTATAGAAAACTGGAGTTTGCAAAACAATACGGTACCGGTATTATAAACCGTAATTTACAAACTAACTTGATCAGAAGGGTTAAAATATGAGTTCTTTGCAAAATGTTATTAAATGTTACTTTGTCCTTGAAAACAATGTCTCCTTCTTGCTGCAGACAAATCTCCTACATCACCATGCCTTGTATATAGCCTACTGTCTGACTGCGGCAAATTATCGCCTGCTTTTCAGAGTTCTTAAAATCACACAAATACCAGGCCCACAATTACAAGCAGCTTTAATAAATTAGATGGTATATTTCATAGACCTCATTTGCAAAATCCCCTCACGATTTTAATGGTTTCATTCAGAAACGCCCCAGAATTACATATGCATATACAGAATTACATATGCATCAAGGGCAAAAGCGCACAGAGACATTGCCCCCGCAAATCACATATTAATTGCATGTTTATGCCATTGTGTGTGTTTCATAAATCCCATCCAAGAATTCAGAACGCTCAACGCCTGTTTTATGGTCATAACTCATGCGTGATTCTTTTCTAAATCTGGGCCTATAAGTGTTTTCAATTTTATTCTCAGGTTTTGGGTAATTTTTCATTGGTCCAAACTGAGCCACCTCATATCATGCAATATGAAAACAGCTACGTTGACCCTTGAAGCATATCGTTTTTGGGATTAGAAGGGAAAAAACACAATTTCTACTCAATTGTGTGAGCATGTCATTAGACTATAATATTGTCACTAGTCCCTTAACGGGTTAATTTGAGGAAAATATACCTACTTTAAACCCAATTCTGATGGAGTCTCTGCACAACCTTATTTTAAATGTAAGGAAATAATTACCGTACTTTCCACCAGGGAGTTAATAGTAGTTATTGTTTATGGAGAACATGGCAGATTCATATTCTGATGTAATTGGACATACTACTTTGTTATAAGTAGTTTATATAACTCCTCTGTTTGCCTCAACTTGTGCCACAGGACACATTTGTAAATTTGATTTTTACTACATAAATGTGTGTGGCAATGTTGCCCGCCCCTGTGTATTTCTGTGTTGTATGTTGCGTGTGGTGTGTTAATGTTGGTGTATAGTCATTGGTACACTGGATATAATATGGGTTATGCGCACAAGTGTTTAAAATGTACTTTTTCATTTAGGCACCCACTACAGCCGTCTTTGTGACAGTGTGTCATAAATGTCATAATTAACCTGGCTGTGCATTCAAAAACACAATTTGTTGACTTAATAAAAAATGTTCTGCACATTTTCCTTTTCTTTAGTTTTTTATACAAAGACCATAATACCATAATACTACAAATTTAATAAAAATGTAAAATTAGTGATTTACATAATTGAATTATGAAAGCAATACAAATGTTCATAAAAATCAAATTTTAATTTTGTGTCATTCAGAACAATTTTTCATTATTTAATAAAATAGAGTTTTCAGAAAATATTTAAACCTATTGTACTAATATGACCTTCAACTACACAGAGCTCAAGATACAGTATTCAGACACTCATATCCCTGTTACCAAGACAATAACAAAAGCAAATCGTTGATGAAGCAATAGGTCAGGTTTTCCCAAGCTATATCCCATTTATTGTTGCTAAGGAAAAAAGGTAATTTTAGGATTGTGATACTATAAAATCATTAAAACACATTTTAAGACAAATGCCTATATTGGGTATAAATAACAAGAGTATTTCAATTGTTTGTCTTCCCTTCACATTTTAATATTCATTTATCTGGAATGGTCTCCATAACGTGCATCATGCAGCTATTTAGCCTTGGACATGAAAGCATTACAGCACAACCATAAAAACATATAACAGTTATGGCAGCCTGAGTGAGGAGACCACAGGGATTATACAGATGGAAATATATTGTGATGAACCAAGGACTGGATTGGCAAGAGAGATCCTTCCTTTGAGCCTCTTGAGCTGTGGCTTTAGCATGCTTATTTAGTAAACAGGTAATATAACTTCCAGTTTGAGCATAAGTGACACAGAATTATTGTGTGACACGGTTTTTAGAAAAAGCTGTGATATTTGCACCACTGAAAAAAAAAATCAAAATTAAAGAAAACAGTTCATAGCCAAATTTAGGTGGTACTTTTGTCTTCAGTGAAGTGATAGAACGTTGGTCCTGTAAATGTCTATTCAAAAAAGCTAGTTCCTGGTGTATAAAGCCTCTTTCACACACAATTCTTTAAAATAATTCACATTCACACAGTATAAAAATGTGCCATCTATGCCAATATAAGACCATTGTAACCCTTTCACACAGCCAAAGGGATCATGAGAGACCAACTTTCAAACCTGTCAGTCAACAAATCATTCTCATGGCAACAGTGAGCGAAGATATAGTGGACATATGCTTTATATAAAGGATGTTCACCCACTATAGCGCTTCAGTGTCGGCATAGTTTTTCCCACAGGCCACTACACACGTACTATATATTCCATTGACTCATTCAAAAAGATTGAAAAATAAAAGGAAATGGGTTATTTTATATAAAACTGATAGAAAAATGTAGCCAGAGGCACAGGGTGCATTGCTTACATTAAATGTCATCTTCCATGCCTCATCAGTTCACATTAAATCAAAGTGATGTTCTTTTGATAAAGCATTTTATATGAATCACTGTAAACTGTCTTTTTTCCATAATTACATTACTTATAAACTGTTCCCATGTATTTAGTTATATGTTGATTTACTTTATAAAATGGGTATTTTAAATACTCTATTCTGATTGTTCAAAATAGGTCACATGGGGGTGTTGATATTACAGCATATCACCATGGGTCGGCACTTTTTTCAAAAACGTGCAAATCACTGGCAGATACACTAGAATTTAAAAACAAAAACAGTAGAATATTGGAATTTACCGCAATAAACATGACCGACGAGATTTATGTAAATATTGAACTTTTTCAGAAACCGAAGTGTACATGAGATATTAAATGAATCTGAACCAGACACCAATGATTAATTAAAGTAGTGAAAAAAAAGCAAATTTATTCAAATAAATTCAAAACTCGCCATTCCGATTGCTCTCTTCCTTCTCCCTGAACTACGGCGTTTCCCTATCCCATTTTGAAAATAGTTAAAAAATATCTGTTAAACTTTCAGCTTATCACAAAATATTTGGGTCCCTCTTAAAACTTTGGGGTTAAAAGATGTTTTGTTGCCGTTGCTCTCGTTGTCCGTTCTTCGGCCTGCCTGTCTGCTTGTCTGCCTGCCTGCCTGTCTGCCTGTCTGCCACTGGACCCACCTCTTTGCAGCTGTGTGAACTGATGCTGAACATTTATAAATTCATCTCGACAGTTCCTGTTATACCTTTTAAATGTGTCCAGGTACAATGGTATCATGTTTTCTGTTGTGCCCTGCATTGTTTAAAATTGTTTCTTAACATTGATCCAGTAGTTCTCCACGTTACCAAGCTGTAAGTTGCAGTCAGTTTGATAAGTAACCGAGTATTCCATGCAAATAATGTCTTTCTCACCACTGTGAAGCTGTAGCACAAATCTGTTATGGATATCTCCTGTTACTACCCCGGATAACAAAGGATTATTTAAAAAAAAAAAAAAAAAAAAAAAAAAGGCACTCTCACCTGATACTATTGCAGGTATGGTGAGGAAGGGTCTGCGTGATTTAAGGGCTGTCTTATTTGTGCTGTGTGATTTAAAGGCAGTCTTATTTGTGCTGTGTGATTTAAAGCCAGACTCATTGGTGCTGTGTCATGATGAAAATGGGCAGTAATATTTTACTTTAAAATGTAATGAATAAACCAAGAATTACAAAAAGTGTAACGAATCAAAACTGTACTTTCAATGGCAATGTTCAATTCAACATCTGAAATTATTTTTTAATTAATGCATTTTTGGTTTTATTTTTTTATGTTTTAAGGGACTATTTTTTCTAAGTTCAGGCAGAGGTGGAAGAATATTTAATAAAAAAATACTTTTTTTGTTAATTAAAACATGTTTTTTTTTTTTTTTTTTTTTTTTTTTTTGTAATGTTGGTTGATCCATTTTATAAGCTCAATAAGACACTTCAAGGTGTGGGATATACTCTAATATCCACTCACCCCGGGTGGTTAAAGCAACTATTAGATAAACTGTAAAAAAAAAAAAAAAAAAAAATAACTTGATTGTTGCCAGCTGCTTAAAGTGACCAAGCATAAGTTTCTGACTGAGGAGAGGGAGCACTGTAGAGGGAAATGGAGAAACTTGCATAAGGCGTGTCAGTCCTGAGAAGATGTAAGGCAGGCAATCCTGCTTAGTGTAGATTATGATTCCATCTCTGGAATGAAGAGGTATGGATAGGCTAATCTTATCACATGAATAACTGGCTATTGATTTGAAACTTAATGACATGACCTACAGTATGTGCAGCTAACATACAGTATACTAAACATCTGAGGTTACAGATATCATGGAAACCCCCTGTATTCCTGGTTGGTATGAGCTGAAACAACAACAGGGCACACATACTGTTATATGACATTAAACAGGCAAGCCATTAAATTAGGAACAAGTAGGTGATATGATTGCTTTAATTTAATTCATGGGTCTAACAAACCAATATTTTAAATACTTTAAATGGGAAAGGAGGATGAAGTCACTTTTCAAAAAGTCATCGTGCAGATGAAAGACTTAGATGGTATTTATTTAGCAACATCCAACAAAACACTTGAGATTTTCACCTCAGTGATTGGGACTGGTAATGATTTATGTGTGCTTCATATCTTGTTATGAGTAATGGCATTGAGGAATCTACATTTTAGACATGCTATAAACTTCACACTCCATTGGATGTATTGTGGAACTCAGATTCGGAGCATTAAAATTGCAATTTAAAGTCTTTAGTGATTAAATCAAATATGAAGTGATAATAACCTAGATTCTGTTTAGCACATGACCAGTCATTTAGCACTGGAACACAGGTTCAGCACCCTTGGATTCCATAGAATTGATGCGGTGAAAACGGAGAGGAGCATTTGTTTTTGTGCTTGATTAATGCTATCTGCAATGTACTGAAATGGAAGTAATCCCTCCATATAGATTTAACATAATAAAAAAATGACATTGCATATTTCTCTAATTTTATATTTATTTGTTGTTTCAACTTGTGGTTTATAAACATGTTTGACTTTTTAAAATAAAAACTTTATCCCTTTAAGAAATTTGGTCTGCTTTGCAAAGACAGAAACCATTCATTATCCGTTCTCTGTCCACGCTGTTAGGTTTTGGAGAGAAGTTTGCTTTCTCAATTAGCAAGTTAATTTACTCTTAATCAGTGACTTCATTGAAGCAGGCATCTTCAAAACACCATCCTTCAACATAATTATTAATACAACGGGCTGAAATGGAAATAATGATTCATGAGCTGCTGTAAATGCAGGGCTTTACCTCAAAATGCCTTGTCTTGTCACTATGAGCTTAACACAATATTAGTCAGGCTCCATGCTACATGTACATGGTGGAAAATAACAACAGCATAGCAGTCAGTTGGTTTGAATGTTAAAATTTAGACTCAGCTTTTTCAGTTTAAATATTGCTGGGGGGCAAGTTATGTGTTCACTTGATTAGCCGTGTTGTCAAAATCATTTCATTCATAAAAATAGCTTATATTTAAGAAGGGTTATTTACCATTTAAATTGGAACATTATGTAAGTGAGAAAATCTAACATAAATTAGCTTGATTAAAATGAGAGGAGAGACAGTAAGTTCCCATAATGCTACCGTATCCTTGGAAAGAATACTAAATAGGCAGATCTATTGTAATTAAAATGTCATTCTGTTACAAACAGGTGGCTTTCTAAGACAGATGATAAAACCTTAAATAATCGGCCATCAGATAGCCTGAGCTAGTGTCCACGTATTCCTGTCACTGAATAACAGTGACACTTTTTTGATGAGGAAAGGCAACATTTTCAGAGAGCAATAAATAATTACAAAGGATCATCTGTAAGGATTTATCAAAATTCTAGTACATTATCCTGTGCACAGAATAATACCCAGTGCATTGAACCCATGTTCAGTTCTAAAGTTAAAAAACAACACCTTTTTATGTATAATAGTCGTTCATGAGTGCAATCTTCATTTTTGTGATTTATAATACGTTTTGTCACTTGTAAGGTGTCTCTAAATAAAGCAGACAACATTTCGCTCTGTTTCAGCAGACACAATCTCTCAAATTGCACGAGATGACATCTCTTTAATACAATAAGAGACAGCATATCAACTTATACATTAAACTATGACATATTCCATATGTTCATCATCATAAAGGGAAAGGGAGATCGTGTCTAACTAACTTGCTTGATTTTTTTGAGGATGCAACATCCATAATGGATAATTGCAAAGCGTATGACATGGTTTATTTAGATTTCCAGAAAGCTTTTGACAAAGTCCCGCACAAAAGATTAATTCTCAAACTGAACGCAGTTGGGATTCAAGGAAACACATGTACATAGATTAGGGAGTGGTTAACATGTAGAAAACAGAAAGTACTTATTAGAGGAAAAACCTCAGAATGGAGTGTGGTAACCAGCGGTGTACCACAGGGATCAGTATTAGGTCCTCTGCTATTCCTAATCTACATTAATGATTTAGATTCTGGTATAGTAAGCAAACTTGTTAAATTTGCAGACGACACAAAAGTAGGAGGAGTGGCAAACACTGTTGCAGCAGCAAAGGTCATTCAAAATGATCTAGACAAGATTCAGAACTGGGCAGACACATGGCAAATGACATTTAATAGAGAAAAGTGTAAGGTACTGCACGCAGGAAATAAAAATGTACATTATAAATATCATATGGGAGATATTGAAATTGGAGAAGGAATCTATGAAAAAGACCTAGGAGTTTTTGTTGACTCAGAAATGTCTTCATCTAGACAATGTGGGGAAGCTATAAAAAAGGCTAACAAGATGCTCGGATACATTGTGAAAAGTGTTGAATTTAAATCAAGGGAAGTAATGTTAAAACTGTACAATGCACTAGTAAGACCTCATCTTGAATATTGTGTGCAGTTCTGGTCACCTCGCTATAAAAAAGATATTGCTGCTCTAGAAAGAGTGCAAAGAAGAGCAACCAGAAGTATTCCGGCTTTAAAAGGCATGTCATATGCAGACAGACTAAAAGAATTGAATCTGTTCAGTCTTGAACAAAGAAGACTACGTGGCGACCTAATTCAAGCATTCAAAATTCTAAAAGGTATTGACAGTGTCGACCCAAGGGACTTTTTCAGTCTGAAAAAAGAAACAAGGACCAGGGGTCACAAATGGAGATTAGACAAAGGGGCATTCAGAACAGAAAATAGGAGGCACTTTTTTACACAGAGAATTGTGAGGGTCTGGAATCAACTCCCCAGTAATGTTGTTGAAGCTGACACCCTTGGATGCTTCAAGAAGCTGCTTGATGAGATTTTGGGATCAATAAGCTACTAACAACCAAACGAGCAAGATGGGCCGAATGGCCTCCTCTCATTTGTAAACTTTCTTATGTTCTTATGTTCTTATAATTAACTCAAATTAAGTCATTGTTTTTGCAAACTGGAATCCATGGTAGAAGCACATGGCCTTAATAATGAGGTCAAGCTACAAACAACAATTGCATGAACTAGGGATGGGATAGTATAAAATTTCAACAATATAATAAACTCCAAAACCAGGAAATTAATTATCTGTAGTAGAAAATAAAAATAAATAATCTATTATACAATGTTGGCCTGTGTTAATATTTAACTTACTTGACATTATATATACTTAACATCCATTTAATATACTATGGAGCAAATTATTTATTGTCATGTAAAGAAAAAGATGCATCTATTATTTGCCTGTATACATCTCCATATTCACCCAATAACTATAACATATTCTGCTTTGCTTGTATAAATCTTTTTATTCAACCAAAAACTCTGAACTGAGACCAAATTACCCACAAACTTAAAGATGTTTGATTTATTTTTAAAGATGTTTTCTTTGCAGTAAGTACTAAAATAAACACTAGTAATATTAATCAAACATTTTGATAAGTAGTTTTTCTTTTTAACCATAGAAATAAAGTTTAAGTTTATACCCAAGTAGTGCATTAACACAAGCACCAACACAAGAATTTACAGTCAAAATAAATGTATTCCTTGCTTGTTAATTTTTATTTCAGGTTATGGTGTAAAAACACCAACGTATTCAGATTTTCTGGTTTTAAGTTTGACCGACATTGTTAAGATGTAACCTGATGGCACACTTGTAGTAAGAATGCAGAGGCTTTTCTTGACAGAACAAGCTACCATTAGTAGATCTGCTGCATTATTCCACCACATCAAAGGATCATTGTCAGCAGTGATTTGTGGCAAAGCTAAATAGCGAGCAATCTCATTCCTGGTTCTGGTTTCCTTGGAGTCCTCCACTCTAGCACATTGCCGTTGCTGCTATGGTAATGTTCTGCAGTAGCTGACAAAGGGCACCTGATGCTAAGCCTTTCTTTTCACCTGCTCATTTAGCAACATTCTCTGTTCCTGCGGCTACTTCTTACTTGGACATTTTAACAACAATAGAAGTGACTGCTGCCTCATTTGCTGTAATGCCAGTTATGCCCTCTACATGTTCAGAGAAGCTGTCCTTGAATCTGGGGTCTAGGAAACAATAAATGTCTATTAGTTGTTTTGTTTTTTAGTTTTTTTTAACATTGACTGGGTTTACCTGCACCTGAAAATCGACTTTACAGTCATGACTGTGTGATTTTGTCATGTGAATACATAGTGAAACAACAAAAGGATGTCGTTTTGGCAGCGCGACTTTAAGGGCAGGATCAGTCGCTTTCTCACGATAAAAATAGCCGTAAAAACCCATGTAAACCAGAGCAAGAATCGTGCCTATGGCTCACAAGGTTTCAGCAGTCAAGATCCAGTTCTTCTGACTTAATATCATGCAATCTCCAGCAGAAAGGCCATATAAAACACACACACACACACACACACACACACAAAATGTACATTTATGGCCTACTTTAACACTAGTACCACAGTGGTTAAACTCATACCTACAACCGCCAACGTCAGTCATTATCAAGGTACATTTTAAACATCATTAATATTAAAATGAAAGACAAACTACCAGATACAACCCAAAAGTTTTATTCAAGCACATCATATCAAACATCTGCACAGCCGAAAAGCTGTATTTAAATGAACAATTAAACATAAAATGGTTTATTTTCTAACTTACCACATATAAAGCACTACTTCAAAAAAAAAAGAAAAACTATAAGAAAATAAACATTTCAAAAGGAACTACTGTGTAAACAGGTTTATGTACATAGAAAACTGTACAAACAAAAGTAGTTTTTAATCTAAAACGAAAGTAACATATGATTTATCTTGTATGTGTGTCACTCACAGCACAGAATTTAAGTTGAGCCGCTGCAGCCTGCAGCTTTGCAGTTTTCTGATCGAAATGTTTCTGCTGAAGCACTGTAGCTAGCTTCAAAATTAAATCTCTCCTACTGATATTTTTCTTGGTGCATTTCTTGTACAAAACAAAGGAATTGAAGGCTGCTAAGTCCAGTAGAGATAACAACAGGCTTGTGTGTGTGTGTGTGTGTGTGTATATATATATATATATACATACATTCATACACACACACACACACACATACATATATATATATATATATATATATATAAAATAGAATATTGTAGGTTATATTAAAAATAAAAACATGCATTGTAAAAGGCAGTTGTAGTGTTAATAAAATATAACTTTTAGATGTTCCGCACACACACACACACACACACACACACACACAGACATGCATTCTAAGTAGTAAAACTTGTACTTAGTAGAAATTATATTTTAGATAATTTTGTATGTGTGTGTGTGTATTAGAAAGGTAACCAGACAAACAAGTATCTAATGCGAGACAACATGTGAATTAATTTCTCTTGTTAAATATTTTTCTCTTCATGGCAATGCATGAAGCTCTCCTCATGATATTCAGAGTTGTTCTCTTCCTACTTAATAAGCAGACATGGACTTTTAAATATCCCCTCCCCTAAATGATTATTTATTGAATACTCTGCACTGGTACAGACAATTTTTTTTTTCCTAAATCAGAACTGCATAGCAACTCATTTACTGAAAAGTACTGTCATGACTTGTGCATGTAAATGCTGCCATTGTCACTTAAGCACCTGGCAGATCATTCTTTCTGGTAGCCTTCATGCGCTTGGCCAACTCACTGTCATTGGTCTCTTCTGTAAGCATATCACTTGTCAGGTGATGAAGAATTGGCTTCAGAGCTGAAACCGTGTAACTGTCTGTAAAGATGTTTAACAGTCCAATAACTTTTCAGACATCTTTTAGAGTGGAAATGTCTGTGTTTCTTGGCCTTGAATTACAACAACTTCTATCACATGCCAGAGCAGCACACATAGCCTGCTGTTCAATGAACCGAGACACAATGGAATAAGTGGAGCCCCATCTGGTAACTACATCATGGATAAGGGTGTGTTGAGGGACATTTAGATCAGCCTGCTTTTTGACTAGCTCCCTTCTCCTTTTCCAACTGTGGTTAAAGCCCTGAAAAAGGTGTCAACAAGCTCTCACAGCAATTTCTACTCTGTTTATTTTTCAGGTCTTTCCAATGGCCAGATTCAGATTGTGGCCAATGTGGTTAACACTCGAACCGCCAGATTTTTTTAACTACTTAGAACTGCCAGTTGGGTCACTTTGACCCATACATTTTTTTAAACTGCTTTGTTATGAAAATGAAAGACATGCTATCGGATACAACTCAAAAGTTTTATTCATGAACATCATCTAACATTTGCGACACAGAAAGACCGTATTTAAATGGAAAAGTAAACATAAAAGGCTTTTTCAAAATGAGCGCCCATCCAGCATGGCTACAAACAGTGACAAAATAGTATAACAATAATATACATTTCAAAAGAAACGGGTATGTACATATACCCATTTATAGGTGTAAACAGGTATATGTACATACAAAACTGAAATCATTGTTTCTAATACTACATAAAAAGAAAATATTATATGACGGCTGCATTATACTCTATGTAGCGTACTCTGACTGCTTGCTCTGTGCCTGCATCCAGGAAACACAGATGCAGTTCCATTGAACATTATTGTGTAAACTGGTACATACAAACCTGTAAAACCAAAATATTTTTCCAAAAGTAATACAAAAAAAAAAAGGTTGCTGTATGCCTCTGAGTGCAGCTTGTCATATTCCAATCAAAATGACTACTTTCAAGATTAAATATTTCTTTCGGATATATTCCCAGTTGCAATTGTGGAACAGAATGAAGGATTGTTGTCTCCCAGGTACATTGCGAAATAAAGCAACTAGGCTTTCACTAAGTTGGCATCTTGGTGCAATTGGTGCAATTGACAAATCCACAATCATAGCAATCTCTGTCTCATAGTCAGTCTACAAATTAAGAAAGGCTTGAAATAAATTTAAAAAAAGACACGTGTGCTAGGAGGAGGCGTGTCTTGTTTGCTGCAGTCACAAAAAAAAAGTTATATTAAAAAAAAGAGAGACATGTATTGTAATGCATGGGTCAAATTGACCCACGTGGCGGTTCTAGATAGAACTGTTTATAACTGTCATTTTTTTGCGATTCTGGCTATCAAAAGCTGTCAGGATATTCAATTAATATATTTAGGAAAAGTCAAAAACGGACATACACATACGATATACATCGGAAGAGTAATTAACACACTAAATCCAAAATGGGTCAAATTGTCCCGCATGGCGGTTTTAGTGTTACGCCACACAAAGCACAGTCTAGCTCTGTAAAGGCTTTTCTCATGTTTGCCCCATTGTCTGTGGTTATGCCAGCAGATGTTCAGGTTCCATTCAGAAAGGATGTTCAAATGTTGGTCCTGGTGGGTGAAGAGCGTTTCCAGACAGTATGTTTGTAATTTCCATTCTGATATGTAATAAACTGTTCGGCTCATGTAAGCTGCTCCACTGCCTCCGTTGCTGATCCTTAGATCAGTTATACAAGAAAATAAATTAAAGTGAACTCTCACCTTTTACTGCTCCAATGTACTCACAGCAGTATTGCACTTTCAACCCTTTTAGTGTCATGTTGCATGTTTTTCAGTTAGGCTTGACACCTGGTGAAATAAGAGACCACTACTGCATTAATTCCCTGGTGCACGAGTGAAGTATAAGGTGACACTGATTTATATTACATGTACACCGATGACAAATGCACCAGTTTTGGAAGCTGCCACAGGTTCATTGCTTGTGCATTTGGCATCCATTTCAGGTAGAAAAATCAACAGTTTTTAGATTACGGTCATCAATAACACTAGGCTTTAGATACATTTGTAGAAAAGGAAATATAAACAATATGGTGAAAAAGCCACAGTTCCCCATGCTATGGAGAAGAAAAATAATTCACATCCAGTCACAATTCTAATAAAAGATCCTGAATTTAGTTATATGTTGCTGCATGCTATAAACAGAAATAAAAATGCATGAAAGTAGGATGCTGCTGTAATCTCACTTATAAATGCGAGTAACGTCAAAGCCATTTACAAACATCCACACGCCGCATCACCCACATTAGACTTATTGTATATGGGTATTAAGTCAACCATTCCAGCTTATGAAATATGACTTCAGTATATATTATAAAGTGTAGTAAATCATTGTGAAAGCATGGCACATCACATCTAAGTGTTCATCCAAGTGTTCATCCAAGCTTTGGTAATACAATGTTGGAAAGCAGAAGTAGAGGAAATTGTAATATTGCATAAAAAAGTGTATATGGACATCCTGGGGGAATTTAACTGGTTTAAAGGGGTACTGAATATTAATCTGTGAAATTATATCAGAATGGAAATTTGTCAAAACCCTTAGGATTACATTGAGAGATCTGTATATCAGCTTCAAAACGAATGTTGTGGAGTCATTAGCTAATAGATGCTGAAGAACCTTTGACTCATTGGGGCCCAAACAAATCAAAACAAGATTTATTTTATCTGGAAATAGAACCATTGTAAATGGAAAACCAAAAATACACTTTTAACCTTATTTCACCTGCAGGAGTAATGGTAGTTCATCACACAATACTGCACACTATTTCCTCTTTACGTCTGTGATCAGCAGCTGCCGGTCTGTTTAGCAAAGTGGTGGTTCAGGCACGGAACGTAAACATCAAACATATTAAGCACTCCTATTTCCAGAACATGGCTAGTGTTTCATTTGGCACTCAATAAACAACATGTTTAATGATAAGTTAGAAAGGGCTTTATATCTTACTCAATCCATTCGTTCCCCGCTGTATGTCAGAGTTCGCCTCCTCCCCAGTCTTCACATGTTTTTTCAGCCTTGTCTAAGAGGGTGGGCAGCTATCCTGCCCCGCTGCCTATGGTTTCCCTAACGTCAGCCTCACCACTATCAGCAAACTAAATTATGGGCAGGGGTACCTCAAAGGGCGAGGCCAAAGATGTATAACGTTGTGTTTGTTGTCAAAGCTTTAAAATATTGTTCTCTATTGGATGACTGAAATGAGGATCAGAGCCATAGCACCAGTGTAACTACATAAGTGGCACATCCACTTTTAAAAAGGCCTCTTTGCAGATATAAATCTTTTTTCTTTGTCTCATCTGCATGGGTCAGAATCCAAAACAGTGCATCACATGCAGGTAAATCAATTCGGCCAATGAAAAAGGCTCAGGGATACTCTAAGAGTATCTACATATACACTGAACATCAAGTTATTGCTGCAAAGTAAACCCCCACGTGGCACAGGGGGTAACGTCCTGGGCTTCCACTGTGTAGAACGTGGTTTCCATCTTTGCTTTTTTTTTACAAGCTGTAAGAAATTGAATTTGTTTATTCATTTGAATTTCTTTTTGTGCAAAAATTACTTTAAGACTGTCCAGAAAACTTTAATATTCTTGAATTATGTAGGATTGGTATAACATTTAGGACTGACTTCAAATTATAAAATGTTAACAACATTTGTGGATCTGCAGCTTTTCTATTACTTTTACAATAACAGGTTTGAACACCCAGCATGGGACTACATGGACAGGTCACTGCACTTAATGACTCTTAACTGGAGTCCATGAATTTGGTCTTTTTCTGTCATAGTCGTTCATTACTAGTTTGTTTTAAATCTGTCTTGCATAAGGTCTGTCCCACCTGTCTTCATAAATCCCTCCAGAACTAGGAATTAAGTTTATATTGCTCAGCAGAGCTATTCAATAATCTTTAGGCGTTCTCATCACTAAGAATATTCTGGTACCCCTTTTCCTTGTTGTTCTTGGGACTAACCAGATGTTCAATCAAAAAGATTAAGAAAGCACATCATGTAATAATTATAATGGGTGATACCAATCATTAACATAAAATAGTATATTATTACATAACTGTTCTAATCCACAGAAGTTCAGATAATAATCACTTATATCTAATTGTTTTCAGTTATGTAAGGACTTGTACATAAAACCACCACCGGCAGTCATTGTGACGGTTACATTTTAACAGCATCAATATTAAAATGAAAGACAAACTATCAGATACAACTCAAAAGTTTTATTCAAGCACGTCATATCAAACATCTGCACAGCCGAAACACCATATTTAAATGAACAATTAAACATAAAAGGATTTATTTTCTAACTTGACACATATACAGTACAGTACAGTAAAGCACTACTTCAAAAAATGAAAAACTATAATAAAATGAACATTTCAAAAGAAACAAGTGTGTAAACAGGTATA
The DNA here is from genome assembly GCF_017654505.1 of Polyodon spathula. Lineage (NCBI taxonomy): Eukaryota > Metazoa > Chordata > Actinopteri > Acipenseriformes > Polyodontidae > Polyodon > Polyodon spathula. The sequence continues at coordinate 27,792,722 of NC_054538.1, forward strand.
TGTACATACAAAACTGAAAAAATAATAATAATTTAAAACAAAAGTAATATGTTTTCTCTTGCGTGTGTCACTCAGTGCAGCACAGAATCCAGGTTGAGCTGCTGCAGCCTGATGCTTTGTAGTTTTTTGATCGAAATGTTTCTGCCAAAGCGTTGTGGCTAGATTCAAGATAAATTCTCTCCTACTGATATTTTCCCTGGTGCATTCCTTATACAAAAAGAACAAATTGATGGCTGCCAGGTCTAGTGGATATAACAGGCTTGTATATAAAACAAACATGACTGCTTTGGCGGTTCTAGGTGGGAGGGATTGTAAATTCCTTATTTTCGTGATCCTGCCTTTCAAACGCTGTCAGGGTATTTAATACATGTATTTAGGAAGTCATAAACAACCGTATAACTTTCAGACACGCAAAGTAATTTAAATTTGAAAACCTGGCGGTTCTAGTGTCAATACTTTAATTATTCCTCTCTAGTCCTGCAGTGCCTTTGCGTTACAGGTTTAATAGGTATAATTAAATGATTCTTTGCTTTAAGAGTTGGCCAGCAATTTAATTTGCTCAATTTAATAATTAAGGACATAGCTGGAACAAAAGCCTGGATTGAAAGGATTTAGCCACAGCTGTTTAAATGGCTCAAACTGGACAAAGTCAAGGCAATAATCAGCTGCAAGGGCTGGCAGACTGAGGTCATTAGGGTTACTGAACAGAACATTGTTTTAGAGCCACTCACAGTTAGTTCTTTTAAACTTAGCATTTTAGTTGGGCATTTCTTTTTTTTCTGTATTTATGGTTTTACCTACATTAAATCAGGACTTCTGAGACTCATTGAAAGGAAACAATTATAAAATACACAATGTTGCCTTAAAAGTTGCTTTTGTGTAAATTCTCTCTCAACCATCTTCTTGTTCTGTATTTCAGCAAGAATGGTGATTGAGAGGGATTTTAATTTGTATACAGAAATCCATGTAATGAATGCATTAATAAATGTCCCAATATATTGAAGTGTTACAGGAGAAAGCAACCGTTGTGTGAGAAATTTGCTTTATAAAAGTCAAGGGATGTTCAATACATTATGCTTTATGTCGTTATTATTATTATAATGTTAATATTCTGTATTTTAATAATACTTGTTTTTAATAGTTTGCATATTGATATATTGTATCAGTGTGTGGCCAAGTGCCCGCCCCTGTGCATATTTATGTGTTCTGTGTTGCGTGTTAATGTTGATGTATAGGTACTGGTGCACGGGATATAAGTGGGTCTGTGCAGCAAGGTAGTGCATATTTACATTGTATATTGTTGTATATCTAGGATATGTCACAACTGTGTCCTTGCCAATCACCATTAAAGAAAATACCAATTATAGCTCATAATGTAATATTAACCATAATAAACACAATACCTCAATAAGAAACATGATGAACGGAGATTAACAATTAATATTATGTATGTTTAAGTATTTCAGATTAATCATAAATGTGTATTGGCTATAAGACAAAAAGAAACCTAACAATCCAAATTATTATTACATTTATTCATATTCTCAAAGGAAGAAGAATAAAGGTTAGGCTTCATAGTTAAAAACATATGTATAAAGAAGAAACAAAATAAAACATTCAAGGAAAAGTAATGCATTGTTAAATGTTCATAATTAATACTTGATGTGCTCTCTGGTCATAGAGTTCTGCATTAGTGAAGCAGTCTCAATAGTTCATCATGCATTGTTTGGTTGAGTCACGCATTACATATACATGCGCCAGCTTCCACGTGGCTAAGAACGCATGTACAATGTTCAGCATCTAGTTGAATTTTCTCCGGGACAGCTTTGAAGTTTACATCATTGTGTCTTCGTTGAAGAACTTCAGAGTTTGATGAGTTGAGAGTTGAGAGTTGAGGTTGGGTGTTCAGTTAGTTAGAACGGAAGAGAGAAGGAGAGAAAAATAAAGTTAAATAATAATAATTAACAATGGCTATACTTGTTTGTTTTGACTCACTTTGTCCGCTGTTTGTTTAAGTGTTAGTCCATTTTGTTTGTCTTTTTATTTTGGCCTCAAGTGCGGTGTGCTGTTTTTGTTTAAACCTCTTATTTTGTTAATTTATTAAACTGCGCAACAGCGCAATTCACATTTCACCTTGCAGTACTGTGTGTTCCTTCCGGGTCTGATGTCAACACTACAGCCTGCTTGTCACACAGTGCCTCCTATTTTTTTGTATTTTTGATTTAGTTTTAATACCTTTTCCAGTAAGGAGGTCAGTAAAATTGTTCTACAGACCTAAAGCTGGTCCAGTGAACACTGGGGACTCGTTTTTGAGCATAGAGTGTCCGCTTGAGGACAGACCAATGAGAGAATAGGACAGCTGAGTTGTATATGAAGCATCTCATATACAACACTTCAATGGTGGTACAGAGTGTGCTTACTCTTTGATGCTGGATTCACCCTGCACTTTCAATGCCTTTGGATTGCTATTGGAGTGTTTCAAGTGACTTGATGTGAAGTTGTTTTCACATTCACATCATCTCAAGCTGGTTTCAGGTGAATGGTTTTGGGTTGATTTGGAAACACGCTTTGCCGACAATTTTTTCAAATGAGAACAAAGTTTTAATCAGCCTATCAGTGTGTATGTACTGCATTTCTGTGACCTGTATTGTGCAGTAGGGGGTGGGAAAAAGTTAAGTGCTGCATTGTTTTCATTAGGTTGCTAAAATTTAGTTTTCAGCATTGGAAGTAAAATAGTAGAAATGGATGACAAAAAAGCAAAGTATATTTTGGCTGATAATGATCATTTCAAGATATTTCCCAAAGAAACTGTACATGCAGATTGAGGTAATTGTTTTGCATATCTTAATGTGTCTTTGGAGAAAATACGATCGATCGCTATTTAGCTTCAGAATCACACATTAAACAAAAGGCTACTATAGAGGCTGTTGAACAGAACATAAAATAAACAGCTTTCAGAAACCAAACTGGAAAGTCAGCCCGGACAAAAAGTATTTCTGTCTGAAAGTTAAATCAGTACTAAAATGATCTAGCACAGCCACCTCGCTTCAACCTGCTGCTTACTTTTTCGCAGTTGGAATTTTAGACCCGAATAGCCGCGTTTTCTTTGTTTTGACTCGGTACTAATAAAATAAATTATTGGATGGGACAAATAACGCGACGAATGTGCTGCATACATTGCCTTTATTAAAGTATGCCAGATGCCCTTGGGTAAGTGAGTTTTGGGGCTGTTTCTAATCAAGTTCCACATCTATATAACTTGGCAAAGCTTTGCCTTAACATCAATTCAGTGGATGCAGAACATACAGTCTCAATGGATGGGCACGTCAACTGCAGGGGGATGCTGCATTCTTGCCTTTAACAAATGACATTACTCTATTTTAGTAAGGACACAAGAAACTATTTTATAGACTTTATAGTGTTCTGAAATACTGTCTACTCAGGGCCTATACATTGCTGTGTATTGCCAGGGATTATTATTTACAGTCGCCAAACAACCGGGATTATAAAAACAAATAAAGAATTGTTTGGACCGTGAAATTTGTTGTTTGTCATCTGTTTGTGCATCACATCACCTCTTCACCTATGCACTACAAACTTTGCCACAGTTCTACAATGGTAACATTTTCTTATCCTGACTGTGACAGGGATGGCTTGTGGTGAAGTCAAACCAGGAAGATTAAGAACACAGTACTGCGTGTTTATTGCAAATGAAATGGTTTAACAAAACAAAATAAACGGGACAGAGGCCAAAAGAAATAGACAAACCAAACAATGAACAAACTCCAAACAAGCATGAGTAGCAATTGTTTACTTTCTTTACAGTTCTTTCTTACGTCTTTCTCTCATGTTCTTTCTCCCTGAACACCCTCCCCCAAGAAAGAGATTTGTGCCTGTTTTATGCAGCCGTGCCGGGACTCGATTGTTAATCAATCATTCAATTGAATCCAGGCACAGTCTGCACATGAAGTATTTTATGCAATCCCCCTGCCTATATACAAATATACATTGTAAATTACCTGTGCTACATAACTCAAACCATACCCTGTGTACCAATACAATAACAATAACACACCACATGAAATATAAAATACACACTGACATACTAATACATAAAAAACAAAAAAAAAAAGACAAAACTGAAGTTTAATTAAAACTTGGACAAACTTCAGCTCTGCTTTTGCATTAGTATACCAGCATATACTAATATTACACACACACTGTTTTCTTTTGAAAACCTTGAATGATGAACTATTAAAGCTAAACAATTTCTCCCTTATGTCTACAGATAATGCTGTCTGCAATACCATAGAAACAAACAAGCCATTCATAACTGTCCTTGGGAGAGAAAAAAAAAAAAAAAAAAAAAGTTTAATCATTTTCCTACTGACTTCTGTGCTTTTGATTAGGAAGAAAATGGTACACACACACTGTTTCGATTTGAAACCTTGAAGGATTAAAAAGCTAAACAATTTGTCCCTTATGTCTAAGATAATGTTGTCTCGCTAGTTTGGTACAGTATAGAATTATGAACCTACTGTTTTTTGTTTTTTCAAACGATCAAAATAATGATTTATATGGCTATTATTATAATCATTAATAGATTATTTATTATTATTATTATATTATTATTATGCAACTACATAGAATAATAATACCAAGCCATTTGCAGAACTGCTGTTATCCTTATTATTAATAATAAATAATAATAATAATAATAAGTAATTAATCATTTAGCAGATGCTTTTATCCAAAGCTACTTACAGAGACTAGGTGGTGAACTACGCATCAACAACTTCTGAATAGGACCTCGGTTTTACGTCTCATCTGAAAGATTGTGGTGCATGCTGCCATTTATAGCACACAGTGTATAAACATGCAGCAGCCAGATTGTTGACAGTTTTATACAGTAAGTGAAGAGCACAAAGAACAGTGATTAAAAAGACGATTTAGAGACAACAAAACATAAGGAATAGAGAAGCTCCTCCTAGCCTGGGTTAGAGTTAATTTGGTTCAATCTGGGCATTTGAAATTGGAGAGAAAACGTCTGTAAATTATTGGGTTCCCTGGTGGTCAAGCACAGGGGTAGGCAATTTCAACACTTCCAGTCTTTGTTGCTACCATGATCTCAATTTTTTAATTGCACCAATGAAATGTCTGACCAGTTTCTAAAGCAATGCACCATTTGATTATGTCTATTAAATGTAAGCACTACATGTCTTTCGCAGGTATGCATTCTCCTTCACCATGTGTGCTTATTTTGTATGTTACAAGTTGCAAAACTGAACCAAACTCCAACTCTGAAAACCATGCTCTATATGTACAGTATTAATAGAATCAGTATCCAAAAAAACTATAAAAGTGCTGACTCTGCTCCACAATAAGAAAAAAAAAACTGCTGGTGACCTCAAAGTAACATTAATAAATTCAAACCTCAGTAGAATGAATATGAATAATATCAGTAGGTACTTAATGGAAGTTTCCTGCCTCCAACAGTAGTATGCTGTGTGAATGGGTTTTGTCAAACCTGGTGTAATCAGTTTCAAAGAAAAAAACAACCAAAAAAAAAAAAAGAAACTAGGAGGATGTGTTTTACGATAAAAAAGAAAGTTCATAAATAAGATGTCATTCGACCAGGCAAGTGATATAATACCCCTATACAATGTAGCGATACAGCCTGCAAAGCCATCCATCAGATGGTCTAGAAGCTGAGAAGAAAGCTTATACTCTTCCCTTGTTGCTTTCTACATTCTACAGTGCTGTGAGTGATAGTGGCAATGCATGACCCCTCAGGGTGCTTCACTCGAAATGATCCCTTTGGTTCTCTAACATCGCACCACACCATTAGCACAGTCAAAGAGTCACTCTACCCACACCCATAGCAGACCTTTTTTTTTATTTTACATTGGAGCCTGTTTGAAATCAGTTCATACCTCCATTAGGACTCTTTGAAACCAGTTTAGATTGAAAATACTGAACCCTTTTGATTTTTGCAAGGGGGTATGCTAAATAGGTACCAACTTCATTTGCATAACATTCTCCATAGTGTCGGAATTGGGGATTTGCGACTGTTCTCATCCTTCCTGGCCATTTATTTATTTATTTATTTATTGCTTGGAACACGAAAAGCAATCGGAAAGTTAAAACATCACTGCAAAAGCCCTCCCTGATAAGCTTTGATATTCAGAGCCATTGTCTCATGTCCTAATTTATCATTTAAGATTTGCAATGAGCTATTTTTTGGAAGCTAGTGGTAAGGGGCTTAAACAAAGGTAATTCATGTATACAATTCATTTAAAGCATGTATACAAGACCAGAATCACTCCCCTCACTCTTTTAATAACATAAGTCTAACATGAAGTAGCCTACTTAAATAACAATTATCCGGAATGTTTGCGAAAGTTGAAAAATTGTGCAAATTGGTTTACAACTACCACACATTTGCATGACAACAATTAAAGTTTCATACATTGCAGCCAGGCAGTCCCCTTTTTATGTCCAACTTAAAAAATAGATGGACACAATTCAGTGAACAGGAATAAACATACAGAGCATGAATCATTATAATCTGTGTATTCATGCATTATAAAGTTGAGTTTACTTCTGCTGCCAATTTTGTCAATGTACCAACACATAATCAAATTATGTAATATTTTCACAGTAATTTATTTTATGATGCATTTAGATATAATCATACAATATAATTAGTACAGGAGCTGCTAATATTTCACAGCATCCTAATGTAAGAAACAATTTTAAAAACATCCAATATGTAGTTGTAGCAGGATAGTGTCAGAAAGGAAACAGAGTTAGGAAAGCTGTAGTGAAAACACTTGTTGTGTAAGTTTATTTACAAATAAAAAAACACCAACGACAAAAAAAAAAAAAAAAAAAAAAGGTACAGCGGCCAAAATAAAAGGTTAAAACAATACCTGCTTTCCTTTAAATTAATGAATGATTCTGCTTGTCCAGGCTACGAAATGCCTTCACTGGACATGCACATTCTACTCCTTCCAAACTTGTAACAAACAAAGTGCCAGGCTCCCTTTATATTCAATGTGGCTGAGGCTTGATTGACCATAAGTTATTCAATCAAGACCCAGCCACATTCCAGACATAGATTCTGGCAAGGATGGAATTAACCCCATCCCTGCCAAGCTTAAATTCAGTACCATATAGCTTTATTTAATACCAATCCTGTACAACCCATTATTTACATGATCAGCTTCTGCCCTGCCACAGTAATATTTTGTAGTTCACTGATAAAGCAGGCAAGGTTATAATACTATACCATTTTTTGTGCTGACTCTTTACATTGTTACGATGGGATGCAAAATAAAAAACAAATGGTTACACTTTATTTGAAATGGACAGCAGCATGATGTAAGCAATATTAAGAGGTAAGCTTGAACACCATTAATACAGCAACAATATTATAGGAGATAGCCAGCATAGGCTCAGAAGAGAGAGGTCCTGCTTGACTAAATTACTTGACTTTATTGATGATGTTACAGCTAATGTAGATGATGGCAAAGCGTATGAGATAATTTATCTTGATTTTCAAAAAGCCTTTGACAAAGTCCCACATGAAAGACTTATAAGTAAATTAAAATCAGCAGGAATACGGGGGGGGGGGGGGGGATACAGAACGGGTTAAAAAACAGAAAGCAGAGATCAAGATGTGTAAAATCAGGTTGGGGGGTGTACTTACTGGGGTTCCTCATATATATAAATGACTAAGACACATTGCAAGAGTGTCAGATTTGGAGATGATACCAAACTGGGGGGAGTAGTGGAATCTGCAGCCCAGCTAATTCAAAGGGATTTGGATATTCTCTGTAACTGGGCAAACTTGTGGCACATTAATTTGAATATTAAGAAATGTAAAGTATTTCAAATTGGGTGTAAAAATCCATGTTCTAAGTATAAAATGAATGGGATGGAAATTGGGGACAAGGAGTTTGAAAAGTATCTTGGAGTCATCATTGAAATGTAAATTTGGTGAGGCAATTAAAAAGGCAAATAGAATGTTACGCTATGTTGCAAAAAGCATGGAATACAAGTCTGCACTGGTCATGCTAAGTTTATACAATGCCGTAGTTAGACCCCACCAAGAATACTGTGTGCAGTTTTTGTCAGCTCACTACAAAAAAAAAAAAAATAGTGCACTAAAGAAGGTACAGAGTAGAGTAACTAGGCTGATCCAAGGGCTTAACGACATGTGCTATGAGGACAGGTTAAAAGAATGAAATCAGCCAGTAAAAAAGAAGGCAATGAGGGGACTTGATTGTTTTTAAACTCATAAATGGTATAGCTAAAGTTCACCCAAGACACTACTTAAATTTAGCAGAGAGAAAAAACAACAGGGCATACTGTAAGTGGAAGCTGAGTAAAAGTAAGTTTAGAACAGAAGGTAGGAAGCACTTTTTTACAGCAGGTGAGGTAGTAGGATATAAAACACCGGGAACATTTAAAAACATATTGTGCTTTTAAATTAGTTTCCCCCCTGCAGGGGAAAATGTGTGCTAACAAGGGTCGAGCCTTGATGGGCTGTATGGCCTGTTCTTGTTCTCAAACTTTTCTTATGTTCTTATAACATCTTCACAAAGGCAATATAGCATGGTGTAAGCACATAATTAGCCATAATTTAATTGACAGCAGACATGCAATGCATATAAGTAGACACAAAATGTACAGTAAACATTTGTTACAAACCCAGCATTATAAAAGGAAATGTTGTTATTAATGTGTGGCCATTGCTGTCAAGTTATTGGTATACAACTTTTATTGTATGTAGTTCACATCGATTTCGTAGGCTTTTCAGATGTTATTGCTAAGGTATTCCAAAAGTAATGATAATCTGCGCAGCAACTGAAATAGTATAATTTATTGGGTGAGGTAAGACCTGGCTGGTACGTTGAAAATTAACTATGACAGTGGTGGCATTTTGTACAGGCAGGATCTGGGTTTAAATTTATCAATTCAAACAAAAACCGACTAGGGATACATAAATATTGTTCTTTCATATACTGATAATTTAAATGTGTTTGTGACTGATTGCATTCTTCATAAGTCACAGAAAATAATAGTACATGATTCAGATGTTACACATATTGTCATGTAAATATTTTTCTATCATAGGAACATTTTTTAAAATGCAGCACCAATCGCTGAATGAAGGGGGACAAATTACACTTCTTCATGGGGGGCAATAGGTTTCTGCTGATTCTGAAGATTTCAATTGTTTCTCAACTAGAAGTGACATTCCAAGAATTGAGTTTAAGATAAGCCAAATTGCAACATCCTTAATCTTTTAAACAATGCTGGTACAGCAAAAAAAAAAAAAAAAGTCAGGCCCAGTGTTATGCGACATAGGCGGCTATAATGGGCGCACAACAAATGGGTGAGTCTTTGAGAAGCAGCGCTGGAGCTCACCTTCAGGCAGTTCAAGCTGGGCTCCACACTTACAGTGGTGGAACTTATCCACTCATTAGGGGTCCGCTGAGTTTCCCGCTCCTCCAGCCGTGCACAGTGCCTGCACTCTTCCACCAAGCATGCAGGGATCCAGCGGATCACATGTCCTTCCCGCTCACGGAAGTTGAGACGCCACTGTAGAGATGTGTTCAGAGGTGGACCTTCTTGGGTGCCCAACTGTTTCAATGCCCACAGGAACACTGTGTTTGCCCAGTTACAGGACCACAGGTCACACAGTGGAAATAGTGTACCCCATATCCACAAGGGTTTTACACTAAACCCCAATTGAGCAGGAAGGGTGTGTGCAGGCTGCTGCCCTGGCTAATCTGGCCCTCCACTGCCACCATGTCGTTATCTTGGAGGCGAAAAGGAGGGTTTTTGGAGTGGCTGTCACCCATTTATGCTGCCCCATCGTCATTTCCTGAGTTCACATTCCTCGTCGCTGTGTCCCTCTTGAATTGTGCTAAAGCACTCTCCTCAAGGCCTGCTCTAGGGAGGTTGGAGCACGGTAGGATTCAGGTCGCAGGTGAAAACCTCCATCTCCAGGTCTTCTTATAGGGCCGGAGGGCAATCAGGATACCCCTGCCATGCCAAGTACAGCATGTACACAGCCAGGACCTCAAGCTTCTCCTCACCAGCTTTCTTCTGGGTGACCAGGTGGTGACACAGGCCAATGGCAGGCTCCACCTTCCCGAATCTGTGACTGAGGGCTACAGAAGGGGCTTTGAAGTCACAAATGTGTGCTGGGTTCAAATCGAGGAAGACCTGTGATGCCCTCCCTTCCAGCACTGCCGGTAGCTGTCCAGCCTTAGCCTCTGGACCCCAGCTGTTTGTACAGACCTCCATGCAGAACTTCACCTGGTAGGCTTCCCAGAGAGAAGTTCCATCATTGCGGCTGGCCTTGACGATGTTTCCGCTGAGGCAAGCACGTTATTCTGAAATGCCTCACAGTGCCTAACTTACTGGAAATGTTGTGTCATGATTTTCATATACATTTTATATATTTTACTTTACAACACCATTTCCATGTTTGTTTTATTTGTAGTGTTTAAATTAATATTTCAGTTTTTCGTTTGCTTGTTCAGCTACAAAAAAACAGAAGTAAAACTTGTGTTATTATTATGAAATTGTGTCTATGGCCACTGTTTACTGTGAAGAAATGGCAATGGCAAGGATACAAGGAATGAAAATAAATAAACAAATAAATAAATAAAATGCGTTTTCAACTGTTGTTTATTTCGGGAATAAACAAAACAACGTTGAACAAAGGCAACTTGAACTGCTATTTGGCATCCTTTGTTTTGTAGTTAATTCACTGGGGTAAAGTAAGGCCTACGCAACATATTCTTTACTTCAGGATATTTTTTTTTTACTTTTTAACATGTTATATAGTGTAACATCTTTCTGTAAAATAAAGGCACACACACAGGGGTCATGCGCCCCTGCCCCTGCTGCTATGCTGTCTCTACAAGTGTTCTGAACAATAATGGTTTTTATTACTTTTTGAAAAAGGAACAAATATCCAAACGAATATTTAAATGATATGCAAACATGAAAACACTTTGTTAATGCATCAGTTAGGGTTGATATTAAAACGACAAAAGTAAAAAAAGTAACCCTAACTCTGCATTCCCTCCCACCACCATACAACCAGTGGAAGGGGAAACACAAGCAACCACAGACAGCCATCACTGGTTAAGACTTGATTTTCGTTAGCGACCTCGCCTTCGGCTCGGGACGCATTACTCCCATCACGGTCAATTATCACAAGGTAGAGCCCTCATCGACAGGCACTATCGCTTAATTATAATATCTGATGATGAAGAAACAAGCTCAAAACAATTTTTCTAGCAATACATTCCTTAAAGGAAACTGATCAATTTAATGTGTAAAGGATGTAGTCACTACACTACACACTGGTTATGTCATAAAGACATTCTGTCCGGAGACACACCTCTTATAAATTTAGCAATTAACAAGGGAGAATTAGCAAAGAAACAATTGGGAGGATTAATTATGCATTTTTATCAGTGTGTCATATTTTATCATGGTTATTGTAATGCCAGTAAAACGCTAAACTTAATTTGTACATAGGATTACTCTCACATGACATTGCTGTTTCAGATTTTTTATTGTTATTGTAATGCCAGTGTAGCCAGGCAACCACATGGAAACATTTGTGTTGTAGTTCTGTCGCGCTAGTAAATAAAATTACAAAAAAAATTACAACCAGCAGAACTACAAAAGCGCATCACTTTAGAACGGCAATCCCCTCTGACATTTATGTCAGACAGCGTAACGACATGAAGCTGACAGCATTGATGTATTTATGTTTTTTTGTCTTTTAAATGTAACAGGTGGAACTAAATAAAATAGAGCTGGCTTATTGGACTCTGACAACCTGGTCTGGGTTCATTAATTCAAACAAAACACAAAACGCAAACCACACAATGTAAATACGGTATATACATCATCAAACAATTATCATCACCCCACTACCTGATTTTAATTCGAGTTAATTACTTCACCAGAGCAATCAAATTGTGTCAATAGAGAGGGCACAGCGAGTCCGCCCATTTTATAAAAGAACTGGGTTTATAATATATCTTTTACTATAGCCCTGAGAAACAGTAGGCTTTCGGACTATGCTGGAATATCATTGGTTTTAGGTGGCCTCCAGCGCATCGTTACTTAAATTCTAAAGCAGAGGAGGGGGAGTTACACCAGCAGTAAGTCAGCTTTGTGAATATGGCCCCAGGTCTTTTCATTTGTAGACTGAACTACAGTGTTAGTGGAAGACCAAATATGATTCTCACAATTATGCTGGACATTTGTTTTCTGAAATATAGTTAGGTTGTCCTGATTATTTTAATGCCAGTCATGAGCCAAGTGATGTCTATAAACATTATGACAGGTTTGAAGTGTCTTCAGGTGCTTTACTTACTACTACAGCAACAAGAGTCTGATTGAAAAAAAAAAAAAAATCTTGACTTTAATAAAAATAAAGAATTGTGGTAATATTTTTTAATTTACTTATTTTAACTATCAAAATTATATTTATGTTAAAATGTGATGTTTAATTATTAATACATCGATAAAAAAAAAGGTGGGGAGAAAAAATGGAATTGGCCATTTTTGAAAAACAGAATTTGATATTTCCAAGAATAGAAAATCAGTAGCCCTAAAGATGGTTAGAATTAAAGTCTGTGCAGACGCCAGTAGTATAAAGCAATTATATGCAGGCTGTCAGTTAAGCATCAGTCTATCTATGGTAACAACTGAGAGGGCTGCATTTATGATAAGATCTCAGAGAGGCTTCATAAAGGTAAATATACGCTTCATAAAAATTATTTATTTATTTTAGATATATAAACCAGAGGATGATTCAGAATCAGAGACAGAGCCACAATAAATGTCTTGCTGAAATTTAAAGCACATTAAAATTGTTGAGATACTTGTGTTGGAATATTATTTCAAAAGTGTATAATGCAACAAAAATAATATATTAAAAAGGAGGCCGAAGGTTTCTACATTGATAATTTACCTTTTCTCAGTCCAAACAGTAAGTTTCTCAGTATTTAAAAAGCTTAGAAGGAATGCTGGTTGCGAATATCTGGGCACTGCTTATGCCGGTCTGGTAGGAGACAGGTGCATAATAGCTGCACCAACATCACACTGTACCTATATGAATTCCACTACCTTGATCAATGTCTAGCGTGGCATCTACATGTTTGATGTGCGTCAGTTTGTTGGGTGGGGTGTGAGGAGCTGCATGCAGGGCAACATGAGAGGAAGTGTATATATATGATAAATCATGAGACACAGGTGCATGACAGAAGGACTACCAATAGTGCTGTAATATAAATCTATATCATAGCATCATTTTCTGTTGTATGGAATTGCAGATGTTCAATGGCATAATACAGTCTTTTGCAACACAGCTCAACCAAGAGTTTTTCAGTGTCATACTGGATATAGGAACAATTCAGTAATTGATAATTTAATGTTTGTCTGAGTTGATTAGTTCTCTTACTAATAATATTTAATTGACGTGTTACAAAGATCGAGAATTTACTATGAACAGACATACACGTGCAGACACAAGGAATGTTTAATCAACAGTAGTATTTTATTAAGTATACAAATAATAAACAGAAATCAGAAAAGTCAGAAAGTAAATCTCTTAGTCTCTAAGCACAGAAAACAATTTAAAAGCTCTCAATGCACTCATGTTGGCTAGCAGGCAATTGAAATATGACACCGCCTACCTCCTCACACACAAAGCAGCAACTTGAGTGAGCTGTGATGTAGCTAGTACTTTGCTCACACACACACACACACACACACACGCACACACGCACGCACCCAGCCTAACTGAGATAATGCAGACAATCTTAGAATATGTCACATTAAGCTTATTAATGGTATATAGATTAAGTATGTGGCAGGTGCAGACATATTTTATTTTTGACTCGACAAAAACAGTGATACATAATTTCAAAATTATAAAACCTAACCGTGCCAATAAATCAAGATGTGTTTGTTTTAAATAAATAAGAGAAAAATAATATACTTAGCCTAATATACAAACCAGGAAATTCCTAGATTAAACAGGTCCCAGGCAGGAGATTGTTTCTAACCAGGAGATTGGTCTTGAAAACGGGAGGGTCCTGATCCAGACTTGACAGATATGTACAGATAATACTATTTCTAGGCATTTGTGTTGCTGACACAATTTTGTTAAAGTAACTAATGTATTACAGGAAATTTATTTGGTGGCAGGAGGAAAGTTTGCTTCATGGGAGAGGCTGAGACCGAGACCAAGACCAAGACCCGACATGCCGAGACCGAGACCAAGACCAAGACCTGAAGTGCCGAGACCGAGACCGAGACCAAGACCCGACGTGCCGAGACCGAGACCGAGACCAAGACCCGACGTGCCGAGACCGAGACCGAGACCAAGACCCGACGTGCCGAGACCGAGACCGAGACCAAGACCCGACGTGCCGAGACCGAGACCGAGACCAAGACCCGACGTGCCGAGACCGAGACCGAGACCAAGACCCGACGTGCCGAGACCGAGACCGAGACCAAGACCCGACGTGCCGAGACCGAGACCAAGACCAAGACTCGACACGCCGAGACCGAGACCGAGACCAAGACCCGACACGCCGAGACCGAGACCAAGACCAAGACCAAGACCCGACATGCCGAGACCGAGACCTAGACCAAGACCCGAAGTGCCGAGACCGAGACCGAGACCAAGACCCGAAGTGCCGAGACCGAGACTGAGACCAAGACCAAGACCTTAAAATGTGGCCTGGAGATCAGCCTCGAGACCGAGACCGGGTCTTGAGACTCCATCTCTGCTTTTGGATGTGGTTGAGCAGCGATTCAGGAAATACAGGGCTATTTTCCAGATGTTTGCTGATCCTTTTTCTATTGATGTTGAAAGTGCACCCAATGATGTGCAAATGGAGCTCATTGATCTACAGTGCAACACATTTCTAAAGAGTAAATTTAACAAGGCCTGAGGAAGTAACACAATTCTGTCAGCAGCTACCAGCATCTTTACCAAAGCTTGGTGAAAGTTTCAGAAACAAGAAGTGTATTTGCTTTGCAGCACGTACACAACACAGTTCTTTTTTAGGGACTTTAATGACCACTCAGTCTGGACTGTTCACCGGTCCTGCAGAAGGTTGACAAGTTTCATTTTGGCCCATAGGTAAGTTGAGTTTGAGACCCCTGCTCTAAGGCTAATTGAATACAAACATGCATATTTCTAGCTTTGCCTGTTGCTAACTATGTCGTTATTCAAACCTGCCTGATCTCCTCATTCTCAGACAGCTTGCGGGGTAAGCATTCTGAGTAATGTTCCAGCTGTCTTCTGAAATTTGTCTTCTAAAGGATGATCTTTTTTCTTAGTGAGATACTATGGCACTTTCTGTAGCAACTGTGCTAAATTTAGGAGTAGGATGTATGTTTTTTTTTTCATTGTTTGGGAGTGTTTAAGTATGTCTACACTTAATCCATGCTTTTTGTTCACTTTACCACAGAAATTTTAAAAAGATATGGTATTTGCATTTACTTGTTTTGTTAAATATTTAACAAAACAAAATCTTTACTATTGCGTTCTCAACAAGCAGAAGATTGTAGGTTTGCAAAATGTAATAACCAGTGTTGCAGTCTTTTTAAAAGCCTCGTTTTGTAAAATGACATTTGGAAATCAGCTAGTATACAAAAGGGGACCACTATCACTATAAATGCAATAACCCCAATGTCTAACTGAGAAGGATGTTGTAAAAGAGGAAATTGATTCAGCATGCCTGCTTTATCCATAGTTTTCAGAGATATTAAGAGGCAAAGCAGACCCCTTTGCAAAACAGTGCTAATAGAATTGATCTACTGATAAACAAATGTACATCCAATAAGTTTCCTCTCAATTCAAATGACAACCATTATCGAATGGGAAGAGCCTCTCCGATGGTCAATCTCTGAGCAAATATACAAAAGCTGCCCTATCAGGGCCCTGCTGTGAGGGGAGAATTCCCTCCCACCTCCTGTTGAAGAGGGATGTCCTCACAGTAGCACATATCCATTTTCTCTCTCATCTCTCTGAGACAGGTCGTACATTGCTTTTGCTTTTAACATATCGAATTTGGCTGATTTGTTTGGTTTTCCAAATAAATTACTAATCGAATCCATGGTAATCACGCTCTTGAGCATTGGTAAATTGGCTCTCACTAAAATTCTCGCATCAATTTTCTGGCTAGAGCTGTTTTTTGACCCCTCCTCTGGGATTAGCGAGCAGCCATTACACTCTCACTGCACGAGGCTTTGTGTAGTTGATACACCATGTAAGCGCTGTTGTGGTGCTGCGGGCTCGCGGCGTTGTCTTCTACACCAATGTAATCGGTCATAGCGACCAAAAAAAACCCAGCTCAGGCCTAGAGCCCCCTTTCAATCCTCTGACTTTCCTCACTCGGTTGCGCTTTCCCTTGTCAGCCACGCCGATTGAATCGGCTGCACACCCCGGCATCGACCACGGTTTATCCCGGCGAAAGGAGGTTGAAAAAAACAGCACCTACCCAGTCCCGATTGACTCGGCACTGATGTAAACATCTTCGGCACCGCCTACAGCTCTGCCCTGACAGTGCCTACAATCGACACCGACCTTGAAACAGGTCCACTCTGCACCAACTGTCTCGGCATAGACAGCGCTTTTCTCGGCACCGTTCCCGGCACCGATTGATTCAGCACCGGTGAACCTCTTTGAGGCCGTCTACAGCCCGACGCCGACCTTGCTACATGTCGGCATTGATCTCTGCACCGATTGACTTGGCACCGACCTCCCGGCACCGACCGTGCTCTTTTTGACGCTGATCCCGGTATCGATTGATTCGGTACCGGGGAATAGCTTCGAGGCCGTCTACAGCCCGGCTCTGACCGCGCTACACGTCGACACCAACTGCACACATCTTGACACGTCTGGTGCGAGTGTCCAGACAATGCCGGAAGACACTGGAGTGGTGGCTCCATCCCGGCAATCTTCGCCTCTGATCTTCCCTCGGATCCCCTCACAGAAGGGAAGTGATCACTACAGACGCCTTCAGTCTGGGCTGGGGAGCCGTCTGGAACTGGAGAGGAATAAGAGGCCAGTGGAAGGGACATTGGCAGCAAGCGCACATAAATGCGCAAGAGCTGCAAGCATTGAGGATGGCGTTATCACATTTTCACCAGCAATTAGCACACAAACATGTGCTCGTCCGGATGGACAACACCATAGTGGTATCCAATAAATCGTCAAGGCGGCCTGCGCTCACCGGGCCTTCACCACTCAGCGCACAGACTCCTGTCCTGAACGCACAGAAACTTGCGTTCCATCAGGGCTGTTCACCTCCCCGGTGTGGACAACAAGGCAGCAGACATCCTGTCCAGAGGAGCTCCAGACAGCTCGGAGTGGAGGCTGCATCCTCAAGTGTTGAAACAGATTTGGGAGAGGTTTCGACTGGCAAGAGTCGACCTCTTTGCCACAGCCGAGTCCACTCATTGTTCCCTATGGTTCTCCATGGAGAGAGACTGGGGTCCCCTGGGAGTAGATGCGGTAGCTCACCCCTGGCTACAGGGGCTCTTGTATACGTTCTCTCCGCTACCATTAATACGGCTGACACTAGAGAGGATCAGGGTGGAGAGAGCACAGGCTCTGCTGGTTGCACCCAGATGGCCCCGACACCCCTGGTTTGCTCTCCTCTCCGACATCTTGTCGGATCAGCTGAAAGTTTTCCAAGACTGGTGCCTTGCCGAAGGTCATGATCCGGTGACTTGCCCGATTGAAATGATATTAAGCTACTTACAACACCAGTTTGATGCAGGAAAATCAGTGTCCACTTTGAAGGTATACCTGGCAGCAATATCAGTGTGCCATGACAAAATTGACTCGGTGTCCCCTGGGACACATTTCCTGGCAGTGCAATTTCTTAAAGGGGCTCAGAGGCTTCATCCTCCCATGAAAACTAGTTCCGAAATGGGATCTAGAACTGGTACTGTGGGCCCTTATGGGTCCCCCATTTGAGCCCATGGCGTCAGCAGAACTGCGCCCTGTTTCACTAAGTGTCATTTTTAATAGCCATTACGTCTGCCAGATGAGTAAGTGAGCAACTTCGTGGGCTTTCCTTCATGGTGCCTCCTTAGATGAGTTATGCAATGCTGCTACATTGACAGGTAGTCAGACATTTGTGCGTTTTTACAGCCTTGATGTGACAAACCGAACAAGACCCTCTCTGGGCTCTAGAGTTTTGCAGGCGGCATGCATATAGGTGTCATGTGGGCTCTGTTGCTATCGCCGTGGGTCTGTACTGTCGGTAAACTGGTGCCACGACAGCTTTGGTACAGCTTTCCCATTTGGTAATTAATTCATTAGAATTACCATAATCCTGGTTCCCTGAAAAGAGAATGACAACCATTACCCTTTGAGGTTGTGTCCCCAGCTGATCTCTGTTTTTGAAAGAAAATGGCGATGTGCTACTGTGAGGACGTCCCTCTTCAACAGGAGGTGGGAGGGACTTCCCCCTCACAACAGGGCCCTGATTAGTCAGCTTTTATATATTTGCTCAGAGATTGACGGTCAGAGAGGCTCTTCCCATTCGGCAATGGTTGTCATTCTCTTTTCAGGGAAAGGGTTATGGTAATAACCTAACGTTCCTGGTTCTGTACTGCCAGGCAGAAGGCTGTGCCAGCACCACTCTCATCTAAACCCACCAATAAACAGTCGGGATCCATAGCATCCCATTGCAGTCATCTGATCAAATCAATAGTATCGGTAAAGACCATCTTTTCTCCCTTGGACCTTTGTATTACAACAAGATACAAAAAAGTGCTGCACAAGTGAACATTTTTGGGCATATTTTCAGGGTCCAGTTTTATTTAAATCTTATTTTATTTTATTGCTTTTCTCCTTTCAAAAGATAGGTGTTAATTATTGACTAGAGGAAAATATGGCCCTTTGATTCTTAATATTCAAGTTTCTTTTAGTTATTCCATCGACTCTGTCAGCTCCCTGATAATTTATCAACTGTTGGCTATGTGCCGCCTCGTCTATTGTGTGGCACAGCTGCATTTTTTCTCACCTAATTACAATAATTATGTTTTTAGTAGGGTTCTGCAATGATTAATAGACAACCTTCAAATTTACTCAAAATAAAAGCTGACCATTTCACCCTTATCTCAAAGTCATGACGCTGGTTACTGAGCAACACAGAATTAACAGCACAACAGATACTTTTGTGCTTAATGCGTCTAACTGCAGAATAATACCTGCAGCTTATGTGAGGAGCTTGGGGGTCACAGACTGGAAAAGCATATCTCTCTTGTGGTTAGATCTGCTTTTTCTCAACTCAGAAATATTGTCTGTGTCTGCTCCTTCTAAAGCAAAGGGATGATGTGCCATGCTTTTATAACCTCTAGGCTCGGCTATTGTAATGACTATGCCGGCCTCCCTGATTAACTTATTTATCATCTCCAACTAGGGCAAAACCTGGCTATTATGAAACTACCTCCCTATAAATATCAGAGGAGCTGACAGCTTAAATAAATTTTAAAGGACTAATAAAACCTATTGAACCTATTTAGTAAAGTGATGCTGTAGGTTCTGGCTACATGGGATGAAATGGGTGTTTGCAGTTGCCATGATGTCATGCTGATTTCTGAGTGAAATATTTTTTAATTATCCTAATGTAAATGTTATCACTTTTATATTTATTTAACTAGGAAACATTGTCTTATTGCTATTCTAAATGATTTTTTGTCTCTTTGTATTTGATTCATTTGATATATTTAATCGTTTCACATCTATAATCTATGTGTCTTTTGTTATGTATGTTGTGTAAAGCGCTATGAGATGCCTTTGTTGGTGTGAAGGAAGCTATATAAATAAAGTTTGATTTGAACAATATGGCAGTAAAACTATTGATTTTTACTTGACAGCATCGATAATGGTGGAACTTTACTGAAAGAATCCTAGAAAACAGCTGTGTACCAACTTTGAAGGTGCTGGTCACTATTCACAAAGCTTTAAGGTTATATACAAAGTCTGTTTTATGAATAAAATAAGGTTATTCTATAATGATATAAAGCTTTGTGAATATGGATCAGTATCTCAACGTGTCTGGTCTGCAGTATTGATTAATATGGCCAAAAGTTAAAACAATGTGGCAGTTAATAGGAACTTATGTTCCCTTATCATTTACATTTTCCAGTCTGTACATTAATCCAAAATCTGTGAACCAGCACTGAAAACCTTACCAGTATATACACACTTACACACATCAACCCACACATGCACACACGCACACATACCAAGTACAACGGTGTTCATTTTTTACTTTTTTTTATATAGCTCACCTAGTCACAAAGACAACATAAACATAGTGCAAGACAACAGGAACATCTACAATTCTGTGTTTTGAAAGAATAAAGCATTGGCAATTTGATTGTATCTTGTCACAGCTCTTGACATTTGATGTTTTCCAAGCTATAAATGACACAGGCAAGGTTGCCTCAGCTCAAACAAACACATTTGGCTGCCAACAAAAAATATTAATGTATTTTTGATGGCAATAATCCTGTTTGGTAAGAATGAACTTGAATGCACTGGTATATTAAATTGAATTTAATTGTTGGAGAGAGACTTACAAACAATAAACAAATGTAAGATTACACCAGTACAGTAGGTTAAAAAAAATAGTCTTTTTTATTCCTGTAAATCACTGAAAAAGTTTTCTAAGTGAGATAAGAGCACTGACACAGACATGCAATTATCATCCCTTATACCCTCTATATACTTTATACAGTAGATATTTGTTTCTTGTTTGCCTGCTTTTCTTCTTCACAGAGTAGCAACAGTAACATATAACCCACTATTAAGTTCTGGCTCTGTAATTTGCTCTGAAAGCCTGGGAGCTAAGCTAAAGCACTATGGGCACTCCTGTTTTTTTTTTTTTTTTTTATTGTTACATAAGGTCACTATATTTAAATTGTATGAGCTCCTAAAGGGACATGGTGTGAATTAAAGAAGGTTAGTATCTCATGAGAATGAGTTAGTGCTTAATATATGAAAGAGATTGTGGTAGCCCAACTTGATTCTCTCTCCTTTTGTAATTTCTCTCTGAGTCTTTGCAATACTGTCATTTTGGTAGATGAACGATCATTTTGCGTTGCAGTTGCACCCGCTTTCTGAAAACAAAAACAGGATCGGACTCGATCATCAATGTGCCGGTCCCACGTGTCACGACTCAATTTAATCCTTATCATGAAAACTTGCGTGGGGTAAAATAGCTTTCTTATGTGAGTTAGTCTTCAGGAGCTATGAACTGTTGTATGACGTAGCCTACTGTAATGTAAAGGGCATATATGTGCATATTTTTATTCATTATAAGTCGCAAGTCCTGAAACATTACTCAAAATAGTCTTTTCACATTTTTCTTTTGTAACCGGGTGACGTGTTCCAGACAGTAAGAGAATACTATTGGATGCAATAAATAATATATTTACGTTACAATAGCATGAGCACAGTTTTGATAGTAGTTATGCCATGAGGAAAATCCAGTGATTGCCTCCTAACCTATCCACAGAGAACACCCGGTGTCTGCTACCATCAGCAAGATATTAGCTGGTGCGCACGAGAAAGTAACTGGTTCATATGAGATAGCAACTGGTGCGCACGAGAAAGTAACTGGTTCATATGAGATAGCAACTGCTGCGTATGAGACAGCAACTGGTGCGTATGAGACAGCAACTAGTTCGTATGAGACAGCAACTGGTGCGTATGAGATAGCAACTGGTGCGTATGAGATAGCAACTGGTTCGTATGAGATAGCAACTGGTGCGTATGAGACAGCAACTGGTGCGTATGAGACAGCAACTGGTGCGTATGAGACAGCAACTGGTTCGTATGAGACAGCAACTGGTTCGTATGAGACAGCAACTGGTGCGTATGAGACAGCAACTGGTTCGTATGAGACAGCAACTGGTGCGTATGAGATAGCAACTGGTTCGTATGAGATAGCAACTGGTTCGTATGAGACAGCAACTGGTTCGTATGAGACAGCAACTGGTGCGTATGAGACAGCAACTGGTGCGTATGAGACAGCAACTGGTACGTATGAGACAGCAACTGGTTCGTATGAGATAGCAACTGGTGCGTATGAGATAGCAACTGGTTCGTATGAGACAGCAACTGGTGCGTATGAGACAGCAACTGGTTCGTATGAGATAGCAACTGGTGCGTATGAGAGAGCAACTGGTTCGTATGAGATAGCAACTGGTGCGTATGAGATAGCAACTGGTTTGTATGAGATAGTAACTGGCACGTGTAAGGTAGTATCTGGTGAGCACGAGACAGTATTTTTTTTTTTTCACAATGTTCCTTTAGGAATTCCGTAAAATCTAAAGTATGAGGGTTAATTTAAAAACTAAACCATCTATATATATATATATATATATATATATATATATATATATATATATATTATTATATAATATATATATTAAATTTTAAAAAGAATCATATCAGGTTTTTTGGATTATACACACAAGTCCTATTTCATTTCATACAACTAAAATAGATTAAGCCTTTAAGGACCGTGATCGCGTAGATTTATTGACTTATCGTTTTATTGACTTACTCAGCCACCATATTTTGCCGTGCAGGTTGGAAACGCATTATCACTGGATAGAGGAGAGACTCAATTTCACTCCCTGATGTTTGTTTTTTTCTCACTGAGACTTTGTGGCAGAGTAAACCCTGCCCCTGTGCGTATTTTGTGTTTGTATTGTCTATTGTATTATGATCTATTTGTGCACTGGTGTTTTAATTGTCTTCCCTGCCAAATCAATTCATGTGCAGTATGTGCATGAGCCCAACTGAATCAGGCTCAGGCAAGCTGCATAAGAGACAGGAACCTTTCAGTCTTGGTTCGGTATTCAGGTCATAAGAACAAGAGAGAGATGGGAGGAAAAAAGAAAGATAAACAATTGCTTCTCGTGCTGGATTTGAACCAGCACCATACCTGTTTGTTCAGTGTTCATTTTGTTTATTGTCTATCTGTTTGGCCACCGTGCCGTTTGCTTTTTGTTTGTGGTTTCCATATGTACTATTGTAATTTTCATTAATTATCGCGTGAAATAATGGGCTATTATGGCGCACACTGATTTTATTGTGCCACACTATGGTAATCAGAATGAATATTATGATTTGTATGGTAATGCATGATACTGTATGTAAATGAGGCATCCCGCTATGAATAATGAGATGAGCTTTATTCACACCGTATTTACTAAAGTGTGATAATTAGTTTGTTTGGAAACCAGGCTTCAACCATTGAGAGTCAAACTATTTAAACCCATTTTTCTGGGCTGAAATCTATCTGGCGTCATGGAGGCATGACTTTTTAGGAGGCTTTAAAGTTTTCAAATGGAGCAGTGAAAAATTACCTGTAAATAACAGGTTATATTAAGCGTGAATAAAATGAATTAATATTATAATTTCATAGATTATTTTATCCTCCTTGATCCTTTGTATCCATTTAAATGGATGTTTGGATTTTAAGTCATAAACTGTGGGTTTGTAGGTGCTAGAACCTACAATGCATTAAATTGAGTCTTTACTGAACCTCCTGGTGTGATTTATAGTGTATTAAATAGTGTTTTTGTTCATCTTCGTGTAGCATATACAAACCAATAAAAACAAACGTGAAAAGTCTAAAACATTGCTATTATAGTTCAATATTCAATTTTTTTATACACACAAAGCAAGTGGGTTATCATTGACAGTGCGGATCTTTGATCAAATATTCATGTCATTGAGAGCTGGAGTTTAATCCTATTACAGGAGATTAAAGAAAAGTCATAATAAAGAATTGACACAGTACATAAAACAGAATAAAACAACCAGGGCATATCTAAAAGAACGGAAGCTTAAAAGACAAACAAATCGGAGGAACAGCAGGCTGTCAGGACATTATCAAGCGTGTGGTGGTCCACGAGGAGCTGGCCACGTACTGTAAAGAAACTTGCTGCTTTGAAACAATAATTCTGAACTAGTCAGTCCATTGAAGGATTTCACGACAACCAACGAAGGCTGTAGCTGACTAGAAGATCCTAATCAAACTGGCTTACTCACTTCAATTTTACTGCCGTTACTCGCAGACCACAAACAAAGTCCTTTTAAACACTCCGCCATTGCACAGACTGCTGACCAGCCATACCGCCACCGTCACAACAGCCTCCCGTTTCCTCACATTTCCTTACCCATTTCCTCACATTTCCTTACCTGTTTCCTCACATTTCCTCACTGCTGTCTGTAAAACCAGCCTTTTAAATGATCCAGGTAATGGGAATCATCCTTTGATTGGCGCAGGGAAAGGGGCAAAAGATAAAGGGGTGTTCTAAAAATTTAAGTAATGAAAACAATAAACAGACACAAAGTAGTGACCCCCTACATTTGGAAACACTAAAGTATGAGCAACTTATCCCTTTAAATCAGGGGTAGGCAATCTTGGTTCTTCCAATCCATCTCACTGCTAGACATTTTTTCCAATCAGACCTTTAATTATTTAATTGACTTTCAACAGGGTCAATTAAATTAAATAAAGGTCTTACTCATGAACATATTCACCCTTTTCACCCCACAAAATCGTAATCTGGATGCTACATGTTGTAGCCGTGTTGCCAATGGGTCCATTAAGTCACTCTAAAATGTGCCACATCTGCTCAACTAAAAGGAGTGGATATAAGCAGATAATGTTTCATGAACTAAATTTATATTAGTTCTGTTTTTTTTTTTATTATTACTGGTAATAATGAAATGAAGAACTATTATATTTATAAATATTTCTTTTGAGAAGATAATCGATTGGAGTGTCCATTATTGCTTAAAGATCGATCACGAGAATAAATATTAATTATGGCATTGGAATTTTGCTATGCTTGCATATAATAGTTAGCGTTTTGTAGTTTATTCAGCACTATTTATTGTGCTGTTCTTGCTGTTTGTAAAATACTGGTTTGATAATAGGATATATTGTGTATTTGTTTGCTGTTTATGTACATAAATTGATATGCACACAATAATAATCTTTTCCACTACAGAATTTCATTTCAAGATGATTAGATGAATCACTGTTGGCAGAAATACTGGCTTCAGGTAATTTTAGGACAGTAACTCACTTATATAATATATGTGTTCTCAGTATTATTAAAAAAAAAAAAAAAAAAAAAAAAGTTCTAAACCATATATTGTTGTTCTTTTTTTTTTAATAGGCTCTAATTAAAAAAAAAAAAAAAAATCACTCAGTTGGAGAATATCTTATATTGGGCAATATTTCAAACATTTTCAACAAAACTTTCAGGGATGTAGTAGGATCCTTCATGTAAAAGAATAAAATGATTTATATCTTTATCCCTTTCACCCAAAATCTAATGAATAATAATATCTTTTTATTTTTTTTTTATTTTACTAATTAGTGCAAAATCAGTAAAAGTTTTTTTTTTTAATTTTTTTTTTAGTTTTTGGCTTTAAATAAAATAGGAAAACACTTCCGTTATTAATATGTACATAGATTAAATACAGTTTTAAATACAGTTTTATTTTAAAGGATGGTTATGGCAGTCTGTTAAATAAGTCTGTTACATCTTGTTCCCTCAGTGCCGCATTCACTGACCACCCTTTGTGTTGACATTGGAAACCCCCTGCAAAGATGCAGTGCTGGAACGAACAGGAGAGAATGGTGGCAATTTACTTTGTGAAGCGTTTGCACAATTAACACTAACTTTAGGTGATAATTAAAAATCTGTGTCAGCATAAAATAAATAAATTAATTCTTAGAGCAGAAAGGAGAGTAATACTGCCGGTGCCAGCAAAGGAGTTCATGATTGCACTGATATCCTCATCGTTGTTCTTTTCTAATAATTAAGTAAACTGCAGAAAATTATTCATTTGCCTTGATGAGTGCAATATTCACCAAGGATCCAGATCCAGAGATATACATTGAGAAATAAATCCTTTCAAGCAATATGAAAAGTAGATTTACTAATCATGTTATTGGGACAACAGTTTTCTTACAGTTATAAAAAAAACACACACACAATAGTATCATAAGTACAGTTCATACATTAACAATTGTATTATATTTAGTGTCTAGGATCATACAAAATACACATGCCTAATAGGATAACTTAGGGCTGCACGTGACAAAACTGATAATCAGTTGCTAAAGTCGTGTTCAGATCACTGCTGGGTATGTAAGATATGTCTCTGCCATCTGTTCACAGCCAGGCTGTCTTTCATATATCCTCTGCTTGATAGGATGTTTTCACCTTCTTGATTGATTTCTAGGGTTCCTCTGTGGATGGTGTGAATGTGTGGTACTGTCACAAAGACGGCCAAGTGGGCGGCGTCAGAACCAGGAAGGAATGAAATATACAAAGACAGGACGGATGAAATGAAATGATGAAGACGCCTGTTGGCGCCGGTTTAATACAAAATAAAAGGTTTAAACAAACACGAAAACACAGGACACGGCACTCTACGCCAAAATAAATAGACAAACAAAAACAGACTAAACTTAACAAAACGGTGCACGGACAGACACTGACAAACACGGTGAGCGGATACTTTCTCTTATTATTATTATTATTACTACTACTATACTTATTTCCTCCGTCTCCAATCCCGTTCTCCGCTCACCGAACACCCAACCGCCAGTATGTGACAACGTGCATCTATATATACTATTGTGCTGGGATTCAATTACCAATTAATTATTCACTTGAATCCCAGCACGTGAATTAATAAAGTGCAATTCCCCGTGCTCACATATTACTACATTTTACTTGCACGTGAAGTGCTGTGCAATCCTCGTGCCTAAATACACATATACATTTTTAAACACTCGTGTTACACAGACCCGTTTATATCCCGTGTACCAATGTCTATACACCAACATTTAAACACACCACACGCAACACATAACAGATAATATACACAGGGGCGGGCACTTTGTTACAGGTACTCACTGCTAATTCAACTTATAAGCGGGATACATTATCTTATAAACATAAAAATTCTCTCTCTGATTTGAGAGATGTTTTGAAGCTCCCTTTGTTCCCAGTAGACTTAAGTAAGAAAGTAATAAGCTAGGCTTTAAACATAATTACCACTCTGAGGTTACAGGTCATAGAAAGCACAATGGCACAACCCATTATCATGTTACTGCACCCTTATTACGCCAGCAGATACCATGTAAAAGCAAAAATTGTTGTAAGTTACCCAGTTATTACCATTTTATTACAAGGAGTATGTATGCCCTGTGAGCTGCTATTTTTTTTGTAGCTGTTATTTACACTAGAAATATTATTATGAGTCTGGTTTTATGGTGCTGAATGTTTATTTTACATAGTTACCATGTTTCAGATTTATCAAAAATGCAAATCTTGCCGGTGAACGGATTGAGATGTCGCTTTCTGTTACCTGTTACTTTATGTAGACTCAGGTTTTGGCTATCTTACACATCAGTGTGTCTGTTGCTTTTAAATAAATATACTAACAAAGACAAATGTTGGGAGACACTTTTCAAGTGGCAGGCTTGGGATAAGATTCTTTATGAAACAGTTGGGTTTGTCATTGTGACAACTTTTTTAACTGCTGCTGTTGTGTTATATTGAGGTTTTATAGGAAATATCTACAAATCTAATATTTTCCATTAGGTCCATATTGTGTTAGATTTATGAAATGTGTAAACATTTTTTTTTAAAACCTTACAGGGTACTGCATCTTTATGAAAGTAGGCCACTCATAAAGTCTGCTGTTATTTTTGAAATTCAATAATAGATTGACATAAAAAGATGAGCATGATGCACATTTCCTAATGACAGATAGACCACCGTTTCAGACATTGCCTATTTATATTGGTTTTTAATGTCTGAGTCATAATCAAATTGCTGACAGTTATGTCTTCTGTGGAATATTCAAGTCAAACGTGCAGTGAGTTCAGGCACACAGATGACACATATCACACACAATGTAGCAGCGTTGAATTGCTATCAGTTATGAACTCACACATGGTGAGTATTTTGTTCGGGACTGTGCCCTGTATTCTTGTTATCCCCGTGCTTTACACATCCTTTGACAGCCGATTCATTAACTGGGCAGGCACATTTTCACTGGAAAATGACATTTAATAGAGAAAAAACCTAAGGTACTGCATGCAGGAAATAGGCCACTCATAAAGTCTGCTGTTATTTTTGAAATTCAATAATAGATTGACATAAAAAGATGAGCATGATGCACATTTCCTAATGACAGATAGACCACCGTTTCAGACATTGCCTATTTATATTGGTTTTTAATGTCTGAGTCATAATCAAATTGCTGACAGTTATGTCTTCTGTGGAATATTCAAGTCAAACGTGCTGATCACTATCCCACAATAGTCGCAAGCGTTGAATTTGCTATCAATTATGAAAAACACATCAGTAATTTAAATTCATTATCCTTTGACAAGATTCAGAACTGGGCAGGCACATGGCAAATGACATTTAATAGAGAAAAGTGTAAGGTATTGCATGCAGGAAATAAAAATGTGCATTATAAATATCATATGGGAGATACTGAAATTGAAGACGGGATCTATGAAAAAGACATAGGAGTTTTTGTTGACTCAGAAATGTCTTCATCTAGGCAATGTGGGGAAGCTGTAAAAAAGGCCAAGAAGATGCTCGGATATATTTTTAAAAGTGTTGAATTTAAATCAAGGGAAGTAATGTTAAAACTGTACAATGCAATGGTAAGACCTCATCTTGAATATTGTGTTCAGTTCTGGTCACCTTGCTTCAAAAAGGATATTGCTGCTCTAGAAAGAGTGTAAAGAAGAGCGACCAGAATTATGCCGGGTTTAAAAGGCATGTCATATGCAGACAGGCTAAAAGAATTGAATCTATTCAGTCTTGTTGACCCAAGGGACTTTTTCGACCTGAAAAAAGAAACAAGGACCAGGGGTCACAAATGGAGATTAGACAAAGGGGCATTCAGAAGTGAAAATAGGAGGCATTTTTTTTACATAGAGAATCGTGAGGGTCTGGAACCAACTCCCCAGTAACGTTGAAGCTGACACCCTGGGATCCTTCAAGAAGCTGTTTGATGACATTCTGGAATCAATAAGCTACTAACAACCAAAATGGGCCGAATTGCCTCCTCTCGTTTGTAAACTTTCTTATGTTCTTATGACATTACGTTCTGATAACTACTTTAAAATAAAAAAATGGTATAATTGATAGGTCATTGTATTGATTATTCAGGTTTTTTTTGTAGGAGTTCAGAGCATTATAAAAACAGCTTGAAGTTATTACAGCAATTTTACACAGCTTAATTATGTGTGGATGTGAGCACGGTGGGAAATAAGGATAAGCCAGAAGAAAGAACTTGATATAGTCACAAAAAACTATTTGGTGTGTATTTGGATTAGAAAGCCATATCATTAGTAAGCACATCCCTCCAGAATTAGATGCTTTATTTATTTTATTTTTTTTGCAAAGAGTTGCCTATTAGCTAATTCTTCCACTGAATTCATTAAAATAAATGAGCAAAACATTCTTGGTGTGGGGGTGAATGCAGGCTGCTCCCTGATGCTGCAGCTTCTATTATGCCTGTGAGCCATACAGGGCTCAAAGTACGCAGTGCAGATAGACTATGGATTGATGGGGAAATTACTTCAAAAGGACAGCTTCCATTACAACCCTTGTTACACTGCATTGAACTCTATCACGCTAGGGAAGAAAGAACCAGGAAGCTTGCTGCCAGTTCACCAACCTCTTAAGGCCATGTTATTCATTTAGGTGTTGAATGAATTTCCCTTTTCTTTAGAAAAATATTTGTTTTTGTTTTGTTTTTTTAAATAAGGTTTTATAACACATAAAACAAAGCCACCTATTAAAATAAAGCTAATCCGGTAACATGGTGCTGCAAGCTTTTATTTCACTGATGATACAGAAGTGTATTAAAATCATTGAACCAGCTCATGTGTCATTCCATGCAAAAATACCTAGCAAAGTAGACTTGTTTATAATACAATTTCAGGGAATTTAGCAATAGAATGACAATAAACTGATTCAATATATAATATATATAATATATATATATATATATCTATATATATATTTGATATATATTATATATATATATATACACACACCACACACACACACACACACACACTGGTACACAAAAGAAATGCAACACTCACGTCTAATAGATTTAATCAAATATTTTAAACATAGATATCAAACAAAATCATGGCAAATGTGAACAAAAATTCAGATCAAAGAATTATGATAAGTTTTCAGTATGAAACGTGACACACTGTCAAAATGAAAAATTGCAAAATTAGCATTGGGTATGAGCATTAATACAATCCTGGCAGTGTTGACGCATAGACCTGATCAGCCTCTGGATACACTGCTGTGAGACGTTCCGTCATTCTTCCTGAGCAGCTGCAGCCAGCTGGCGAAGGTTTGCTGGTTGCGGTTGTCTCCTGTGGATGGCAATGGCGATTTGGTCCCACAGATGTGCTATTGGACAGATCAGGAGAAAAAGCTGACCACGGCAAGACCTTGACATTGTTTTCTTGAAGTCATGCAATTGTAATCCTAGCACTGTGTGGTCTTGCATTGTTCTGCTGGAAAATCGACACTTCCAAATTGGCTTGCAGGAACGGAAAAACTGTTGCCTCAAGGACGGTCAATGTATTGCTGAGCAGTAAGGTTGCTCTCAAACTGCACAAAACGCGTTCTTGTGTTCATAGAGATAGCAGGTTGACAATTGGTTGACTGTAGAAGGCACTTGTATTGCAATTCAGGTGTGTGTCTGGCACTTGTGACATTTTGCAGCGATGGTGTAATAGTGAACTGAATCCGCTAACAAAGATGTTAAGAGAGACAGAAGTTTTCTTTGTAATGCTGCTCAGACATCCAGGTCTATTTCCAATTGTTTGCAAATCTTTAGTTATAGTGGCATGACGTTGCTAAGGTACCAGCAATGATAGCTTCTAGCACTGTGTCTCTGCAAAATACAAAACAGAAGTTTCTAAAACAAATACTTTCAAAAACCTAACAAAACATAAGGTTGCCTTTCACAGACAAAATGCACTATATTACCTTGTGTGGAGCAGGAACATTACCTAACTAAGACCCCCCACACACTTGCTTTTTAAGACAGAACAGGGCCGCCTTTTCTCATATGTAAACGCTCCAAAAATGAAACGTTAGCCCAGAGCCAGCCTAGATTTAGGCCACTATTTCGATGTGGCCCAGGACCTGCAATCCAGCACTAGTGCCTGCCTTTACATATATATGAATGCCAAGCAGACTTTTTCGTATCACATGAGCAATTTGATTATGTAGTTCAGTAGCAGGGATCCTAGGAATCCATTTGCTTCGGAATAACAAGGCAAAACACTGATTTACTATGGTAACACGGCAAAACGTGAATTTTCTATGATGTCAGATTTTTTTTTGTTGTTTTACATTTGTGGAGGGGCAAAAAACAAGCAAGGCTTTTTTTGTTTGTTTGATAATAACCAAATCAATACATTTATAATATGTAAACATTAAGACAGGCAACTTTGCTTTAAATTTACGTAAACATACCTGTCTAACAAAACTGCTTCCGGTATTCAAGTTCAGTGCTGAATGAGGCTTCAGTTTACTTCAATCGCTGTCCAGAGCTGTTTAAAGATGCCGAAAACAATAACAATCACCCCTAAAGATCGGATCAACAAGTTTGGCAAGGCCGAACTTCATGCCGATTGTAATGTGCTGTTTTGTTCTTCATGCAGCAAGGCTGTAGATTACACTCTTAGGCTCACCCTTGCAGAACACATGGGAAGCACTAAACATAAATTGAATGAAAGGAAACAATCAGAGTTGAACTAACATGAATATATTATTTTATTGTTTTTCAACAGGAAACTATTTGTAATATTTGAAGTAAAAAAAAAACAAAACAAAAAAACCTGAAGTTTGTTTTATTGTTTTATGGTACTGGTAAGTGTAGCTTGCTTTGAATTTGAAAGTGTAACAATTTGTATTTTCACTGTAATATTTCAATGTTATTTATTGTGATTATTATTGTTAATGTTATTCTACTGGTGATAGAGCAGTAGTTTATTATGTATCGTGCATGTTGCTGTATTTAGATTAGTGAGGGTTAATGAGGGTTTTGTTGTAGCCATATGTTCAGTAATCTTCCAAGAGAAGGGGTAATGCTAATGTTCTGTCTTTACTGGTAATGGTTAGGGACTATAGAATAATGACAATGTTAATAATAATAATGAGTACACTGGCAAAGTCGCCTTAAACTGCAAATGTGAATGGGGTTGCAGACCAAAATGTGCGCCGGCCCTGAGGTGGCCCTGGGCCAGCACAGTAGTGTGAACGAGGTCTAAGTTATCGCTATACGCTCAGTTATCCTGGCAACATAATATACGCTATCTCATAGGAAATAACGTTGGTGATTAATGTTTACTCTGCTATCCCCAGCCTAATGCTCCTCCTGGCTACTAAACTTCCTGAAAATGTTGTGTAGTGATTTTTATATAGACTGTATATATTATATATATTTTGTTGAGACTTGGTTATATGGAATGTAATAAACTTTACAACGCCATTTCCACGTTTGTTTTATTTGAAGTGTTTAAAGTTACATTTCAGTTTGTGTTTGCTTGTTCAGCTACAAAAAGGCACACATAAACCTTGTGTTATTAGTGTATGAACACATGTCAATATGCCCTGTTTACTGTGAAGAAACAGCAATGGC
Organism: Polyodon spathula; assembly: GCF_017654505.1. Taxonomy (NCBI): domain Eukaryota; kingdom Metazoa; phylum Chordata; class Actinopteri; order Acipenseriformes; family Polyodontidae; genus Polyodon; species Polyodon spathula. The sequence continues at coordinate 27,825,561 of NC_054538.1, forward strand.
AAGGAATGAAAAAAAAATTAAAAAAAATAATAAAATGCTGTGTCAACTTTATGTACTATTTATTTTGGGCATAAACAAAACACCATTTAATTTGAACTGATATTTGGCATCCTTTGTTTTGTAGTTAATTCACTGGGGTCCTACACAAATTATTCTTTACTCCTGGGATATTTTTCTTTTTTTTTTTATTTGGAATCGCCAATTTTTCTTATTTTATCCCCAATTTGGTAATCCCAATTATTATTTGTTTCATCACGGCTCGCCACTGCCACCCCTGCACTGGCTCGGGAGGGATGAAGACGGACACACAGGTCCTGCGAAACGCATGCCATCAACCGTCCACTTCTTGTCACTCTGCAGGACCGCCATGCAGCCACCTCACCATGCAGAGGACCATGCAACTCTGAGCAACATGCCCGCAGGCACGTCTACAGGGTATAAAAATAATGTTATTTAAAAAATACTAAATGATTAATTGAGAACTAAAATTAAATAAGGTCTACCTAACTATTTTGGGTACTAATATCTCACATATTTATGAAGCATCATTACTTGTGAAACAGATAGACACATTAAACTCTTAAATACAAGGCAGTTTGATTTTTGTCTTATTACCAATTGTGACGAAAGCCCTGTGTGCAAATAGTGTGTTTAAAATAAAGATTTATTATTTTTAATTTAAGTTTGTAATGGGTAATTCCATGCTGAAGTGTATTAAGTGGGGTAATTCCAACAGGAGGAGCATGAAAAAGCATGTGGAAACCTTTAGTGAAGACCAATATCCAGCCTAAAGGTGCCTATTATTTGTGGGTTTTGTTTAGACCCTTTAGTTTTGGATCCTGTGGCTTTTATGTTTATTTTCCTTAAGTTCTTATTTGTTAATAAATGCAACAACGCCGTCACTACAGCTTCCTGACTCTGATTCTTTTTGCTGACTTTCACACCAGCATTAAAAGTTTTAAAAATTAGGGAAATTAGAACTCGTAAATGAATTGTGCAGAATGTAATATTTACGGCATGTTGGTGTCAAACTTGATAAGTTGGAGATCATATCCTCTGGTGTGACATTCTTTGTGCAAGAGCGACTTGTTATTTGAACTAGTGTTCTGCTTTTAGTTGACATGAACACAACCTAAGTTTTTGCATTAATTTTGATTGCCCTGCCACGAAAATTACAGAACTTACAATTTTTCAGTTAGAAGCCGGAGCACGGAAACGTCAAGCAGTTAAAATTGAAACAGCATAATGTAAAGAATAAATATAAAGAATAATAAATGAAATTAAAAACAAACAAACAAAAAACCCTTCTGTCTGCACATACGTATTCTTCTAAGAAAGAAAAATTAGAGTGCTCTTTTAAAAAAATGTTTTATATTATTTTATTTTTTTTAATTAACTCGTAAAGTCTGTTAATTGTTCATTCAAAATGTAACACCTAATTCACTTAACAATGTGCGAAACCAGGGTATAATTCAAATGAATGAAGGGCTTTTCCCTTCATTCATTTCATAAACAATGTGGTATAACCAAGGGGTAAATAATTGTGTTTTTAATTCATGAAATTGGTAATGGCATTTTGTATGATTTGAATCTATCTAATTCTTTGAGATCCACTTTCCCTAGCAAGTCACGTATAATGTTTACATTAGAACTCCCCACCCATCACTGAAGCAAGGCACTTGGACTGAAGAGAGAGACTTATTGTCGTTAACGTCATGAAATGGCAAGCAAAGCTAACCAGTATGCACGATTAACAGTCACTTTAGGTATTCAATTTAGTAGAAAGTAATATATTATGTAGCTTAAAAGGTGTTAAGTTGATTTATTGCGCACTTCATCCATTCTATACATGAACACAAATCAATATCCCATTTTACAAAGAAACATGCATGAATAACAGCTTGCGTCATATTAACATTGCCCCTTGCATGGTGGTCTCATGGGTGTTCATATTAATACGTGTTTTTTTTGTTGTTTTTATTTTTTAAATCATCCAATAAGAATTTAACCCATTACTGTGTACTGTACACAATTGTCTTTCATTTTTGAACCCTGTCACCTGATACCCATTGTAATCAGTGGTGCCCGGTGTACTTCCCTTGGTTTTCACTAGACGGTAGCATCAGTCATCAAGTCTCCCCCTTTTGGGACTCCTTAAAAGATGTGTTTTCCAGAGAATGTATAAGTTTCTGTCCCTCAATGAACTAACAGTCAACACACTTCCCTGTTACTAGCAGTGAAAGATGCATTATAGTGTAACGTGATATAACAGGATCTAGGTGATTTGTGTAGCTTTCTCAAAAGCTGGTAGTCTCTTCTCCACCTCCTACTGTACCCAGGGATAGCAGCAGTATCTGTCCATCACCATGAATACCTACTGTAATTCACATTGAGGTTTAGTTTGATTGTAGATTTGATAGTAAGAGAGTGGATTTAGGCCAACAGAAGTGTTCTCATGTAAAATTTAGCACACAATATTCTTAAACTGATATGCTGCTAAGCAGCCTGGAGTCTAAAAGACAATTTCGTCTTAATAAGCAGATGCAGTTTAAGGGTATTCAGTTAAAAATATCATTACCTTACCACAATTACTGGATATAGTTAATATTAACAATTGGTATTTATTACAGTGTGCTAAGGGAACTGAAACTGATCCATTAGTTATTAGAAGTTTAGCTTTTGTAAGGTACATACGTGTGTTTTAAACTAGATTCACGGGATTATACCATACTGCTTGTATTATATCTGGTGTTTTTTTTTTAGTACATTATATGTTGTCCTCTGGAATGTACTTGTATATGAAATTTGACATCATATTTAATCCTGGAAAAATATATTTAAAAAGAACATATTTCTGTCTTCATATATTGTGGATAGTGTTCAAAATCACATGGCAACACATAGGGTTTTTGGAAATACTTGTTTGCAAATGTTGTTCTTATAATGTATGCACAATCTTAGTTTATAAAGTGACTTTTTAAAGTAAGCATTTTAGACAAATTTCATCTCTGTGCTGTTTATAATTAGTAGCATTGCTCTTTTATTCTCTTAATTCCAAAGCATCACATGAACGTAAAACACACTAAGATACTTGGCAACTTTTTTTTTTTATCAACAGATTTTGAAAGTTACTGTTTTTTCAAACCTTCTAGAAAACTTGCGTCAGAAGTACAAATAGGGTTTAACATTGTAGGTGGTTACATAAATAGATGCAGTTTCCTATTTTATGCTTTTGCTTTGAAGCACTAGATCCACGTATTTAAAAGTAACACTAGAATCTACCCACGCACAGTAATAGGTTTGCTGTCGACAGAATACCAGGTTAAAAGCTAGGGCAAAAATCTGCTTTAAAGAAGAGTGTTCTTTATGGACATACAGATTTTGTATTCAGATGTGTTATATGCATATCTGGGTGATTGTTAAACATAGTATTTACTTTGATCATTAATTGTGTTCAAGGAAATGCAAGACTTTGGTCCTTGATTTATCTATTAATCAGACACCAGCTGTCTTGTCCTTTTCATCCTATGAAACGTCCTTGGGCTCTGTTCTATATTGCGAGACTGTCAATTCTAATACAATATGTCTTACAACCAGTTATTACCTGCAAACTCGATCAGTTATCACCTGTTTCTATGTTCAAGTTCAATCGTAGTTGGTGTCGTGTTTCAATACGACAGGTAGACTAGCCATGTCTGAAAATACATGAACCATGTAACACAAGGAATGTATCTTGAATGGTCTTGGGAATCATACCTGCGTAATCATTAGTCATATGACTATAGGTTTAAGTGGCCCAACACCCCACATTCTATGTATATTATGCTGTATATGTATGCCATATATTCCCATGTAATGTACGGGTTTGGAACTGCACCATAAAATACAGTATTGTGTTACAAATAAAGAGTTATTTAACAAGACTAATTTAATATTGAACTAAATTATTAAATATGTTAAAACATGTGACACATTTAATTAATTAATTTAATATATATATATAAAGCCTAATTATTAAGGGGAATTGTAGGTTGTGTTAGGAGACAAACTGGACAGGAAAATCAGTAAAGGCATCTGCTGAAACAGCAGCAAAAAGAAAACACACTAGCAGAGCTAGCTTACAGATAGGCCTACTCCTAGAAGTACAAATTAATAAGGACATGTTATTTTAAATTAGCAGCCGTGTAACGTTTTCTTCAAAGAGGATTAAAATGACTGAAAATTGCAAATCAAATGAATGCTGCTAGCAGGTCATAACATGGGATCAAACAGGTCTCACCCTACACACTCTCAGCAGATGAGGATCATTAGAATTTCTTGATGGATCTGTATTTTCACTTTTATTTATTTATATAGTGCCTCAGTATCTCAAAGTGCTTCACATGTTGTTTAAAACAGAAAGTATCAATACATAGTAAACATTAAAAAACAACAATAGGGTACATAATTATAATAATAACAATATCAACACATAATAATAATACTGTGCACACACCTTCCTATGCCCTCACTGGAATAGTCTCAGCCTATGTCTTCAGTATGCAACATAAATTAAAGCAGCCATGTTTCTCGAGGTTCAATGAGGGAAATGACTGCGGTCCTCTGTCATATTTAAATATGATCAAGTAGTGTGAGTAACGTTATATAGATTCTGCTCCTGGCGTCATACTAGCCTGATACAACATCGTACTGGTATATAAAAATGAGCCCCTGGCTTCTACCAATTTTACAACCAACTGCTTTAGTCCTTAGATACAGCAATAAAGCACTGACTTGTATGAATTTAGTACATCAGTTAATAGACTTTTATTGAATTACAGTAGCGAGTCAATTATCTGAACTAATTAGGACCGACACTAGTTCGCATAATCGATTTGTATGGATAATCAAACAGGTCTTCACAATTACTGTATCTTTAATAATATACATAATAAAGTACTTAGTGCACAAGTACCTACTGGTGATATATAACTAGTAACCTATTCTATCACATTAAGCATACCAAATTACAAAGCTTTACAAGTCATTAAATTAACACAATTCAGTAAAACATTAACATCTACAGTTAAGGTAATGAAATTCTGTAATTAAACAAAGCATATACCAAATTTTGAAAATCCAAGACTAATAGAAGTTGCCACCAATGCTCTGACTTTAGATGAAACTGTGATTTTGTGTTTTAATGTTCATTTATTGTCAGACAAATCAGGCAATGCAGTATACAGATGTTTAATTACCATGAATATCAGCCTATATGTCACATTCATGCAAAATTAACGGTATTTAAGAAATACAGACAATAATCCAGTTTAATTCCAAATTCCAAATACCTCAAAATGTTTTCAATTTTTAGGAACGACTAGGGATGGCGCTTTTATAGTCTCACTTAAAGGAAAATATTTTGCATATATTTAAAGATCTGATTACCAACTCAGAGACATTAAGATATTTAGTGAGGAAGGGGCCTGAGTTGTACTAATGATGTTTTGTCTTTGCCATAGTGAAAGGGAACATTCCGACAGAACTGTTATGCCAGACATGTACTACTAGTTTTACAGAAACCAAAGGAATGTAAACAACCATACATCTGAATTGTTTAATAAATGACCAAACGTTTAGTAGAGTGGATTATCCATAGTATGTTTATCCATATTTGCTGTAGCACTGGAAATGAAACAATAGGGCCTATGTCATTGTAGTTGTAGTAAACATAACATGATAAAATTAGCAGTTTACTTTGCATGATAAAATATATGTTGGATGTTAGATGTATACACAGTATTTCATATTAAATTGTTATATAGCTTGTTCATGTAAAATGTCTGGCCAAGATTTTTGTTATTCAAAAAAAAACAAAAAACCTTTCACAGTCTGTAGATGGTTGTTGGGGATGCTAAAATATTCTATAGCCTAAGAGACTGAACTATGAGCAGCCCTTAGAGTAGAGGTTCTCAATGTGGGGATCACAGAACGGTCACAGGGGGGGTCAAGGATTAACCGCATTACAAGGAAACCCTACTATGGCTACCGTGTGTTGCAGCAGATCTTTTATTGAAAGTATTCTGACAGATTAATAACACTACAGTATGTCTTCATAACATACACACTGCTCGAGCAAATGATCATGCCACAACAAACTTCTGTATACAATTCTTGGCTTGTGTCCTTTCTCAGTTTATAAAGTTAACAGCCTTCTTCTCCGTGTTCTTTCCAGAGGGAATATGTTCATCCATTCAGGCACAGATAGGAAATCACTTTTTTTATATCTAGAATATAACCGCTCAAAATCTGCCACCCATTGCAGTTTACAGTGAAAGTAAACAAAAAACACATAAAAACAGATACAATAGAATTATGTTTTGCTTGTTAAAATCTAGTAAAAAAAACACAACACATTTAAAAAGGGAAATGAATCATTGAAAAAATCAGATGCAGGATAATGAAGACATTTGGAATGGTATAAGAGGTGCTTTTGACACCATAGACCATGGCATTCTTCTTGACCGCCTTCAGAAGTATGCTGGTATGCAGGCTTGCTTGCAAGACATCGAGGCCTGGATGTGTATCAATTTTCTTCAAATGAACACTAACAAATCTGAACTCCTAGTAGGATCTAAAACTCAACTTAAGAATCTAAATATAGCTGCCCTGAACCTTGGAAGCTGTCTGCTGCAGCCTTCCCCCACAGTATGAAGCCTTGGTGTACTTCTTGACAGCAACCTCTTCTTTGATGCCTACTCCGTGGTCAAATCTTCCTTCTACCATCTTTGAAACATCTTCAAAGTCCGTCTTTACCTTTCCCTCCTGGATGCGGAGATACTTTGTCATGCATTTGTCTCCTCTCGACTTGACTACTGCAACTCTCTATATGGTGGTCTCCCGGCACGCACCATAAACTGACTACAGCTAGTTCACAATGCTGCTGCCAGGATCTTTACAGGATCCAGCACTGGCTACCTGTAAAGTTCAGGATTATTTTCAAAATATCTCCTGCTCACCTACAATGCCCTTCATCATACAGGTCTCGAGTACCTCCTCAACCTACTGATCCGTTATGTCCCTGCCCACAAGCTGAAGTCCTCCGACTCTGGCCTACTTGTTATCCCCAAGCAAAAGTGCACCACACTTGGACAGCGCTCATTTAGCTTCATGGCCCCGACTCTCTCCCAGCTTTGATGCATGATGCTCCCACCGTCGCTCGCTTTAAATCAACTCTCAGGAACCACCTGTTCTTTTTTGCTTACCATGCTCTTTAAGCCTGATATCTGCTATTAGATGCTGTGTTGCTACTATCACGTATTATGTTACCATCATGTATTATACACTTTCCATTGTATTTAATGTACTACTTCATGTATTATGCTACTATCATGTATTATGCACTTTCCAGTGTATCTCTGTATTTTAAGTATTATGGATTATCATAGATTGATCGGTATAATGCTTTAAGTACAAGTTATTATCTAAGTTACTGCAAGTTAAAAAAAAAAAAAAATCATCAACCTGTTTTTATCTCTTAGATTTGTGTCGTAAAACATTTTTATATTAATAAAATAAACTAGATATACATATTTTTTTAAAGTGATGCAGGATTTTTTTTAAAGTATAGGTGCCTTTATTATTTTATATCAAAGACAATTTGAAAGCATTTAGCTAATCCAAAAGGAGTAAGAACTGATTAAATTCAAATACACCTTAGTCATAACTGTTTCTGTATTTACAAAATACTGTTAGTTGTATGTTTACTCCCAAAAGGTACAGCTGTTTTGTAATGAATGGACATATATTTTCTACTGCAGTGACTATAATGGGCATACCTTCCCATTCAAATAAGCCATATGAATCCAACATCTTTCTTCAGATTCACTCATTTAATAGCAATTTCATCAGCCACATAAGTGATGTAATGCCTGGCAATTCCTCGATGATAGAGACTACGCCACCCTGGGAAGTTGCACACAGGAAATTAACAGAAAATAAAAATGTTCTTTTGATCTATGTAGTCAGGTTAGTCGCCTTTTTCTCCCACCTTCTCCGCCTTTTATTGATACAACAAGAAGTCTTAAAACAACCCTACAGCCAACCTCACAATAAATATGCTAAAAAAGCACAGAATTAATAAAAAAAGGTAAAATCAACCTTAATACTCGTGAATAAATCGACAAATATAAATAATAAGAGGAGAAACAAATTGTGCAATTAAACATATTATACTTAGCTATACTTTGCCAAAACCCAACAAAACCTCCTTCTAGTTACAATGTTGCTACAAGGTTGTGTGTTAGCGGCTTTTCCATGACCACAAGAAGCCGGTCTCCAATATGTGCCGGGTCTGCTGGCAAATACTGTAAATATACGCTGGAGGCGTTTAATTGAAGTTTTCCGGTAGTCCCTCTGCATCACAGTTAAATGTAATTGAGGCAAAAAATAATAATAATAATCACATTTTTAATAAACGTTTGTGGCATTGTGACGAGGCATTATGAAATGACCACAGATACGATGGCATCATCATTATGGAGAGGCCCTGTGGCCTATAGACATCGGACACTGATGCTTTGCCCAATACTTATTTGGTGCTTAAAGCTTTAAAAAGGAGAGTTGAAAGTCTCAGAAAATATGGTTTCTGATATTTTCTGTTTTGCATGGGGGAGGGGATAAAAGATTTGAATCATTCCGTAATAATAAGATTTTACGGTTGAAGTACTTTCAGAATTCCCCTAAATCTAATACATATATGACTGGATTTGACATAATTATAACTTATATATATATATATATATATATATATAATATATATAAATCTATATATATATATATTATATATATATATATATCACATGGCCATAGTCACTTACGTTCGTTTGCCCCTATAAATAAGACATGCACTTTTAATAATAGCAAATAAACTAAAATTAAAGCGAAAACTAGCTTTTTTCGAGCACAAACTAAATAAACACCGAAACCTACTCTAATAAAACGGACAAATAAGCTGTTTACTGGCTGAAAAACACACAGAAAAAGAACACACAGTACCTTTTTCGTTGATACAACTGATAACGCACACAGTGGGGCTCTTCACACAACAGCCCTGAAGAGACTACCTGCTTTCTTTAAATACTGTGTACCTGGCTCAATAACAGGCAGGTGCAGGTGATAATTAACCATTAAATAAATCTAACAATAATAAAAACACATGTTTTTGGTAGGGAGGATTTTAACCCCCTCCCCACTGTGCTACTATATATATATATATATATATATATATATATATATATATATATATATATATATATATATATATATATATATATATATGTGTATTTTCAGTATGTCTTGCAAGAAAGTGGATTGTTCTAAACAAGAAACACTAAATAAAACCTGCTGTTTTAGCTAGTGCCACTTACAGGATTGTTTTCACATGATTGATGAATACCTGTAACTGAAGGGGACAAGGCTGACAAGGTCAGAACCGGTGGGGGAAGGAAACATCATACAAGCATGGCTTTAATTTGAATACAGAGAGAGCCTGACCTTACTCTGGTGAAGTGTGAAGATAAAATCACAATTTATGAATGACATGTGAGTTGCATGCCACATAGTGAAATGTTGTATGCCCTCAGGTGGAAATTAGAATTTTGAAATATCTTTTGTAGTAATGTAGGGTGGCAGGGGGTGGCAGTGTTACGGTTACAGTAAAACCAACAGAATGTTCAAACGTGGAGTGCCATTCAAAGCCCCATGTTGGAGTTATTTGTGTTAATAATTACTAATGTGTCTTGGCTTCCAATCCCATCCAACCTTTTGCAGCACCTAAACTTCATTGCAAAAAACATTCTGAAGGAAAGAAAATGAATACAAAAAACTACTCAAGTTATACAATCTCTGAATGGTATGGTTTTACAAATTTACAATGTGCACCTACTGTCCAGTAACAACAGCATTTATGTAACTACAAGCTTCATGGGGATACATTGCCTGGGGAACATTGCTTTTACATGCGTTGGTCATGTCATTTTGGAGAAAATAATTTTGTATGCACAGCGATACCTCTTTAACCTTCTTGTGTCCCTCAGTTTCTTAGCTGCTTTAATACAGCAGGATGTAGTATGTGCTTGTTGTACTTTTCAACCTGGTATGATAATTAGTGACTTACTGATAAGATTGACTTCTTACGTGATTGTAAGAAAGTTTTTTATGGTAACGTAAAATGACTTAGTTAAGAGTAATATTACTCTACTATGTTTTGTTATGTAAAAAGATATGTAACTGGATTCTTCACATATGGTACTGTAGTCCCATTTACACAATGACAATTAGACTTTTTGAAAATATGTGTAAGTTGGCAACATAAACTTGAAATAAAAAGACAGTTTTCATGCACCATTTCCAAGTCCTTCATGGAAATCCATGTGATTTAGCAGTTTATATTGAAAAATGTAATGTACATGAAAAATAAATTCATTTCTTTCTCAGTGTATAATGCAATACAAAAAAAAAATGCCTACCACAATAAACATGTATCATGGAATTTACTATGCTTTATGATGATTAACCATATTTTACTACAGTTTCCAATAGTTAACAAGGCTTGACTGTGCTTTATCATGCTTTTTGCATATGCTACACTTTGCACTGCCTTTACCACGTTTTACATAACATTTTTATATAGGTAACCCTTT